>NC_136737.1:23592933-24107933 GCF_936440315.1 Barbus barbus | reverse complement strand
GAACAAAAAAAGTTAATTTGTCTGAAATTTACCAATTAATTTTTGAATCCAAGTCATGATGGTGATGTTTTAGTTTATTTAATTATTCATTTATTATGCTTATAATGTAATTTAATGGAGAAGGTCTTTTAACGATTAGTTGAGATTAACAGAACTTTTGAAGCATGCTGGTGAAATTTTGGGCAGCATAGAAACATCAGTATAAAACTCTCTCAGCAGGAGTTTAATGATGTGAGTTTCTTCAGCACCACGGACAGCGCTGACTTATTTATCTACTGCAGACTCCATACTAAGCACTTTTGCTTATTATTCTACATGCAGCAGTGACAGTCTACAGAATCGAAGAGAGAACCAGAAATATGATTTGATAAAAATGGGTAAGAATAGGAGAAAAGATATTACAGCCTGTTAAGTTTGTTGTGCATTTTAGCAACTTTTGCCTTGTTTGAGTTTAATCATGCATCTCCATTTCCCAGATTGTATAATACACCACAGAATTAAACTAAAGATAAGAAATTATATCTTGCATACATAATATGATATTGGTTATGGTTATTACATTTTATTTTCATGACAATTAAGCAGACTTCTCCCCAAATTCCCATTCGTGTTATGCATGTATGAAAGTAAATTAAATACACAAAAGTGATATTTAAATTAAAAGCATTTATGTTTATGGGTTTTGTATTTCTTTTCATTTATGCTGATTTTAATACAAATGTTGCGTCTGAACAGAATGATTCTAATAGGCCCACTAATACATAATGTTAGCGAGATTCGCCTTGTTTGACAACAGAGGGCAGTAAAGAGCCAGATGTTCATAAAATAATTATGATACACCACAATATTATGCATGTGTTTTTTAAGCAGAATTAGACTTTCTTTGTTGCTTTATACATCAAGGTCATCTCTTATCTGGTCATTTTCACTCTAAAAAACATTCACTGTAAAATGTTGAGTTCATTTGCAAAAACAGATCCGTTTTTAACAATTTTCAAAAATCGTGTTTTTTCATTGTGCATTCCAATTAATTTCAATCAAACTGCAGTTGGGTTATTTTGATTAGGTAAAAAAATAACTAAAACAAACAGCTAACTAACAATAAAAACATGATAACATAATAAAAAACATGATTTTTGAAATTTTTAAAAAATCCTGTTTTTGCAAATAAACTCTTCATACACTGTTCAAAAATAAAAAGTTGGGCAAACTTAAAAGTTTAAGGCGACCAGCTTCAGCGGATTTTTGAGCTTTCTCAATTTCTTGTTTTAAGTTTACACAACAAAAAGTTGAGACATTTCCAAAAAAAAATAAATAATAATAATAATAAGTTGAGAAAACTCAAAAATCTGCTGAAGCTAGTTGTCTATGTTTTTTACAGTGTATGTACGCTGTAAAAATTCCAACTTTCGAAAAGTTCTACTAACAAATGTAAAAAAAAGTAGCCTGAACAAAGAATTTTTAGTAGAAGCCAATTATTATAATTTTATTTTGTGTGTGAACTGAACAAAAAAATACTTTTAAACATGTTGCTAGCAAAAGTTGTTTTGTTTACCTTACTTGGATACTCAAGTATTTGTTCACAACATATCCTAATGTAATCCCAACTTTTCAAATCGAGTCATCTGAACAAACAATTTTACATTGAACAATTTTGCACAAGTTCCCAGCATGCATTGCATCTTGAAAATATTTTATTATTAAAATATTATCATTGTTTTACATTTTACTGGCTTAATTTATGCTGCTGCTGTCACTGTCAGTTAGCTCTCATGTGGAGCAGAGTTCATATTTTTTACTAATTTAATATTTGTTGACCCTGACCATGTTTGAGAATCGTGTGCTGAGGTATATGTGCATCTCATTGCAATTAATGGATATAATACACATGTCTATCAGCATGCCGCTTTAGTTTTATGAAGCAAATACCACCCATTTTAGGTATAGGCTTTGAAAACAAACATAAGTATGGTTTTGTACTAGTTTTAAAAGTTTTTTTTTTTAAAGGTTGTTTGGAGGTTTTGGGCCTTGGAATCCAGACAGGCCTGCATAACCTAATTCGTTCATAGACTGCAGTATAATTAAAGTAATCATAATGATGGAAACAAGGGACGCACTTCTTACATTTATCTCTAGAGGGAAGCATTGCCCAATTTAACAAGCTTGTTTACATCTGTGTTGAGGATGGAATGACAAATTGGAGCCTCAAGTTGACTAGAGCCTCAAGAGATAAGTTACGCTGTACTAAACATTATAAATCTGACAAAAATGATAGAAACAATGTATAACGTGTAATATTAATTAACTACATGTCCTTACTATATGGTTAGGGTTAGGATTAGGCTTCGGGTTACTCACCTGAAAATATGCACTATTTGTTGTTATTATAATAGTAAGTAAATTTAATGTGTTAACAAGGACACCTTAAAATAAAGTTTACCCAAAATAAATACAACTGTAAATCCGTTAGTTACAGAGTTAAAAAAGTGTAATTAAATGACAGTTTACATCTGAATATTTTATGTATAAAAAGCTAGGATATGTTGAATAATAATGATTTGTTGCTTTGCCTGTTTTTGATGTGCACAATGCCTCCTGCCATTTAAAGGCTGTTTAGTAAAGCAGGGCTATTTTGGTGCTTTTGACTGTTTGAATTTACAGCGCACCACATCTGCCAATTACCTCAATCCACATTGTTTCTGAAAGCTTTAGGCTATAATCTGTCTGATTAACAGTCTGATTATAGTTGATTAACAGTTAGATAAGTAATCAAAAATGTAACCAGTTACATTAATAAAGTAATTGATATAGTTACACTACACTTGTCATCTGTAACCTATTACATTTCCAAAGAAACCTGAAAACTGGCCAATCAGTATATAGAATGGGAGCAATTCACTCACAATAAGCTTCCGTTTTGTACTGCAAAAATGTAAATACAAATAAAAATGAATTGTTTTTTTGTATATCTGCCATTAAAAAAAAAAAAAAAAAAAAATCTTTCAGATTTCTCTCATCCATTCACCTTGACTTTTTTTTCTCCAACAAGGCCCTGAGGTTTTTCCCTTTTCTGCGTCCCAGGGGCCCGTACTCTCAGCCGGGTTGCTGGCCCTGCAGCGGTCAGACCGTGTCTCGTCCCAGAGCGTATTGATCCAGGTTTGCTGTCGTTCATCTATAAATACACCCGGGGTGCTATCGGTGGCCTGTCTGGGGAGGGAGGATTCTCTCATTGCCAGACTCTCTCTCCACCCTTTATCCCGTCCTCCTCCCTTCCGGACAGGCTATTTTTGAAGGCACCCTGCCCGGCCTGGGGTTCAGGTTCTAGGCAGTAGATCAATGGAAAGCTGCAGAACTGTGTGCGGTGAGGGAAGACGCTCCCGCAGATTCAACACCCTGTTCTTTTCTCTCCACCTCATGCTGCGGGGTTGAAAGGGTTAAATCTTCAAATCTTATATCCATCTCTCATAAAAATAAAAAAAAGAGAGAGACATTGAAAAAACACCAGTGGATCCTCTGCAGTGAATGGGTGCCGTCAGAATGAGAGTCTACATCATGGATGGTCGCAGCACTAAAAATTACTATATAAATTCATTAAATGTATTCATATGTAAAAGACTTAGGATGCCATCGCTACAATCTAAAATATCAACAAATAGTTTATCTTTTAATTTGTTCGTACATGTGGACACTAAAACAGCCAATGTCAATATATTATATTTCATAAATAAAATAGGGTTGTTTTAGACCCTAAAACATTATAATCATTATGTCTCTGACTTTGTTCATATGCAAATGTGGTAAGGTTTTAAAAGCAAACACTAAAAAGTAAAATATCAACATAATGTACGTCTTTTAACCTGTTCGTACTTAAATGCTGAAACTAAAACTAAATATCAACATATTGTAAATTGCTGAGGTAGGTACTGACAATAAAAACTACAATATTAACATACACTATTATACTGTATGTGTCTAAAGTTGTTCATATATAAAAAAGTTTCATGTGCAGACACTTACATATTTTATGTCACTAGAATTGTTCATACAATACATTAAGCATTGAGGTTTATATGCTGACATGAAAACTTACAATATGAACATGTAGCATATTTCAAAAAGTAGTTTTTTGAAGTTTCCTTTGACATGGAAACACAACTGTACAGTAAAAATACAATTAAAATGTGGCACTGCACACTAAAGCATACAATACTTACTGTAAAAGTAACACATGCTTAAATTTAAACTTACAAAACCAGTGTTTTATGAATCTAAATGAAGGATAAGATTTTAGATGCAACACTAAAATATACATTATGGACACATTTTACTGCTTTAATTTTGATTGTATGTAAAATGCTTATATTTGACATGCCTTGGTATCATTTCAGTGTGAATTCATAAAACCTACGTTATTGTATGACTCTTAAGCTGGCAGTACATACAATACTGACAATTTACAGTAAGTTACACACATTTATGTTCTTCATTTGTATGGGCTTATCTTCCATTTAAATATAGAACATACCATAGAACAACCTGGAAATTGAAACTTTTTTTTTCTTTAAGTGGGTGTGAAGTGTGAAGTGACATTCAGCCAAGTATGGTGACCCATACTCGGAATTCGTGCTCTGCATTTAACCCATCCAACGTGCAGACACACAGCAGTGAACACACACACACTGTGAACATACACCCGGAGCAGTGGGCAGCCATTTATGCTGCGGCGCCCGGGGAGCAGTTGGGGGTTCGGTGCCTTGCTCAAGGGCACCTCAGTCGTGGTATTGAGGGTGGAGAGAGCGCTGGACATTCACTCCCCCCCATCTACAATCCCTGCCGGCCAGAGACTCGAACCCGCAACCTTTGGATTACAAGTCCGACTCTCTAACCATTAGGCCACGACTTCCCCAAAAGACTTCTTTAAAAAGAACCCACGACTTCACCCACGACTTCTTTAAAAAGAGGACAACACTCTTACCAACCTTTAATTTGGCTTATTGGTCTTATCTTTTACAAACCTTAAGCTGCTAAATCACCTTTTTTAAATTCAAGACCTCTGGGGCAAAGGCGACGCGGCCCAGTTAAGCCAACATAACAGGAGGCTTTTACAATCGATCCTTCATTACTGTGCACCCACTATAACCAAAGACTCTTTCACACCAAAAACATTATCAATTACAGCTCAATGAGTCCAAGGTAGGAAGCTCATTTCAAAGCTGCCTGGTACTGACATTTTTTTTTATATACAATGTTGTACCAACTTTATGCCAGAGAGAGAGAACTAGAGTGAAGGATGCTGGGAGCTGGGTCAGAAAGAAAGACTAGTTCAAAAGAGCGCAGCGTCCTCCTTGGGATACAAACAACATCTCTTATTTACAGCACTGAATTGACTGTTTTGGAACAGACAGCAGGAATGTTTTGGCCACCAGCTACTGTGCATTGCCAAGGTTGCTGTCATTAAAATTAAATGTAGTACTGTCTCACACAGCGATGCTAGACCTCTGTGATGTTTGAGACGAACATAAGCTAATGAAAGAAAGTATTATGAATCAGTTGTCACACAATCACACACCAAATTCTGTTAACAACTCTCTGATGATGGTAGAAAGATGTTGTAGAGACAAATAGGGATTGAAATTCTTTGAAGTTCCTATTTTTAACATTGTATAACTGAAACAATGTTGTTTGTTAATTTCACGAGGACAAACTAAATATTATAGTCATATTATAGTATTAACCCAAACGTTTTATTTTCATTCTATAATTATACATTTTTAACATTGATTTGTTTTCTAAGAGTTTGACAATTCAACCCTGTTACCCATATTTTGTACATATTTGAATAGTATAAAACTTGATTGGCTTGGGCTTACTTTCTAGCAATCAATTAATGTAAATATCAGATAAAATATTAATTGAATTAAGGATTAAGTGGTGCATTTAAATACAAAAATTTATTTTTATAAGTGTTTTGCAATTTTTCAACCCTGTTACCCATATTTTGGACACATATTTGAATAGTATAAAACCTTGATTGGCATTGTTTTATTTTCTGGCAAACAACTTCAACTAATATAAATATTGGATAAAATAATAATGAAATTCAGAGTTAAATTGTTCATTTAAATACAAAATGTGTCTTAAACTAAAAAAATTGCTAAACTTTTTGCTTTTATAAACGATGTATAAACAAAATTAATTTATACATTAATTTATACATCGTCAGTCTTAGAAAGTCAAACTAAATATTATATTAATATATAATCCCAAAGTGATTTTCATTTTCATTCTATATTTATACAGTACATGTAATATAAAATAGATTTTATAAGACTTTGCCAACTTTTCACCCCTGTTACCCAGTTATAGTTTATAGTTATAGAATACTTTAAAACCTTGATTGGTTTGGTTTTATTTTCTAGCAATCAACTTTAACTGATACAAATACTGGATGAAATATGAATGCAATTCAGGGTTAAATGGCACATTTAAAGACAAAATATACGTAAGCCAATATATACATTGGAAAGTGCCTACAAAGTAAGCACACAAGACAGTATTTAGGATAAATAATTTAATGCTAATAATACATCAATACATGTACACTCTCACAAAAGTGAAAGAACCCAAAATTGCCATGTCCTCTCTTTCTAAACAAAAAAGAAAGAAAAAAAAAACAACAGTCCTTTAAATATTGCTCAACTTATCTAAAATTCCCTTTGACAACAATAGCAGATGCCTGAAAGTGGAAACCCTTAAATTAAAGTTGTCGGCACACACTCACCGCAAATGTGCGCACACACTATAAATAAAATGTGTGTGTGTGTGTGTGTGTGTGGGGGGGGTGGGTGGGGGGGGGGGGGGTTCCTACATTCATATCATGCACCCCCATTTTAAAAACAACATTACACCACACTGTGAGAAATGCTTTAACAGTCCAAATGAGAGAAGTAGTGACCCAAGTACTCTTTTGGTTTTGATAATTCATACTTATCAGTTTTATACAGTGTTTGGAAGTTCAGTGGTTTATCGGTCGTAGCAAATTGCCTGTGTGTTAAATAAACAGTCTGTGTGCATTAGTAAGAAGCATATTATGAATTCTGTACAAGTTGTTAATTGCGTACTGTATTGTGACAGTCAAAGCTTGGCTCACTCCATCTAATTTTTTGTGGGTTTTAAAACTGGGCCGCACCACTAGACTTTTATTTGGTGTAGAAAATTGTAGTTGACAATGGCTGGATATCCTTTTAATGGAGCTGTGGCATGGCATTGGATTCTGAGTGCAGGCAGAGCCTGAGTGTAACATAATCCATTAGCTTCTGGGAAAGATAACCCCATGCACACAACATCAAAGCACTTAAATCTAGATGTCTGTTGGTGTTCTGTAACAAAAACAGCAGTCTCAGCACTCCTAATGGAACAGACTGAAGGAAAGATCTGGGTATGAAGAAAGCTGAAGCTTGTTTGAGAACATTCACGAACACCACACCATTATAACGACAGATCTAACGTGAAAGCTGCTCGAATGGAGAAATGTAACGGAGAGCAAAACGAACAAGTGTTGGAGGGAAATCAAAGGATTTCTCTCAGACAGGAATTGTTATCACTGTCTCACATGTCCCGAAACAGTCTTTTTTATCTTATATGATGCTTTATAAATACGTAATAAAATACATTTATTACATGATATATGACAGGCGAGTGTAACAGCTTTATGTAGATGTGTTTCTTTCATGTAGAAAATCATGTACAACAATCCAAAGTGATTGTAGGTTCTGCTTAGTGTGACACTACTTGTTGTCATCTATGTCAACTATGGCTGTCATTGAGTATAAAAACATTAGCAAATACAGAGTGTGATGTGAAAAACTGTTCACTAGTACTGAGCTTAAATCTGACTTCCTGATATGATAATATAACCAGCGTGAGAAGAGAAGAGACAGAAAGAGATGAGAATGAGAGAAGAGAAGAGATAAAATAAGAGAAGAGACAAGAATGAGGTGAAAAGAGACAAGAATGAGACGAGAAGACACAAGAAGGAGACAAGAAAAGAAGAAAGAGGTGAGATGAAAACATGAGAAGAAAAGCAGAGACTAAACATGTGAATGAGAGAAAAGAAGAGATGAGGAGAGACTAGAATTTGATAGAAAAAGAGAAAAGGAAAAAAAAGAGAGGAGATGAGACAAAATGGGCAGAAACTAAAAGGTGAAAGGAAAATAGAGTAGATTAGAGAGGCAGACATGAGATGAAAAATGAAGATGAGAAAAGATGAGACGAGGTGAAGCGAGAAAAAAGATGAGGAATATGGAGAGGAGAAAAGAGAAGACTGAAATAGATGAGATAAAGGATAGAATAGAAATGAGCAGAGAGGAGATGAAATCAGAAATCAGATGAGAAAATGAGTCTGAACAAAATACGAAAAGCAATTGAGACAGTGGCGAGACACTTTCCATCACTATCAGCAGATCTTCCACATTCAGCTTTTCAGCTGCACCTTCAGAAGCACCATGAGCACGTGGCTCTAAACAGGATCTCATCCATTCATCACAAAGACACCTAGGAAGAGCTATTGCCTTGCAAGGCCTTGTTCCATTCGACAAAATGTTATGATACGCCAGTGCAGCTGGGCAATGCTGGCAGAACAGCGGCGGGATGTTGACCATACATGGACTGAGTAGAAACAAAGAGTCCAACCTGAATTATGTGTGCTTTTGAAGTGAAGTCTTTGGGGAAAGTGTACATAATGTGGATTTTTCAACACCAAATGTGTGTGTGTGTGTGTGTCTGTGTGTGTGAAGGGCGCACTAAGAGCTGGCTGGTTTGGTGTAATCTTCCACTCCAGTGATAGTGGCCTTGCAGAAGAAGCAGTCCTTATTATTCATCAAGTGCTGATTGATACAGGCCCTGAAATAAAAGACAGAGTGAGGGAGCAAGAGATCAGTCCGTCAGTGACATTTAATCACTTAAAGAGTTCTGAGCCACGTCACATTGTGAGTTATCTGTGCTGTGCTTCACAATATACGTCAAGCAACTCAAAAACAAACTGCCAAGAAAATTGATTCGATTGAGAGCACAGTTTTGATGCATACCAATCGTATTGCGACAAATTCAATGCAGTGCTGAGACCACAGCATTACCAGTGGACAGTACTGGGTAGTAACTGATTACATGCAATACAAGTTACCCAGAAGGCACACCAAGTTAAAAAAATATATTTGGTTAAATTTCGGTTGCCATGTTGGATGACCAAAATTCAATGTCAATACAATGTCTAATGTCAATGTTAATTTGATGTCCAAAACCGACATCAGCTGGTTGTGTAACCAAAATCCAATATTACGTCAACATCAAATTGCCATCAAATACTGACGTCAAGCCAATTTTCATTCTCAACCAAAATGCAATGCACAAAACACAGCGTATTTCATTTGCCAAGAAAGGTGTGCTCGGTCTTCAATCTGGCAACCTGCGTGTGCGTCAAGTCTGAGGATGAGGGGACCTCTCCAATATTTTGAATTTGGACTGCAATACCTAGTTCAACCACTAGTTGTCAATTCTACATACAGCGCCTTTAAATAATATATTGTTTGTTAATGGTCACATGACATGATGGTAAACAATTCAAACATTTATATTTTCACTGTTCTCATATTTCTTTGGATTGTTTTTATTTTAAAGTGGGTTGATTAGTTTTGATTAGTTTAATTTGACATTTTTATGATTTAATTAATTATTAGCTTTTTATCAACAAGCCCTCTGCAGTTCAATAACGAGCCCCAGTTTGTGAAACCCTGGCATAATGTAATGTTACATGTAATGCCAAATGTAATCTGAGAGTAATCCAAAAATAGTCCGAATAAATTACTCAATGTGTTACAAACTAAATTACAAACTAAAATTTCCATCATGTAATTTGTAATCAGTAATGGACTGCAATTTTTAAGTAATTTACCCAGCACTGCCAGTGGAATTACTGTATCGCAACAGTGGAAACATGTCCTTAGTATTTCAGACAGTGTTTATGCTATAGATAAATAATGGTCATTGAAGCCTTTAACGGCATGGTGTTAATCTCTTAAATGGAAGAGTGAATGGAAGAACGGAGCTGTTGATAGGATGTTGGCACCAACTCACTTGCAGGATTTGTGGGAGCAGGGCTTGAAGATGGCTGATATGGAGTGTGCATAGCAGATCGGGCAGAGATCGTCCTCGCTGGTCGGCTGTAAAAGAAAAAGGCCGATCCAATCACTTAAGAAGCAGATACATTGTGTATTGACTGCCTGAAAGAAACTGTTCTCAAAGACACTGTTTTACCTTCTCAACAATGTCATCATATTCAACAAATCAACTATATATACATTTCTTAGATTAGATAAATCAAGATTAGATTCTTGATTTATTTATTTATTTTTCAATAAATGAGTGCACAATATCTGATGTATTCTGCAACATTTTAAGTAATAGTTTGGACACCATTGAACGTTTTGTCCCTTTTTCATAGTTGTGCTATCGCAGCTAAATTAGCGAATATTTCTTTTTCAGTTAATTTATTAAATGACTCAGTTTTATCATCATGTACAAACTAAGCAATAAAATACACACTGTTCTTATTCTAATTCATTTTAAGTCAGTGAGCCTAACAGCCAAACACTTAAGTGAACTATTGGGACGTCTGGTTCCCCTAATGTCAAAAAGTGCCAACTTATGGTATTTTTGAAAAATGCATCACTAAATTTATTGAGAATTTCTTATGCTAGAGAAGACCTCATTCTATTTCCTAATACATACTCAAAGAAACAGATTTTTTACATGCACAACATGTACTTTTTGTAATTAGCAGCAAGAGAACAGAGCTTGACTCCTGACCCCTTAAAACAGGCTGATGGAGCTTCATTAGTATACAAGCATCTCATTAATATGTAAACCTTATTATTACTCAGTCAAGGCAGGAGATAGTACAGCATGTTAAATGAGTAGTTCACTCAAACATTTTCTGTCATATCCGTTTCTAAAACCCATGAATTTCTTTGCCGCAAAAAAAAAAAAACAATAAGCTTTTTATTTGTATTTTTTTTTGTCATTTTGTCAGTGATCCCCATTCACTGTAAATGTAGCTTGATGTCCAATACACAACCAGAAACAAACTAGAACACATATGTACAAGGACGTCAGAAGATGCATATTTGCTTTTGGTGACCCCGACGTACTCACCTTTGTATAACATTGAGGAATAGAAGATTCAATTGATAATTAAATATATTATTTAAAACAAAAATCAAATCTGAATCCATGAAATTATATTTCTTAAACATCTATTTTTATTCACTTTATTATTTTTTTCTAGGACGTTACTGTGTTTGAGTGGTGCTGTATATGTTAAGACTTTTTGAAAAGTAGTGAAATGGTGGTTTTCTGAGCAAAACCTGTTCTTCTGGGTGGTTGTTGTTTGTTTGTTATGTGGTTGCTAGGGCATTACTAGGTCTTCGGCAAGGAATTAAACAAACAGATTTGTATATAATCCAAATATCTACAGTTCCTGCTGTCAGTTGGTCTCCTGATTTCCAAGAGCAGCCACAGCAAATGCTGATGAATATTCTCCTTCCATCCATCAGTCTGAGTCACACGAGACTCCTGTAATCTCCACGCTTTCATCCCAAAGCTTTCCTGAGCTGGGAAGGGAGGGAATAAAAGTGCAAGTGCTAACTGAGTTCTTTATACTGATTTCATGGGGAGTGTGGATGAAAGCCTGCAGTGACAGAAGAGCAGCCAGGCCTCCATCCCTGCCAACCTCACTCCATGCACCGCAGAATATAACAACCTTTCCACAACAGTTTCCACAGTTTCACTTTAAATTGGTGATAGACCAATATACTGGCCAGATCAATTATTAAAGCCATTATTTAACTGTTTTGAAATAATAATAGTCAAACAGTTTGTTATACAAGTACTCAAACCTTCCTTCCACAACTCCGTGAGGACTCTACAATGATTGCATGTTGTAGACGGACCTGTACGTAATGAACCAAGGGTGCAGAGGACAAGCTAAAGTTATTGAGATCCTTTTATTAGGAATACTTTAACTGTCTGCTCCATCTACACTGATTAAAAACAGAATGCGAGGCAAAAAGCAGCCCTTCAGTTAATTTTAAAGGGCATTGCGTTGACCCAAGCAATTTTGGAGAATAAACCATCAATATATCCTCAGTTACCCAGATAGCCAGGCTATCGGGTTCTTTGTCAGTTTTTCATGCGGTTCTTTGACTTGAACAGGGCCTTTTGTTTTTGTGCCCCAATGTCCTTCCATTCTTAAAGTCAAAGTTTGTTCCAAGGGGAATGATTGGGTTTCTGTTTGGTCTCTAAGCTGAGATGAAGGAAATACAAGCCCCTTAAAATCTCATTCATTCCCTCCTAAATCCGTCTCTTCTGAGCTATTACCTTCAGATCTTGTGTCTGAGTAATGAGGGAAGATATCCACTATCCCAAGGTAATTTTCAGGGGCAGACAGTAACCTTGACTGGCCCAGTTCACTTTGGTTCATGGCGGCCTGATAAAAACGCTGGGTGCTTTACTCAATTCATATAGTTACTCTAGTCAGTGAGTGCAAACTAACAGAGAAATCATGTCAAGACTGGGACTGTGTGACCTAAAGGAATAGCTGGATTTCCTGACAATTTACTACCCACCCCCGGGTCATCCAAGTTGTAGATGAGTGTGTTTTTTTTATAAGATTTGTAGATGTTACATCACTTGCTCATTAATGGATTCTCTGCAGTGAATGGGTGCCGTCAGAATGAGTCAAACATCTGATAAAAACATCACAATAATCCACACCACTCCAGTCCATCAGTTAATGTCTTGTGAAGTGAAAAGCAACATGTTTGTAAGAAACAAATCCATCATTAAGACATTTTTAACTTCAAACCACTGCTTCCAGCTAAAATTACGAGTTTGTCTCATTCTGATGGCACCCATTCAGTGCAGAGGATCTATTAGTGAGAAAGTCATGTAATGCTACATTTATTCAACTAAATATTCATTAAATATTCAGCAAATTTTCCCTTTTTGGTCAATTAGTCCTTTAAGTCCTGGTGCGTTCACATTTACCGTTGCTTTCACTACTAATCCAAGAGTTTCAATTGAGAGCAAAATATTTCCCCATGCAGATTTATCTCATGTTTAAGTTGGTCATGCAAATTTGACCCGTTGACAGACAAAAAAAGATGATTGATTTGAGAGTGATTTCTGTGAGGCTAAAGTCTACAAGAAACTGAATTCACAACCTAATTTACTTCTGTAATGTAATCCAAATCTAATTATGGATATTCGGAGAGAAAAGAATAATAATAATAAAAAAAAAACCAACAACGAAGGACTTGTGATGAGTTTGGTCAAATTGAATTCAATTGATTCAGTTGTGACAGAAGTCTTGGTGACACATCAGACAAAAAGGAAACTTCAATTTCCAGTAGCAGTGTATTTCAGATACATTAGTACTACACTACCCACAATTCTGAAGTGAAATCCACCAATCAGAACGAGGATCACTGACACTGGGTGATTTTATGATCATTTTTATTAAAACGGATATAAATGATTTATAAAATATATAAATTTAGATATAAATATTTTTGAACAATATTCACTGATTAGTGTCAATGTTTATACACTTCACCTTTAAAAATGAAAAATACACTTCATCCTGTAAAAAAGGTTTTGTATCGTTGTGAATGCTGCATTCAAAGCTGTATTGCTACAGTAAATGGATTTTGGAATTATAGCCAGCAGAGATCAACATGAGCTGATGGCTCAATCCATTCATTGCCGCGGTTCATATGTCCCTCTCCAGTCAGAGCCAATGCGCTGAGGAGGCAAGACGCTGTACTGTACTGTTCAGCACTCTATGTATGATTAGATATGTTGCCCTACGACCTGAAATGCAAAGCCTGCTGGTGGCCATGCGGGACACCATTACATTCATAGAAATGAGACAATATCATCTGATGTAGAGATCCGCTGGAAAAACGGTTTTCAGTGAAAACACAGGTTACAGGACTGCATGGCACTATAAAAATAATTAATAACAATGTCTAGAATCTATTGTTTATTTCTTATGAAAATACAGTTAAAATGTTCCAAACTGCCCTATGAAGACTCTGTGAGAGATTTTCAGTAGTATTGAGTCCATGACATCCATTTATCCATTCAGTTTCTTTCTTTCTTTTGTGGATGTCACATCTTCTCTTTTCTTTTCTTTTCTTCTCTTCTCTCTTGAAATTCAATCATTTTATTTTTAGTAATTTTGTTGAATAAGTTATTAATTTACATTTAACTTATTTTTGTAATGGTTTATTTAGAAATGCGATCAGCATTGATATTATTATTTAAAAATATATGTTTTATTGTTTATTAATATATTTAAGCATCTTTTAAATTATTTAAAAAACATGAATTTTGACGTTTATTTTATTCTGCCGTGGTATAATAACCTTTTATTATATTTATTATTAGCTTTAAAATAATATTGACAGCACATTATTATTATTAAGAATGTTTCCCTCATTACAACACCCACGCCATTTCTGAAAGAAAATTAAAAATAAATAAATAAATAAAATCATACAAAATCAGGATGTCTTTTATGATTCACACTACTGTCAAGATATTAATAAACTAAACTAAATTCACAGTAAAATCAATCCAGGGATCCAGTGTGTCATTAGAAATCAATCAAATTAAGATAAAGATTTGATTTCTGCTTCATTGCAATGTATTAGGGTTGCAGAAGTGTGACTGCATCAGCAATATGTACATTTCTCATCTCAGCTGCTGCATCAGTAACGTGTGTAACCGCAGGGCGTCCCGCCATGGGAGAGGCACGTCGCCTGAGAGTGCTGACAAATGACCTTTATATTCTGACGGGCCCCTATGTGCCGGGCTGATATTTAAGACAGAACTGAACGCGGATGCTTCCTAACAAGTTGCTGTTGTGCTTCTTTACCTTTTTTTTTTTCTCTAAGCAAGAATACAGTGTATACTTTCATGCATGCAACATACACTCAATACAGCACATCATATTTCATAGAGATGCGCATTTAATATTTAGGGCTGTACTAAATGAGATGAATGGTAAAACAAAGACATTCCCAGACAAAAAATGTCCAAGCAGATTGTTGGCTCTACCTTTTCGCAATACTGATGAGATCCTGAAACTGGTTTAAGCAAGGTGTCTAATTATTGCGTAGGCAACAACAAAACTTTTTTTGGGCCAGATGTGTGTGCTTTTCTGTCAACTATAAAAATATCTTCAACAGTCAGTCGTGTCAACACAGATACTCACCCAGATTCAATGATAGAAGCACTGAAAATAAGTCAAGTGTGGAAAGACAAGCAGTCATACGGATACGTTTTCAAATCCAGCTGAATTATAAAATGTAGGATACTTGAAAGGTTGATAGAGAAAATTATTTTGCTCATGTGATATTGTGAATTAATTCACAATAACTTTTTTTTATTATTTTAGTCTAAGTTTGAATTCACAAGCTTTAAATATAATATAAATTTCAATAAATATTTTTATTCAACTGGAATAAATAACTTTTATTTAAATTTTAGTTTTAAGTACTTCAAACTCATTATTTCAGTTAATTGCCAAGACAACATTTCTAAGTTTTTGTTGTATAAACAGTATGTATAATAGCTTTATTTAAAAAAAAAAAAAAATATTAAATACATTTTAATTATTCAATTTTTAGTTTTATTTAAAAATAACACTGGTACTTGAATAATTGTGCTTCATTACACAGTTTACTGGAAATTACTTTAAACTAAACGCATGTAAAAAAGTTTAACATACTGTACTGTATATATGTGTGTACTTTGTTTCTATGTTTGTTTATTTATTGAAAACCCCCACACTAACTAAATAAATAAACAAGCATCCATTCTGGACAAAACTATAGTCATTTTGTCATTATGAAGATGCAACTTGTGTTAACAACCATCACTGAATACTTTTTTGTATCATTACTCATTTAGCATTTTATCATTATATTATTTCATTTTTTTAACCACAAATTTTTTTTTCTGTTTGTTAATTAATTTAATTAGTTTATGAAAATGTTACTTTGAACTAATATGTGTCAATAGTTTTCATCTTATTCTTTATCTTTAATATACAATACTAACCCTGCTGCTGTCCAGTCTCATCGTTTTCATTTATCACCTTAAGTAACAGCCAGGCTGGCAGCTTCTTAATAACTAGTTATTAATAATAAATAAAGAATTCCTCTCTGGACTTTCAGGTCGCCAAGAAATGTAAATCTCAGCTTACTTTAAAGGCGGCTGGAGACTCGCAGAGAGAAGAGGCTGTACTTTTGCTGAGGGAGTGAAAATTGTAGCTCTCTTCACAGCTAAAGTGCCCAGACAAAGCGCCAGGTAATTGCAGCAAGCTTTCCTGAGGAGAATTACCTTGAAAAGCTGTCAAAAATGTCACAACTCCATCCTGAGTAATCAAACTTCATTTTTCCCGAAGTGAAAATAACTATGTTTCTTGCAGGAATACCGGCATTCACCTAAACGTCTTGTCCGTGGAGAAATGGATTACACTGCGGTGAGTTGCACCGATGGAGATTTGTCAAAAACGTGTAGGAGTTGATTTCCCAAACGAAAGCCAGCAGATTCAGAAAACTGTATTATTCCTCTTCCACTCTACTGTATCAATAGTTTTTTTTTTTTTTTTGAGGAAACAGATTTCCTAAGCTCATGTCTTCATGAAAACTGAAATCTAGGACAAGACTCAGAGAGGAAATAAGTCTGGGAACTTCAAAGCACTTCAACTATCTTAGAAAAGTGACCTCTGGTCAGGCCACCACAGTAACTACAGAGAATATAGAGAGCAAACCTGGTTTTTCAATGACAGTTTGGCTGAATACTGATATGTTTTTCTTCCTGAAACAGTATGAATTATGCTGGCCTGCCACCAGCACCACAGAAATACAGTCATTATACAAACGTCTGCAAGAAAATAAGAAATTATACTAGATTTCCACAAAAAGTGAATGTTTCACACTATTTGAACTGTACTCTGGTATAATAATTAACCCTAGGTAGACAACATCTCACAATGCACCAATGGAGAATTTAAAAACTCTTAAATAAATGTAAAAAAATTACAAAAAATAAATCCATAGAATTTGAACTGAATTGGATATTTAAGTTTTTTTATGTATTTACTTATTTAGAATTGTAGTTTTGTTTCCTTATACGCTTTCGTTTTAATTTTAATTTTGCATCCTGTTGGCTTCCTCAGCTCAAATACAATTCAAATTCGGGAAATGAATTAAAGGCTTTCTTAATTCACTTTCTGTGCCGTATATCCCTAACTGTCCAGTGTAAACCATCACTTGTGTAGACAGAGATCGATATGATTGATTGGAGAATGCAATGAGCACACAACCTGTTTAAACAATTGCTTGAGCAAATGTCGCTATGTAAAACAGCTAAGGTTGCCTTAAAAATAATTTCGCAAATTTTTGCAAATTCAGTGATTAGTTCTTTCTCAAAAGAGCACATTGTATCAACCTGGTATCTTTTAAACATGATTTTGTTTCCTGGCAAACTACTTGCAAAATGGTTTCTCAGTGTAGAAACATACATCTGAGTGTCTAACAAAGACACTAGCTTATTTTGTTTACTAGGATGAGAGTTGCTGAAATCGCGTTTGGTCTCGTACTGTATCGTGTATCTTGTCAGTGTGTGCACTTGCTTGGCCATTTGTAGTTGATAAACAGGAAAGTGGGTCCAGCTGAATTGAAATGATCATTTGTTGGTTTGGTATAATAAAGGTTATTATACCGCGGCAGCGGTCGCGGCAGTCGTCGTGTGAAGCCCTCTTAGTGTGAAGACCAAAGAGTGTAAAGACCATCGACTCTACCGTGCGACTCCACCGGGCAGGGACACCGGCAAGGGATAGTAGTAGCTTTTATTTTTTATTTTTTCATTGATATGTTTATTATTGAAATGTTGTTGTTATATGCATGTGTTAATTTTATTTAATTTCTTTATTTTCTTAAATATGTGGGTATATAGTATTTATAGAGTTGTAACTTTTTAGTTTTAGTTACTTTTTCTTATTTGTAAGTCGCTTTGGACAAAAGCGTCTGCTAAATGACAAAAGTAAGTAAGTAAAGTAACAAAGACTTCGATAGAGTTTTGCGAATTTTTGCAAATCCAGTGATTAGTTCCTTCTCAAAAGAGCACATTGTATCAACCTGGTATATTATAAAAAAAATCAGGCAAACTAGTTGCAAAAATTGTTTCTCAGTGCAAAAATATACATCCGAGTTTCTATCGAAGACTTCAGAAGAGTTTCGAAAACTTTTGCAATTCCAGTGATTAGTTGTTTCTCAAAATAGCACATTGTATCAACCTGGTTACTTATAAACGTGATTTTGTTTCCAGGCGAACTTTTTGCAAAAACTTTCTCAGTGCAAAAACACACATTGAGTGTCTAACGAACACTTCGCAAGAGTTTCGCAAACCTTTGCAAAACCCCTGATTAGTTCTTCCATTTCTAACTAGTTGCAAAATTGAACTACTTACATTTTTTTTTCTCAGTGAAAAAACGTTTATTACTTTCCTTTTTTACCCACAATTTAGTTTATCCATGGTGCAAAATATTTTATAATAGTCGGTGCTATTTCTTTTGATATTTCTACCTGTGGAAAGCAAACAGAATATGTTGTTTTTGTACATTTTATTTAATCATGCCAAAAGCAATTTATCAAACAATAAGCAAAAGAGTGTAATAATAAAGCATATTACTCTAAGTCGAGTGGTTCAGTCAAGCACAGTTTCAGCATTTTAAAAAGCCCTAGTTCAAGTAAAGTATATCAGATTGCGGTAATCTGCCGGATCCTCCACAATTTAGGATTTAGAACAGAACCTGCATCGTTTAGCACAATATTTTTGGCCAAATTTGCACCACTATAACAATATTCCTAATATATTCCCTCTGGTGTGTCATCAAATAAACCAGTGCCATTTTTGGGTGTTGTTATTGATAACTAAGACTAAATATATTTTTAAAAGTACATTTGAAAGCTGAAATAAATGTGAATACATGAAAAATAATATAAATTTTTTTTCAACTAAAATTAAACAAAGAAAAACTAAACGAACACTATTATGAAATATTAATAAATCATATTAAATTATATAAATAATACTAAAACAACACAACACTGGAGCATGTAACAACCAACCAAGCTCACAAACACATAACCAAGTCTTGGAGACGTTCCATGTTTCGACTCGTTTAACAATGAGAAAAGGGGAACTCATACAGAGAGGCTGTTAATGATCATCACTAAGTGCAGATGAGAGCTTTGCTCACTTGGTTGGAGGCAAGAGCGGCTCATGGCTTGAAAAAAAGACTGGTAATCAGACACCACTTTACAGAGAATATGTGTGGAGAGCCCAACACACACGAGGATCAGATTGTTGCGGCACAAAAGGCAGGCCACACGCTTTGTTACCCTGGACGTCAGAGGCAAGGTGCACTTGGCAGAGAAGTGTAAACAAATGTCAGCGAGTGTGGAAACAAACACTGCCATGAATACATTCGCTCAATGAGCTAATGATAGGATGAGCTTCTGTTATGTCAAAGATGCTTAAGGATCAAGACATACTCTACTCAAAGTTTCAAGCACAATTTTCATGTTCGTAATAATTAAACCTTCATAACTGTCTTGTCTAAAACAACTTTCCTTTTCATATGACATAACTAAGCCCTTTTATTTATAAACCCCCGCCCATAAATAACTAGCCTTTATTATGAAACACCCTTACTTTTCACAATCCTTTCAATTTAAATTGAAATCAAACCCTGCTCTACATATGTTTGTCTTGTTGGATATAGTAGCTTTCACTCTGAAAAAGTTCATGCATTGAGTATCAGTGAACTAAAGTTTTGTAAATTTATTAAATGTAGGTTAATGTTAATGTTAATTCACAAATATACCGTTAATTGTTCATTCAAGTTGTTAGTTCATAAAACAAATGTTGATTTATTCAACTTGCAATGTTAAACATGTATTCATGCAGAAATCTGGCATTGACCTACATTAATAAATCCTGTAAAAATGTTGCATATTGTCAGAAAATGATAACTAATATTAACCAACGGAGCCTTATTGTAAAGTTTTACACTATTATTGTCTAAAATATTTTAATACATATACAATTGCCCAAAAAACTGTATATAAACACTTCAGTCACATTTAAAATGTAATAATAGTATTGTATTAAATTAGAATATATTGTCATAATAAATATATAACAAAAATGTGTCAATTATTGTAGAGAAAGATTTGTTTGAAAGCAGGACAACTGTTTTTAACATTGATGATCAGAGTAATAATGTTTCTTGAGCAGCAAATCTGCATATTAAAATGATTTCTGAAGGATCATATGCCATTGAAGACTTGAAGCAATAGTAAATTGTTTCGTCTCTACTATTATAATAAACATATTAAGTGAATTCAAGAGTTCAATCATTGTTTCCTCGCCCACGACAAATCAAACTGATTATACATGGAAATAACTGAAGGTCACAACAGCTGAACATCTACACAGAAACCATAGTCACAATTAAAATGTTTGATCTATTCTATAGAGATGCAATGGATTAACTTTTAATCAAGGGTTGAATATGAGTAAGTAGGATTATTATAGCAATAAATAGTAATGGACCATAAAAGATGCCAACATCATCACTCAAAACCTCAAGGGGAACAATAGCAATAATATTTCTGTTTATTAAAGTTCTGCATTGTGACATGAAAACAAATCATATTACCACAAGGCATATCATAATGCAACAAGAAAATCTCCTTATTTTTTGTTTAAATTGTGGCCAGGTGATAAATATGTAAAACCACGCTGTTCTGTTCCCTCAGCGTTAACCTGACGCGGCAATGTGATTTGCATTCATAAATGGTTTTGCATGTACATCTGCCACCGGATGATCCGGTGACTGCGTTTATTGGAAAATGCTGTATGTTGTCAGGTTCAGTTTAACTCAAAAGCCATGTAAGAGGCTGAAATTATGTATTAAATTTAGAATATTTCTTAAAATAAATGTGGTTGATTTGATTTTATCTCTATAAATTAACATTATGTTAGTTTATAACAGTACTTTATAAAAGTACTGGTAAAAAAAAAAAAGAAAAGCAGATCAAGCTTAAAAAGAAACTGAATACATATTTACCAGACAATTATCCGAATATCTCAAAAGATTTACCAAATGTGAATAAATTGTTGGTTTATCTGTAGCTCACACTACCTCATGATTGCATCTGTAATTTGGTGCAATTCTCCATCCGTAGTGTAATGACAGAAAACTGACGATAATTATGGCAGCGATTCTCTGAAGCGCAAATATGTTTTGGAATACTATTCAAATGATGCCGCTCTGACTGAAAATATAGTGTCAGACACGCTGCAGTCTGCTCCAGGAAAATAAATGAAAAGAGACGGTTTTAGATGTAAACAGTGAAATCAACAATCTCGGAGATAAAATGTGAAAATTTACACCTTGTGGTGCAAATTAAAAGCGACTGCTGGAATACCGACGTGCTCTTTCCTATATTCCTCATCATTTCTCATTGTTATTGTCATTGTTAAGTAGGGGAGCAGCTGACATTAAGACAAGATTTAGTTTTTATATGTAATGTTGCCTTAAAATATGTGAATTTATAAGAGAAAATGCATCAAAGTATCTTCAAAGTATTTTCTAATCATAATAAACATTCACACAACATGACAAACAATCAAACAAACAAGCAAGCAACAAGTAAAACAAAGTGAATTAAACAAACAAATAAAAATACAGTTTGAATTAAATGTTGACAACATGACAAACAAAACAAATCCAAAAAAGCAAGCAAAAAGTAAAACAAAGCAAAACAAAATGGAAAACAACAAAAAACGATTTGTTTGTGTGAGTTCATTTGTTGTTGATTGTTTTGTTTGTAAAAAAATAAATAAATACATAAATAAATCATGAATAAATGTTATGTTCATGACAAAATCTTGGCTGTCCAGCTAAATTAAACTACACGAGAAAACAAATGTCCTTGGTAGAATTATACGTCATGCCAGCTGCCCATATTTACTAACATATCCTATTTTAACATGATTATCAAAAGGTTATATGGCTATTCTAGAAAATAAACATGCTTATTTATTGTGCTGTTGCAATGCAGCAGACTGCACAACTCAATTTAACGCAGAGGAGAATAATCTGTTTAAATTGAATTGGCTGCTCTGTGCTGAGGTGAGTCTGCTGATTCTGCTGCTGCTGCATTGTGGGAGATGGGAATGGACGATTATATTTCTCAGCAGAGGGGAAGCTCTCGGGGGAAGAGCCTCACTTTCTGCTGTCTAATGCTGCGGTGGATGGGGCTAGATCAGAGTAGCGGCTGTGGAAAGACCTGAATGGGCCGGCCATTACATTAACTTTATGCCACAGAAACCACAAGGAACTTTGTGATTCCACTTCAGAAAATCAGTAACAGGCTTTTATTGCCACCCACCGTCATGCTGTTAAAAGCTACAGTAGGATTTATTGCTTAAGGTGCTTGAATGACCATAAAGTAGTTGTTTACTGTACAATGCAATGGTGACACTGAGGCTGTCCTTGTCTTCCATTGGTTCAGGTAGATCCATCACAAATTAAAAGAAGAGTACAAGATGGAGGAGTATGGAGAAGAAGGCCAGATTGATTGTGTTCTCCCAAAAGTATCGCATTACCCCAACTAATGTTGTTCTCATATGTAAGATAGCAGAGACTGAATCAGACAAAGTGAAGAGGCGATCAGAACATTGAAACCTGAGGAGCTGGAATTCAGAGAGGCTCCAAGAAACAGGATGTAATAAATCTGTCCAGATCCGAGCACCAGCTAGTTTGAAGCAAACTAGCCAGCAAATCTCTTTCACAAAACAGCTTGCAACATTGAGACAAAAGAACACTTATTGATAATTCCAATTCAAGAAGGAGACTGTCAAATTTGTTGCAAGTAATCAAGACTGATGTTCACATGTAAACCTGTGATAGAAAATCACGAGCTACAGACTCTCTTGTGTGGGTCTCCACACATAGAAGACAGACCAAACCAAAATTCCTTTGTCTAAAGAACATGTCTTCGTTCTTCGTAGAACTACACAAATACTTTCTTTTTCATATGCCCATAAAATCATCCTAAAAGTACATTTTTATGCAGAACCCCATATTATGTTTGTAACCCACATATCATGTTTTAATCAAATAATATGTATGTCTTTTTAATCATTATTGAATAGCTGAAGGATTCAAATGCATGTTTGGTATGTATGAGTTTGAAAATTCATGCTTTAAATGTTTCTTCCAATTAATTCTTTGTCAAATGCATCATAGTCTTGTTATAGAAATCATGCTCAAAAGGTATACTTTGCAAGAGCCTGTAAAGTTCGGACCTCTGACTGAACACATAACAAGTTGATTTATTAGTGGGGTGGAGAAACAAAGCAATACCCCAAGCAAGGACAGTATCTAATTGGTCAAGACGTCCAGATGGGACGGTCTGAAAGCCGAGTTTAAAAGCTCAGGACGCCATCTTTTATTTCTCTTGGCTCTCACTCTCTTGTCACTCTTTCTTCTTCATAAAAATGCTCTCGTAGTTACTCTCTCCTTCTCTTTTGCCACCGTGTGCTGCTCTTTGAGCGTGCTCTGACCCATGTGCCATAATGAGAAGGAAAACAACTTAGTCTCGTTACAGCCTTTTATTTTTTTACTTTAGTTTCGTGTCTTTCTATGGAAAGTAATGTGTTACATTAATTTTGAGTTACTTTTTAAATCTGGGCAAGGCTTGCTTGTTTGGTTTTAATATAAAAAAAGTTCTTCTTTTACAAATGTAAAAGTCCTTTCACACAAAAAAGTGAAATGAATATGCCTCAGACTGAAGCAAATGTAAATTCATGTTTACTTACATTTCACTGCTGGTTATACTTTGTATAATTGTGTATGTGACGAATAAAAATCTTGAATCTTGAATGTTTGTACATTAAAGGGCACAGCTCAAACAAATTGCATGAAGAATATGACGCAGGATAAGAAAGTTCAACACTATTCAGCAATAACAATAATAAAACACAAATGTGTCATTTTTGCTTCTTCGTATGGTTGAATTGGATCACTGAAGGTCAGTAGCACTCCCTCAAGTAATGTTGCGTTCTCTAAAGAAACTTTGTATTTTCTCATAAATAAATAAACAAATAGTTATTTCAAAAGTATTGCATTCTCCCAAGTAAAGTGACATTCTCCTAAGAACTTTTGTTTTCTCAGAAAAAAAAAGAAAAGTGTTTTCCCAGAAAAAAACTGCATTCTCTTGCAGAAGTTTTTCCTTCCCTCAAGAAACTTTGTTCTCTCACAAAACATTTGCATTTTCTCGCAAAAGTATTGTGTTCTCCAGATTAACTTTGGTCTTTTGCATTCTCTCTCAAATATATTACTTTCTCTCAAAAGTAATATGTTCTCCCACGAAACATTGCATTCTCTTTGATCTATATTTGAGAAACTTTTATCTCTTGTAAAATTATTGTGTTCCCCATGAAACTTTGCATTATTTTTCAGTTTTTTTTTTACCAACAATTTTACTTTGTTTAACCAGCCCTTGCATTATTCACTAAATCTTGCCATCTTGTCTTATTTGTGCATTTTTTTATTCTATATAACTATGTTTACATCCTTTATAAAACACACCATACTTCATCAAAACTTTATCAAACAAACAACCTGAATAAATAAATGAACTTATGATTGTTTTTTGCCATTATCTAAACATCTGAATTATTGCACATTACAATATTTAAAGGTAACTTTCAATGTTCCCACTATTTTTCTTTTTTCTTGCTGAGCAAACTTTTCTCTATTGGGCGGACATTTCGGCCACCTGAGCAAAAGCATTCTTTATACCAGACCTCTACAGTATTTTAAAGTACAGTACAGTACTTTAACATTTCATTTATTCTTGTGAAGCAAAGCTGAATTCTATGTGACACTGAAGACTGGAGTACTGATGCTGAAAATTCAACTTTGCTTCACAGGAATAAATGAAATTTTAAAGTATATTAAAATAGGAAACCAATTTGGCGCACATTATTCTTTTTCTATTAAACCTGTAAACCGCATTCACAGGTTCTAACTCTATAGCGACATCAACTCTATAGCGGTTTACCCGAGCATAGCAATTCATTTGCTTTAACTAGAATTCAATGAAATGGCTTTCCCAACTCATTTTTGTGTGTGCCTGGCACATTATTTATAAAAAAACTGCAAATATCACTGGAATTGTTTAGAACAGCTGTTGAAAAATCTGTTATTTTGGACTGAAATAATAAAAAAAGTCACGTAAAGTCCTACATGGACTACCACACTTACTAAGGTTTGCAGAAGCAGATAAAGCATGTTTTATTTGTGTGAGCATACATAATACCGGCCTATTTATATTTTAAAATATCAAATGTTACTTTTGGCAGAAATTGTGTAAGTTGTAAGCTGACCACTTCATTTTAATGGTTCACGAGGCAGCAGACACCATATTGCTGTCCGTCAGTGGCAGATTTTGACTATAGTCATGGTTCGATGGAGAGGGTGGTTGTAGTTTGCTGAACCTGTGTGGGAAGCTGTACTCACCGCTGTGCTGGCAGCTGCCTGCTTGGACTCCTCCGTCAGGAAAGTTCGCATCTGTTCTACCTTCTGCTCTTCCTCCGTGCTGATGTAGTCAGCATCTACGCAAAACAAACACAACAAATGTCAGACTTTACACACCGTACTGACACATGGTACATTTGAGGAATTGGTCATTGGTGAGATTTCCACATTGCAGACACAAACATTTCCAACGTCAGTGTAGAACGTGATTCTCATCCATATGCATCCTTCCTGCGATCCATCCATTTATACAAAACATAAATTAACATGTTTTGACAGAAAAAAATGTGTTCAAAAGAATTGTCACTATATAGTTGCAAGCAACATATAAATCAAAGTCATAAAGCAGTGACTTTTTAAATGCACATGAAGGAAAATGATTCAATAAATATGTTTCAAATGTAGTTTTGGAGTCTTTTTAAAGAATAAGAACATTTATTCACATCAAGCAAAAACTATTTTCAGTAACATTTTTATTTGGCCCTGCGTTTTATATGCAATAACCTAAGAGTTGCATAAAAATACACTAAAAATGATTGAACTACATTAGTGTTGCTTTCGTCAACGAAAATATTGGCGAAATATCATCGTCAACGAACCTTTATCACGTGACGAAAACGAGATGAGACAAGACGATGTGACGATGACGATAACTAAATGTATAATGCAATATTGTTGACGAATAAAAACGAGACTAAATGTGGTTTACAAAATAAAAACTATGCTAAAATGTCTCTTAATTTTCATTGACTAAAACGAGACAAAACTAAATGTTTTAACGTTATTTTGTCTTGTTTAGTCACGTTATTATTATTATTTTGCAGTATTTCTGTTTCCGGTGTCTCACTTCAGGTCGCACTGCGCAGACGCAGGCTACGTCACTTCCTCAAGCCCCACTCGCGGCATTATTTAGAAGACGACAACAAAGTTAAGTCTGACACAGAGAAAGGGACCGATGGTCGGCCAGCCGGAGTTCGTCTTTGGGAGATGTGTGTGTACTTCTAACATGTTTGGTTGGTAAAATAAATGTTGTAAATTCAAATCAGAGCGTCTTCCGTGTCTGGAATGGATGTATTCTTGAGTCTATAAGGTAACAATAATATAATTAGATAACCTTGTTTGAAATGGGTTTGGCTAAAAGAAAATTTTGGTTTTGACTATACTAACGTATACTATATTGACTGGGTTAAATAGAATTGTATTACTAGAAAGAGACTAAAATACAATTTCATTGACGAAAACTAGACTAAAATGTCATCAGTTTTCGTCGACGAAAACTAGACGAAAATAGTCATGGATAATTCTGACTAAAACTAGACAAAAATAGTCATCAGTTTTCGTCGACTAAAACTAGACTAGACTAAAAAGAGTATGAACGTGACTAAAACTAATAAAAACTAAAATGACAGCTTCACACAAAGACTAGACTAAAACTAAAATTAAAACAGGCCACCAAAAACAACACTAAACTACATTTATTTTACGATTGTTTTTAAAATTATTATATGCATGTGCGTGTAACTATTAATTTATTCTAAAATGCATTTTACTATATATTATAATTTTTTTACTAATTCTCCAATTTATATGAATCAGCTTTTAATTAAAAAATATGTCTTTGCTGCAAAAACCTGAGCTCCTAAAAAAACATTATAATCAGAACACTATTTCAATATAATATTTTATAGCATTAATGCTTAAGTTTTTTTTATATTTGCATGCGACATAAATTAGAATTCCAAAGCAATGTGGCATTTTTATGCACATAAGTGACCTTGGAGCACAAATCCAGTCAAAAGCAGTATACAGTATTTGTAGCAATAGCCAACTAATACATTGTATGGGTCAAAATTATCGTTTTTTCTTTTATGCCAAAAATCATTAGGATATTAAGTAAAGGTCATGTTCAATGAAGATATTTTGTAAATTTCCTACTGTAAATTTTTGATTAGTAATATGTATTGCTAAGAACTTCATTTAGGCAACTTTAAAAACCATTTTCTCAATATTTCGATTTTTTTGCACCCTCAGATTCCAGGTTTTCAAATAGTTGTATCTCGGTCAAATATTGTCCTATTTTAAACCATACATCAATGGAAAGCTTATTTATTCAGCTTTAAAAAAATTACTTATGACTGTTTTTGTGGTCCACAGTCACATATAGGAAATTATTCAATAAATATGTTTTCATTCTAGTTTTGAAGCCTTTTTAGAGAATATTTAAAGAGCATATTTTAGAGAATATTTAACCCATTTAAAAGAAATTTTAATGCACATTTGTATAATAAAATCATTATTTTTATAATAAAATGATCAGAAATGATGCCCTTCACTCATATGCATGTAAAAGGAGGCAGCAGTTATGACTGCCACTCAAAGTCCCGTTCAGCAGCTCTGACTGGCAAAATCAAAAAAGATCAATGCCAAAGAAAAGACTTTCTAATTGCATTTACGTAATTTTTTCCATCTTTAATTGCTGGAGGGGAATGTTGTGAAAGACACCATCACCTTCCACCCATTAGCCAGGTTCATCATGAATGCATTGGGATCAGCTTGATAATTTTAGACTCTCGTTGTGAGCGCCACAGGTCTGGGAGGCTCGTTTTTCCTTCAGCTTTTACTTTCCCCACAGCAATTTCATGCTCATCTAGTCTGCAACTGCCAAAATTGGTCCTGACATTGCCAATCATTGCTGCTCCGTTCAAAGTTTTGGACTGATGAACAGCGATTACAGCCGGCGTCTTGATTGCGAGTGGAAGACGAAGTGGAAAAGCACTATGTTACGGTGTCTGATGCCACAGTTCTGGTGTTAAAATGTAGGTAGAATCACACAGCAGGTGAAAACCATGTGGCAAGGTTTGTCTGGTTTGCATGCTTCAGTTAACCACTGCTGACAGATGCCACACTTACATGCTTTCTAGTTATTTCTCTGCTGACTGCCATTCAAAAGTAGCTGTATATTCTGAATATTTTATTATATGTTTTACTGTGACCAATTTTGTTTGTGGTCTTAAAGAGCGTGCTAATTTTTATATAGTTTTTTTAATGACTATAATTTAACAAAAATATTAATATATAATACGATGTCATATATATACTGTATATCTATAGCTATATACACTGAACAAAATTATAAATGCAACACTTTTGTTTTTGCCCCCATTTTTCATGAGCTGAACTCAAAGATCTAATACTTTTTCTATGTACACAAAAGACCTATTTCTCTCAAATATTGTTCACAACTCTGTCTAAATCTGTGTTAGTGAGCACTTCTCCTTTGCCGAGATAATCCATCCACCTCACAGGTGTGGCATATCAAGATGCTGATTAAACAGCATGATAATTGGCCACAATAAAAGGCCACTCTAAAATGTGCAGTTTTACTGTATTGGGGTCCGAAAACCAGTCAGTATCTGGTGTGACCACCATTTGCCTCACGCAGTGCAACACATCTCCTTTGCATAGAGTTGATCAGGTTGTTGATTGTGGCCTGTGGAATGTTGGTCCACTCCTCTTCAATGGCTGTGCGAAGTTTCTGGATATTGGCAAGAACTGGAACACGCTGTCGTATATACGCCGATCCAGAGCATCCCAAACATGCTCAATGGGTGACATGTCCGGTGAGTATGCTGGCCATGCAAGAACTGGGATGTTTTCAGCTTCCAGGAATAGTGTACAGATCCTTGCAACATGGGACCGTGCATTATCATGCTGCAACATGAGGTGATGGTCGTGGATGAATGGCACAACAATGGGCCTCAGGATCTCATCATGGTATCTCTGTGCATTCAAAATGCCATCAATAAAATGCACCTGTGTTCGTTGTCCATATCATACGCCTGCCCATACCATAACCCCACCGCCACCATGGGCCACTCGATCCACAACGCTGACATCAGCAAACCGCTCACCCACACGACGCATACATGCTGTGTGCCATCTGCCCCGTACAGTGAAAACCGGGATTCATCTGTGAAGAGAACACCTCGCCAAAGTGCCAGATGCCATCGAATGTGAGCATTTGCCCACTCAAGTCGGTTACGACGAACTGCAGTCAGGTCAAGACCCCGATGAGGACGACGAGCATGCAGATGAGCTTCCCTGAGATGGTTTCTGACAGTTTGTGCAGAAATTCTTTGGTTATGCAAACCGATTGTTGCAGCAGCTGTCCGGATGTCTGGTCTCAGATGATCTTGGAGGTGAAGATGCTGGATGTGGAGGTCCTGGGCTGGTGTGGTTACACGTGGTCTGCGGTTGTGAGGCCGGTTGGATGTACTGCCAAATTCTCGGAGACGCCTTTGGAGACGGCTTATGGTAGAGAAATGAACATTCAATTCACAGGCAACAGCTCTGGTGGACATTCCTGCAGTCAGCATGCCAATTGCACGCTCCCTCAAAACTTGCAACATCTGTGGCATTGTGCTGTGTGATAAAACTGCACATTTTAGAGTGGCCTTTTAATGTGGCCAGCTTAAGGCACACCTGCGCAATAATCATGTAACACACAGCCATTAAATGTCTAAACCGCTGGCCACAAAAGTGAGTACACCCCTAAGTGAAAATGTCCAAATTGGGCCAAATTAGACTTTTTCTCTCCCCAGTGTCATGTCTCAGGTGTGAATGGGGAGCAGGTGTGTTAAATTTGGTGTTATCGCTCTCACTCTCTCTTACTGGTCACTGGAAGTTCAACATGACACCTCATGGCAAAGATCTCTCTGAGGATCTGAAAAAAATAGAATTTCTGCTCTACATAAAGATGGCGTAGGCTATAAGAAGATTGCCAAGACCCTGAAACTGAGCTGCAGCACGGTGGCCAAGGGGTGGGGGGTCAGCCTGTCAGTGCTCAGACCATACGCTGCACACTGCATCAAATTGGTCAGCATGGCTGTCGTCGCCGAAGGAAGCCACTTCTAAAGATGATGCACAAGAAAGCCCACAAGCAGTTTGCTGAAGACAAGCAGACTACGGACATGGATTACTGGAACCATGTCCTGTGGTCTGATGAGACCAAGATACACCTGTTTGTTTCAGATGGTGTCAAGAGTGTGAGGCGGCAACCAGGTGAGGAGTACAAAGACAAGTGTGTCTTGCCTACAGTCAAGCATGGTGGTGGGAGTGTCATGGTCTGAGGCTGCATGAGTGCTGCCGGCACTGGGGAGCTACAGTTCATTGAGGGAACCATGAATGCCAACATGTGTGTGTATATATATATATATATATATATATATATATATATATATATATATATATTAGTGCTGTCAATCGATTAAAAAATTTAATTGCGTTAATCACAGTCCTGAACTGTGATTAATCACGATTAATCGCAAATTTAAAATACTAGGATTTACCTGTAAATGTGTTGAAATAAAGGAATGCATGACAAACTAGTTTAAGGAAACAGAACCTTTCACACCTCCACCATGAATGAGACATAATCCTTATTATTCTTTTTTTTAATTCAGCCATTATCAGCCTTTAAACTGGCAATAAAACGTTTACCAATCCATATCGCTTCAATCCCAGTACACATTTACCCAACTATTATCAAAAGTATTTCTAAATAAATACAACAAAACATTTTCTTGTGACCTTACATGAAGTATTATGATAAAATGCATTATGAAGAAGAATTGGACCTGTTCTGCAGGTGCATTAGAGCTAACATTAGCGTCACGCTACATAAGTACATTATAAAAGTAGCCTAAAAACCGCAACCCATAGCTCTGTAATTTTCCCACTACTGTATTTTCAAAATAGCCCAATTGTGCGGGAAAACCGTGACCCTGGCAACACTGGTTCGCTGTACCCTTATCACATATGAGTATACATATCTCTCGCGCTCTCTCTCGGACACACTCGCTCTCTCTCTCCGCGTTCGCTTCACTTTTGCTTAGCCCGTCGCCTCATAATCATGCAATCTTTGCGTCCCAATGTGCATACTATTCACCCTATCTCCCCTAAATAGTATTGAAAATTACTAATATCACATAGAATTTAGGATGATAGAGTGCACATTGGGACGCAGGCAATGATTAACTTCCGCGCTGCGATGACAACAAGAAGTTGGGGTCAAACCTTATCAAACGATTAATTTGCGTTAAAAAAATATTAACGCGTTAAAGTTTTTAGATCAATCGCATGCGTTAGTGCGTTAACGCTGACAGCCCAGGTATATATATATATATATACGATGCGTGTAACGATACACCAGTGGCACGGTTCGGTTCGGTTCACGGTTTTGGAGCCACGGTTCGGTCCGGTTCGATTCGGTTTGCTGTGGGGGTAGGGTTCATGTCATCTTACCAGCAATGCTAAGGAACAATAGATTCACTTAACTCAATAATAACAATTATTAACTTTGGCTTCACATTTTTAGTGCAGTCAGCATACCGGAGTAAACAAAAATGAAATAAATACCTCCAATATAGACTAGTCAGAATAAAACATTTCTCTCTCAGCCAGCTTAACAGAGTACACTAAAATTAGATAACTCCAATGTAGGTAGTCAGAAATAAACATTTGTCTCTTTAGTGAAGTCAGTTTACCTGAAGTAAACTAAAATGAAATAAATAAACTCCAATGTACTCTAGTCAAAAATAAACACTGGCTTGTCCACTCTAAGAAACATTTGGAAGTTCAATTAAGTTTTAAGTTCTTTTTCAAAAACACCACCATGCAGCACATTCTGACTGAAATGCGGTCGGCTCATTCGCGCGAATCGCGCCACAGGATGTCTATTCGTGTCTTTGCATTGAATTAACATGTAAATCACTCGCGCTTATCACGCTTCATTCGCGTCTGGTGTGAACGCACCATGAGATGTGTTTCCTGTTGTTCACATATCGCACCTAAAAACGCGTGGAAAACGCTAGGCGCACCGCTTTCTCCTTTTTTCCAAAGTGCTCTGGCGGTTGCGCTCCGGAGGCGTCTGTCGTTGCTAAGCAACCACGAGTTAATACTAACACCAATACTAATGTTGATATGACTAATATTACATTCACCTTAAAGCTACGTGGATATTATTTGCCTTTCTAAAAGGACTTTGCAGGCAGAGGAGCCCAGAACATGAAAGCAATAAACAGTTTCATGTTAAGTATTTTCCTCCCAAAGAAAAGAGTTATAAAACTAATTAATGTGGCTTAATAAATTAAGAACGTAATATTAAAAGACAAAACTCAGTATACACCTTATTAATGTTTCAAACTAGATATACAAGTAAGCAGATGTGCCCAGAATATGAAAGCAACGCTCAAAGTTTTCACATTATGCATTTTCCTCTCATAAAAAAAACATTATAAAGAAAAGTTTAACGTAAGTGACTTATTGAATGAAGACATTGATATGAAAAAGAACTATTAAACCATAACTCGTTTATTATTGAAAGGATTTTAGTATGTTATGTGCGTACTGTATTTTCTGTTTGTTTTATACATACTGTAATATTTGTTTGTTATTATCACAATAAAACAAAACTGTGATATGCAAAGGCCAAATTCGGTATGGTTTATAAAAATATATAGGCCTACTATGTATGTACAGGTAAGCAGATGAACCCAGAACATGAATGCAACATGTTGAATTTCATTTTCTCTAATTGCGATATAAAAACATTTAATATGGTGCAATTAATGGAGGAAGACCGTGATAAAGACCAAATACATAAATAAAAACTAAATTCGGTATACAGCTTGTTAATAAAATATAATATGTTGCAAGCAGCTGAGACCAGAATATATATGCAAACATGCTAAACAACATGTTAAGCATTTTACTCCCATAGAAAACTGTTATGATGAAAATTTTAAGATTAAGAAATTATTTTATCAAGCTAAACTCAGTCCACACCTTATAGTGATACTGTATAAAAAGGACAAATTCGGTATACAGGTATAATATGCACTATGTGAAGGATTTCCTTCCTCTCCTTTTAATTTCTTTTGTAGCTCGGAGTTCCGTTCCATCTCTCTCTGTATCCGCTCGCACTCGGAGCCGCTGAGTCACGTGATGGCATGACAACCAAACACAGCGTAGCAGGGGAGGAGCAGCAATGTTTGCATAAGAGATGTGAAAAGAGCGGCATATGCACCCAGACGTGTCTACACTGTGTTGTATGTATTAAGCAATATTATTACGTGTATAGGAGAAAAAAATTAACCTAAAGTATCGATCTTATCAGGCTAGTATCGATCCGATACCAATACCAACGTTGGCATCGATACTATCGATATTAGGATCGATACGCCCACCCCTACCATCCAGAAGCTCTGGCAGATTGTTCTGATGACGGCTATCACGTCTAGCAGCAAACGGGTCGGTCAACATTTCCTTGGGTTAGTGAGTGTCTGGAGAGCCTCTCGATCAGCGTCTGCTGCAGATCATGCGTTACACCTGCACATTATGAATGCCGCACTGATATTTACATGGAATATTTATGAGCCGTGTTAATGAAACTTTTGGCCTTTATCACTGGGAAAACCTTCCAGGCACATCATTAACGCAGATCAAAACGCATCAATCAACTGGCGAATCTCACACAAACTCAGCCTGCCGAGCTTCAATTAATAGTTCATCCAAATATGAACATTCTGATATTATTTGCTTGCCCACATAGTGCCCCAAGCCTACTCTTTAGAAATTAAGAAATACAGATGAATAAATCCCCTATCACCCAAAAAAAAAAAAATTATAAAATAAATAATAATAATTAAAAAAGGGCTACTGCAGATTTGTTTAGATTCAGTTTGATTCTTGACATTTTGTATTATTTTTTTAATTACTATTTGTTTTAAATTAAATGACAACATAAAAATATATTTTAAAGAAAATTAAGAAAAAAAGAAAAGTTCAGTATTCAAGTTTAATTTGATTCATTTTGATTAAATTTCAATTAAATTCTATTCAAATCAGATTAACGGGGTGCTTTAATAAAATACATTTAAATAATTTAATTATACATAATTAGTGAATTCATCTTATATAATTTATTTATGTTTATTAAAATATTTATTTAAATATTTTACATAATTTTTTTCAATGTCATTCAATTTGATTTATGTTCACTGGCTTTCAATTCAATTCCATTTATTTCAGAATCACCGGCTGCATTTCTAATGTCCATTGTGCTTATATACATTATATAATCGACATGAATTAAATCATTATCACAAATAAATCATATATTATATTAGATTTTATTATATGAATTTAAAATAATTAAATAAACAGGAGATTTGTTTATCATTTTATTATTTAATGTTGTATATTTTAATCAAATAATAATTAATATATAAAAATATATAAAGGGAATGTTCTAAAAACAAAACTAAATGTCAACTATAGTGCTATAAGTGTTATGGATTACTTTAGTGGTTTACAGTTTCCATTATAAAAAGAAGCACCAACATTCTCCAATTTATCTACTTTTTTCTCACAATAGAAATAAGGCCAATGGGTTTGGGACGCAATGAAGGTGAGTAAAAAAAAAAGACAGAATTTTGTCTAAAACATCTCTTAAATGTTTTAAGAACAGCTTGGAACACCCAAGTAACTCTCTACGAGCCTCCCACACACAGTGCAGTCTTTCAGAGGAGCGCCGGGAATCTTTCCCACGCCATCTAGACATGAATTAGTCCTTCGACTCGCCCTGGAGTATCCATGTCAAAAGCCGCGCAGCCGGATCAATGCCGCATCCCATCCCAACCGTCGGCTTTGTGATAGGAACACGGCTTAATGTCATTATGGCCATTAGCATCCCTGTGAAAGCTCCTTCAGAGGCGCTGGGATAATGAGACGGGATGGTTGTGCTGCACTGGTTTGAGGAAGGCTGTGGCATTTTGACCTGTCATTAGATCCTGCACAGGTCGGCTCAAGCGCTTGGCGATGGACATACCCTTTGAAGTGCTAATGTGGACCACCTACAGCCTGCCTTTCCTCATTACTCTCTCTGCTTCTCTGATTTCTTTGGTATAAATGTCTTTCTGTACGCCAGCACAATGAATCTGCGCTGCCTCCAGCACTCATTTATTATATATGGCTGCTGTAGCTGTGTGTACATTACATGGAAGTCCTTCGGTCCTCCAGGCGATCTGAGAATGGCAGCGGCTGCGCGCTGGACTGAGCTTTCTTTTTTAACATGACTTTCAGATTTGATTCTGAATTCTACCACTTTTTTTTATAAAATTAATATATTATATTGTTTATTTAATATATTTTAAGTAGCTATTCTGTCTCTCTCGTTTTAGCCTGGAACCTCGACAAAGACACAAATTTGTAACCCAATTACATCAAATAACGCTTCCTAAAAAGTCTTGATGCAAGTCCTGATGCTCCGAGTGTCCCTGTTTGCTTGAGTAAAGCATGCCACGCTGCTCAACTGGGTTCAGATGCTGGTGGGCCCGTAATGTGTCCTTTGAGTCGTCAAGCAACAGGTTGAAAAAATCCCCAAGGACAATTCCCAACCAATCTGATCTCAGGAATGGAGTCTGATAGCAATGACCCAATTCAGTGGTGGAAAACAGAGGAGGTGGGGAGGAGCGAGGCGGGGGATCTGTGAAAGCAGAGACAGACAGGAACTGAGGCCGGTTGTGGTGTCCATGGCGACCCCTCGGTCTCCATGACTACCAGAGAGACCAGCTTCTTCCTCGCGAGCCTGGAGATTCACACCACGCTGTCCAGCAGAGCTGAGCGGAACGAGAAGTGTGAGGAAAACCAGGCTGTTTGAGAAGAAAACCGATGACAACAGAGACCAAAACTTGGAAATCTGGAAACGTGGAAACTTGGAAATCTGATTTCTGCTGACCTAAAATCTGTAACCTGTAGGAAACTTGCGATTCATTTGATTCAAAGATCCAAACTGATTTTCATCACTTGACATGTGAGAAGTTCTCAGTAACAGTGTAAAGGTGTGGTCAGATTTACTGCTACTTGGAAACATTTTGTGAGCGAAATCCAGTCATTTCAATAGAAATTCATGCGATTGCGAATTTTGTGTGAGGGCGAAACTTTTCATAACAGGATCACACTGGTAACGCAAATTGGCTAACAGAAAGCTTCTAGGTTTAAAAGCTACATCTCTATGCTAGTAACAATTATCTACAAAATTTTGGAGAAGCGTCTCGCTGCAGCCTACAAGATCCAGGGGGAGTGGTTGGATCAAATCCAACTCCTCCCACCTGCCTATACCTAAACCTACCCATCTAAACCCCGATCCCTAAACCCACCCCATCTCCACCCTAAACCTACCCATCTCCACCCCTAAACCTACCAATATCCACTCCCTAGACGTGCATCCAACCACGCCCCCTGGATGTTGTGGACTGCAGCGAGCCCTACTTGAAATTTTGCCTAAATTTCAGTCCGAACTGTACATCAACATTCAAAAACCTGACATTTTGTATCGTAAAAAGCGCTATATAAATAAACCTGAACTTGAACATTTGGCCTGAATTATTTTTTTACTAACATTTGGCCTGAAAACAGCCTGTCGCTGAAGCAAAGTGGAGCGCGCATAAATATTGTTTTGAAGCCATAACATGATATCCTTCAAGTAATTGTGCGAAAATTAAGCTTTATTAAATCAAAACTCTGTAAATTTGTGTGAAAAGGAATAAAAGGCGTTTTACTGCCTCTAGTGTTCATTTCTTTTGGAAACTGCAGTGATATGTACTTATTGGTGCGTATTTTGCATCTAGCTATGAAGTGCCCCCATGTACGTTTATGCCATGAGAACTCGTAGGAAAAAGTCTCCTGTTTGATGTGTTCGTAAAGATGTTCTGCGTCTAAATAAACACATTTCGTGTCGAGAAAAAAAAGAGACAGAAGCAGAAGTTGTAAGTGGGGTGGCCAAACTAAATATTTAGGTATCTAATATACCTAAATATTTTTAACACGTTAAACTGAATAAATTAATTGCATACGTTAATTTAGACAATAGATATTTAAATAGATAATTTTAGCTACCTAAAAGCCGTAATGGAGTACAATTGTTTTTCATTGAAATAAATAATCTATTTAAATGATCAAATTATTATAAATTGGAAATCATTCCAAAATCGTTTGAGAAAGAAATCGCAATGCATCTATGAATCTTCCACTACTAATTGATATCCAGTGCCAAAAGAGAGCCAAACAGCAAGTACACAAGCATACACTAAGAGACTCAAAACTCTTGTAAAGTTTTTAAAGGGTGTTATAGAGTATCAAGGGCTCTCCTTTCAAATGCTGTAAACAAACTCAGTGTTGTTCTTGAATGCCTAAAGAGCTGGTTGTTATGCCCGACTCTTTCCTCAAGCAGAGCAGTTTAGAAGTGTGGGCACAGTGGAGATGGAAATGCATCCACTTAGTGTAAATAATTAATCAAGGCCTTTTGCAGTAAAGCGGTGGATTAGCTTGGAGGGTCCGTATAGTTATAGCAGACCCGAGCTTCAGTGCTGGACGAATCGATTCGCACTGCAGTACAGTTGGGAGAGGATTTCCTGATACTTCTAATTTAAAGAATAAATTATTTGAAAATTAAACAATCATTGCTCTCTGACCTGTAAAAAAAAAAAAAAATATATATATATATATATATATATATATATATATATATATATATATATATATATATATATATATATATATATATATATATATATATATATATTTTTTTTTTTTTTTTTTTTTTTTTAATTGTTCATTTAAATTTCACCTGCTAAGAGGAAATATCTAATTTACTGTATTGGCCAGTTATAGCAGATTATAATTATAACGCATCTCAGTTAGTGCATGGATTTGATCTTGGTGTTCGAAATCAGAGCTGAGTGAATTGGCGGAGCAGGAGATATTTTAAGAACACAATCACTTTCACGTCACTGGATATGGAAGGCTATTCTAAGAAATAGGAGTATATTTAGACCATAAAACGCTGTGTATCAAAGTATGCAATGCGACAAATACAAAATTAACATCTAAACTAAATTTAACATCCCGCTGATTATGCAGCAGGATGTGTATAAGGGCACGTGTTTAGTCCCGGCTTACATGCATGCAGAGAGAAGTGTTTGCGGTCGGCGCTGGCAGCACCGGCATCTCCTTCTCCGAGCAGGTACTGGATGGAGCGAAGCTGGAAGCAATGATCCGACAGCAGCACAGACGCAGCCCTTGAGATCCTGCAAGACAAGAAGAATGAGGGTCAGGTTGTTGTGGGTGGTTAGCAGGGTATTGCTAGTTGCTAAAGTATAATGTGACTCTTTATATATAAAAAAAAAATAAAAAATACACCTCAAGCAGGGGCACTATTAGGATGCTGTCCTGGGATGGGCCATTGAATATGTGGGCAACTGACATCAATTTATGACCTAGTAAAATTCAAATACTTTTTTTTTTTTTTCCAAAACACTACAGATACAATGTGAAATAGTTCTTGAATAGATGAGTGCCAGTTTCTATGAAACAGTGGTGTTGGGTTTACAAAATGCTTTCACTATTGAGGGAAGCTTTTTGTCTTATGTGTAAGAAAGTTTTGGGTTGGAATGAATGAATGAACGAACGAACGGACAAATGAATGAATGAATGCATGTTCCCTGTTCCGTTTCTAAAAAGACAAAACTGCCGGTGGGGCTACATTTGTAAGTATTCTATTTTGTGATATACAGATGGTAGTTGTGCAGGAGGGAAAATTGCCGCTCTATAGCAGAATATGCCACTCATGACAACCACAGTGAACACGCAGCAAAACTTGCTGACATCCACCACTGTCATCGGCACTCGTTATATCACACACTATTCCTCCTTACATGCATCTCTGCTACGAATCAAGGGTCAGTCGAAGCTAAAACTTAAGGCTCTGATGGACGGCCATTTTTTTAATAAATACCTAACCCTATGTAGTAAAAGTGAAGCTTGACTTAGCAAACACCACTGAAAATGACAGAGGGAGAGACAGACTCACAAACATTGTTCATTGGAGCGCAGCTATCAGGTTGTAAGAGAACAGAGCTCTTCCTGTCACACACAACTCATATGACGAGGTCAACACACTTCCAGCAAATAAACACGCCTTGCATCGATTTGCAAATCGGACACATAAGTTGGAGACGAAGACGTTGAGCTGATCTATACAACAGTTGCCAGACTCCTGCAAACAGTCCAATGATTCAAACTGAAATCCTGTTGCTTTGTCCATATCCCACAGAAAAAGAAAAAAAGAAAAACATGCACCACTGGCATATGATTTATGGAGTGTCAGCCCTTACGGCAGTGCATTAAAACCCAAGCAGAGCTTTCCCGCCACCTGCTGTGTACATCTAACCCTCACAGAAAATCTTTCATGTGTGTCTTTCTGACCGCATATACCCACTCATGATGCAAGCAAAGGAAAAAGGACTTCCTTTAATAATGCACTATGGAGTTTCTTCCCTTCTGTTGCTTATGTGGGTAAAATGATTGGTCTGAAAGCGAGCAGCATCTACAGGTACATAGACAGGTGACAGAAAAAGCAACAGAGCAGAGCATAGAGTAACACTGGACAGTCTTTGAGGGAATAAAGATTTGCCACCGAGTCAGATCTTAAGTACACAATATTTTCTGAATACTAGCACAAAGGTCTCCAACCCTGCTGCTGGAGGGCTGCCATCCTCCACCCCCAAATAAAAACACTTGAACCAGATTATCAAGGTTGTTCAGGGTTACTTGATAATTACAGGCAGGTGTGTTGGAGCAGTGTTGGAACTGAAGTCTGCAGGACAGTAGAGGGTTGTAGCAAAGCCCCTTTAAGGCAAGTTATGTCACTCGGCGGCCATCTTTGAAATGCCTCACTGGAATGCAAGTGCAGCTCGATCTCTCTGAATGGGGAAACATCAAATTCTCCAAAACTGTTCGCCAAGTTTAAGATTAAATTTCATATTTGAAATCACCAATGAAATTTGACAACGACTGTATCATAAATGTTGTTTATTTTGCTCAAGTAGCGTTAAAAAAGCGTATTTCTCAGGCTAGACCAGCTAATCTGCATGCACAGTTCTAAGTATTCTGTAGTATTTGGTTGTAGAGACTGAAGATATTCCTGTGCTAACATTGACAAAAACTGATTTAGAAATTAGAAATGTGACAAAACATAAACCCAAGCAAAACACAAACAAAACCCAAACACAAAAAAAAAACACAAAGAAAACTGTATACAAAGCCAAGCCAAGCACAGCAAAATGCATACATACATTCAAACAAACACCAAAATGTCAAAACAAAATGCTAACCAAACCCAGACAAAGACACAACACAAAAACAAAACAAAACCAGTTCAAACCCAAACAAAACTTAAAATAAACAAAGTCAAACAAAAACACTCAAAAGCAAAAAAACAAAACAACCCCCCCCCCCCCCCCCCCCCAAAAAAAAAACAAACAAATAAAAAACAAAAAACACACACAAACCAAAACCCAAACAAAAACAAAACAGAACACAAAATAAAATGAAAAACAAAATGTGAAACAAAATCCTACCAAACCCAAACTGAAACACAAAACAAAACCTGTTCAGGCCAGAAAAAAAAAAAAGTCAAAAAAAAAAAAACTAAACTAAACCAAAATCAAATGCAAAACAAAAACACAAAAACAAGCAAACCAAACCCCCCCAAAAAAGCAAATCAAAGAATAAAACAAGAAACAAAAGAGAAAAAAAACATTAATTTTTTTTGCAGAAAATCTGGAATTGTTGTCAATCAGGGAGAGTGGGGAGGGCTGAGCCACTTTTTAATATATATTATAATATAATAATGTTTGCACATTTTCTTACTGACAGACTTTACCCCACTCTCCCCTTTACTCTAAATTCTTGGCTGTTTCGGCAGATATGGAGCTCCAGAAATGGTGAAACTAAATCATTTGCAGATGTACAGACACAAAAGCAAACCTGTATGCCTATAGTGGGAGACAAACACTTGAGCAAATATGTTTGTGCCCGCATACAAACACACCCAGCTGGCTGCCGTGTTTACAAGACACGGCTGGCTGTCATGCTAAATTAGCAATACAGTACACATGCAGAATGACAGGGCTGGACAGGCAACAACGCTCAAACAACAGAGGTCTAGTAAACAAATGAAATCACACACAAGATCAGTGCCCACACAACCTGCAACTGGCAACCCTCATGCTGCGCTCTGAGGACGAAAGGGCTGGCAGTCTTAAACTCACGGCCTTTCAAACACTCATCTTTCCTTTATTTCCCATCACAAAAATGAACATAGCCACATAAATAACAAAAACATAAAAGATGAACATTGTTTTTGCTTTGAAAAATGTAATGGTGCTATCTGTGCACAAGTAAGTATGAGTAAAAACTAGAAAGCTAATCTTTCAAGAAATGCATTAGCTTTAGTTATGCATTAGGGATAAAATGATGAGCTGCCAAAAAAAAAAAAAAAAAAGGCAAAAAATTATTGTTCATCTCATATGACCCAATGTCAGGGCCTGCAATTACAAGGTTTGACCAGTATGGCGCTGCAACGCAATCCAACCCTCCCAGCTGCAAATAAAAGAAGTGCAAAACGAATCCAAACCAGAAGTGTTGGAGAGCTTTATAAAACTACAAACAAAAAATTGTCGGCATGTGTAAAGGCCCTGATGTACTCTTGGCAAAATTCTTTTTCGTTCTTCGGTTAGGTGTGAAAAGAAGTTCGATATATGCAAGAAGCGCTTTACTGTTAGTGAACATCCCAATGCTGCTCAGAGCGTCGCTGATGTATATGGGCAGCACATATTCCATTCATTAACTAAATAAACACACAACAAACATGACAGCGGTGAGAAAACAGCAGATAAGGAAGCACCTGATCATAGTGATGTGGATATGTTTGCTGTGCATGTAGCTCGGCAATCTGCACTCCAGTAAAGTCATGGCATGTTTATTTACATAACACTTTATACAAGACTGCTTTAAAGCATGCAGCTTTACAGTACTGAACATGAAAAAACAGTGTCAGTTTTGCTTTCAGTTAGAATTACAACTTTCTGATATAAAGCAGCTATGTAGAATATGTATAACTCAATATTTCGATGAAGTGCAAAAGCTTAATAATCGATCAAAGCCAACTGATTCATTGGTGAAATAGCTGATGATTAGTTGAATAATTATTCTAATAATCATTAGATCAATCGATTATCAAAATAATTACTTGTTGCAGCAACTAATAAAACTAGTTGATGCCACAATACACTGCTAAACAATTTAATTCAATTGTTTTAACTGATTTAAAACCATTATTTAAATGTTTTTAGTCTGTTCTAGGACTTCACATCTGCTCATTTTTCTACCAATTATTCAAAAAGTGGGTTTGTTCCTCTGCATGAAGTCTGTCTTGGACATTTGAAGAGTACGGCAAAACAGCCTGCCTCAATTTTCTTTTTGTGTTTATGAATTATCTGGCTGCAGTTCGTTTTTTTGCACGCTCCGAAAACCATCTTAGATTGCAAATCGAGCCGAATTCATGCAGTGTCTCGACAATAAGGCAACATCCCATCTAATTGCCGGAGATCAAAACAGACGTGCAGATGAAGTGATATTTCCCAAGTCCGAATATGCCTCTTGATGTTTTGTCCTGGTTGACTTGAGGTGAAAAAAAGCTAGTTATTCTCTGCAATTCTTTAGACTGTTGGAAAAAGACTTATGATTTAAGAACAAGCGCCAATGTGAGTAATTACCACAGAATTATGTGGAAAACAATGAAGGGTGGTTAAATCCATCAGTATGCCACAGCGTGCCATTGTCGCTATTGTGCTAGGTACTTCAAATACATGATAAAGTACATGGTACTTAAATACATACAATGGTGTGAAAGTTATTCAGTAGAGCAGAACAATGCCATGTCGGAATGAACGCATGTCAAATCAGTTTCGATTTCCAAACACGTAAGTGGGAACTTCTTAGCTGCAATACTCTCTTTTCCCTACAAAACAAAGCTTTTCTGGGGCACATTCATGCCGCATCACTTTGTTTGTCCTCAATGATCGACTACCCAGCCATTGAGAACCAAATATCTGTCTGTCTTGAATACATCAGCAGACCCCTGAGGTCTTTTACCATCACAAAAACATCTTGTACCGCATCTATCAACCACTGAGGGCTGCTTCCACCAAACAAAAAGTCAGAAGCCATCCCATTTCCCATGAGTCATTTTTTATCACCTCTTATCTTCAAAAAATATAAACTAACTGTCAAAGGGCAATAAATGGTATCGCCATGCCAACCCTCAGAACACTCTTGGGAAGAGTAACACTCTGGGGTCGTCTAAAACTTTATGGTGCTCGCAGCAGTTTGAAAGTGCTTTCTAAGGTGTTTCTGGAAGCAGATGGATAAGCAGATGGGGGAAGTCGTGGTGTGTTCACGGTGTGTGTGTGTGTGTGTGTGTGTGTGCATTTGTTCACTACTCACTGCTGTGTGTGTGCACTTGGATGGGTTAAATGCAGAGCACCAATTTCGAGTATGGGTCACCATACTTGACAATACGTCACGACTTATATGTCATGCTGAAGAGAGCGCGGTGAAGACGTCAGCAGGGATGCCATAATAAGCAGTTAGATGCTTCACTGGTTCTTGGATCAAAGTTATCAAAAGGTTGAGAACAACTTCCAGCTGAAATTGATGGTTGTCCGGAAACATATACAGGAGAGACTATGCTATTAACCTTTGGGTTCATCTTCCTATCTTCCTGCATGTTTCCTTCACTTCCAGAGTATTGTTTTTGAAAAATGAGCAAGCTTAGAGCCAGGAAACCAATTTTCCAGAACAATGTTATATCGGGGGACTTTTGCCAGTGAGAAGCTTAGACTCAGTCTTTGCTAAACTCTCCGTGAAATATTTCGCCCGAGGAAAGGTGAAAAGAAACCTGTCAAAAATGCGAGCGTCAACAATCAATTATAGATATGAAACTGGCGAAGATGATGAGAAGTAATGGGTTGTGTATTAGAGGGACCCAGAGGATTGTGAGAGTGTATGTAGGACTACTTGAACACCACTGGCAGTGGCTCACAGCAGTGGTTTCAGAGGATAATGCAGGCGGACAGTAGTCAAAGCTTGTGCAACTATAACCGAGGGGCAGAGACAGCTTAAACAGGCAATAATACACACACATACATAAAGAAAATGTGTGCTATAAGCAAGATAAAGACATTTATTCATACATAAAGATTCCACAGGTGCAAATAAATTCAATAAATTCAAGGGCACAGATACACCCACTATCTTTAATTCATGAGGATGAGTAATGTCAGGTTTATAGTGTGCACTCAAGCATAATGAATACACAATGAACAGGATATTCAAACTTTGTGAATTGCTTTCATTTACGAGACAGGCAAGAACCGCTTTTGATGTCACTGACATCAAACTTGGCACAACATGATGACTACTTTTGATCCAAATGCATGACTTCAGAACACTGATATAGGACAAGAATATAGCCAAATCATATGGATTATGTTTGCAGTGATTTTACTTCTATTTTTGGCTCTACTTTACAGGACAGTGGAAAAGCAACAGGAAAGCAAATGGAAAGTACTGCTAGGGATAGAAATTAGACACTTTCCCTTTAAATGGTTAGCTAATCACAACTAGCTTTCAAAAATAAATTAATTATATAAACATCATATGCACTAAGCAGAAATCCTCTATAAAATCACTTCAAATTAATTAATTTTAACCCAAGCGATTAAGGCTTATTCAGATCCCCATTAACACAAGTCAATGAGATATTAAAGCTAGAGAGAGTAAACATAACCTGTGTAAGAGGTATCAGTAAAGGCAAATGCATAATTGGAGGATCACAAGGGATGGGAAAAAAACATCACGACCATGGGAGGCTCTGGCAAACACTTCCCTTTCATAATCTCTGACTTCAACCAATCAGTACTCAGAAGAACCCCTCTCCAGAGCGCCCCTCCTCTGAAACTCCATGCCTGTCTGTTTATAGAGCGCATAGAGACAAGAGAGAGAGACGGAGAGGGAGTGTAGTACACACTCAATCTCTGTGAGACAGCGACAGAGAGGACAAGGAGGAAGACCCGTAAAATTCAGAGAGCAAATCGGAGGAAAGGGAAAAAAAAGGATGCATGCTGAGGAGGAAAAATGTTGACAAGAGACTTGGATCTAAAAGGGGTACCAAAAAGATCATGATCTTTCTTTGTGCTTTAATCTTTTCACCAGTTTCTCCAGATGCCACGTGGACACTGGAAGCTCAAAAGTCACCGAGAGTTAGTAGCCCTAGATGTCCTTTGTCATTTGAACAAAATGAGCAGACAAAATGTTATGTCTAATATTTAAGGACTAATTTCTTCTGGTTCTGGAGCAACACTGACAAACAACTGCGCTGTGTCTGTATCTTCTGGTTAAAACAAACATCAGATTACTTGTATTGTGGACTGTTATTGTGGACCAGTGCTCATGTGACACTGTGCGCATGATTATACTAACTGAACTGGCCAGGATGCTGACTTTCTCAAAAACATCCTCCAGCCTGCGGCAGCGAGCTAACTCTTGATTTAAGACTTCTTCTGTTCCGTCTCAGATGTCAGGACTGCAAAACAACACAAACTGTTAAAAGGATGGTGCACAGAAGGTTGGGCTCAGCCTTGAGGACGAGACAAAAACTATTTATTTCCCTTTCGTGACTTGAATGACCAACTCTCTCTACTTGAGAATGGACTAAAAATCTGGGGCAGCATTCGAAATTCAAACAAGAGTTATGAGGCGGGATATTTGGAGTAACTGTTGGTAACCTTAAGGTAAAGATAATCTTATCGTCTTCAACTTCTAATATTAGAATTGTGTAAGTTGTAAGCAATTTGATTAAATAATAATACTGATGCACTCTCATGCCTTGGGCTGACAGTGGGCTGAAAATAATTATTGAGCAAGATATCCACTGTATTAAATAACCAAGGTCTTCTTGTTCTCCTTGTCTTGAAATCCAATTTTTAAGGTTAACAACACCTAGCCAGGACGACAGCTTTGACTCAAACAGAGAGTGGACCTCTACCTTGGTGAAACTCTGGCTGCTCTGATTCCCAAGCAATGCATCCTGACCGCACAATGTTGTGTGCTCAGTGTGTGGCCGCACCCCTAATGCTGAGCTCTTTTCTGCTGCAGCTAGTCAGAGCCAATCTCCCTTCTGGCTGCCTAATTGCATCCGATATCCTGAGCTGCACCAACCTCGGCCTCAACCAAGTACCGGTAGAGTTGCCCGTAATGGCTGCAACTCTGGACTTCAATCACAACCGCTTAGAACGTCTTGAGGAGGGTAGCTTCGCTGGTCTGCTCAATCTTGACACCGTACGGTTAGCCCACAATCAGCTGAGCAGACTCACTCCTGGAACCTTCCGGAATACAAGCAACATACGCCATCTGGACCTTTCCTCCAATCAACTGAACATTATAGAGGAGCACTACTTTCAAGAGTTAATAGGAATCAAGGAGTTACTCCTTTACAACAACCACATAGTGAGGGTAGAAAGCAAAGCCCTGAGTGGTTTGAGTAACCTCCAAAAAGCCTACCTAAGCCATAACAGACTGACAGATTTCCCCTTCTTTTCTATTCAAGAACATCCTAATCTCACGACTCTGGATCTAAGTTCGAACCGTATGCCCAACCTTCCTGTCAAAGACATCCAAGCTCTAAAGGAAAATATACAGAATGGGTTGTTCCTGCACAACAATAGCCTAATTTGTGACTGCTCCATGTACAGCCTGTTTAAACAATGGGAGTACAGAGGTTTTACCTCAGTGACAGATTTTTGGGAGGAGCATACGTGCTTGATTTACGGTGAGCAACGGGCCATGGTGCGTTTTCTCAAGCATGTACGGTACTTTGAGAATTGCAAAATAAAACCTCCAGTGAAGAAAGTTAGTATGGAGGCATATGCTGGGGACTCAGTGATGTTAGATTGTATAACATCATTAAATGGGAAGCATCTCAACTATTCGTGGGTATCCCAACGTTACGGATACATTGCTCCTCCTTTTAGTAACAATACACTACGAATGTATTCAAATGGTTCTTTGGAAATCTTGGCACTACACACAAACGACTCTGGGGTTTACTTGTGCATGGTTCAAAACCATCAAGAGTCAAGCAACGATTCTCTCGAAGTTAATGTAACCGTGCAGATCCGCCGTCAAGAGGACGAGCCCTTTAACACTGGCTTTACAACCCTTCTGGGCTGTGTTGTCAGCCTGATTTTGGTCCTTATGTACCTCTTCTTGACACCCTGTCGCTGCTGGTGTCGCAAACAGCCTCTACCAGCAACGCCGAACCTTGCGAACGAATGCAGTGCCCAGTCGTCTATCCTGACACCCACGCCACCTGCCACCACGGAGGGCCCCGGCCGCAAGGTCAGTAACAACAAGCATGTGGTCTTTCTGGAACCCATCAAGGAGGCACAGAATGGGAAGCTGCGGGCAGCACTGGCCCTTGAGTATCCCAAGCTGGCAGTAAGGCGAGGCGATGCTGACTCTGTCACTTCAGTCTTCTCAGATACCACTATTGTGCCATAGTGGCTGCTTACTGCCATCCCAATGACCTGCTCAAACGAGCATGTGGGTCCTTCAACGTGTCAGTCTGCAACTGCACAGCTACACAGGACAGATCAGGGAGAGGCCTCTGCAAGCCCAAAGCAGGGAGCAGGACAGCACAGATACAATCAGAGAGATGAAAGATATAAAAACAAAAAGGCAAAAAGATGGAGCCAAGAGCTCCCAAGAATCAGCTTTAAGGCTTGACTGAGCCACGACGGTATGAGAGGAAGGAATTGGTGAAAATACAAAAGCTAAGAAGGGTAAAAAGCTTTCCCTTTACCACTGCTTGAGCCTTGATAGATTCATAGATATGAATGCCTTGTCTAGAGCCTATAACCCACTGAATACTGCATAAACCCTACTCTACTCTAGAAACAGCATGAATGACATGAAGGAGAATGAGAAGCGCATACCGGATTTCTAGTTTTTTTATATACTAGAATATAACTAGAATGTTTTTTTTAGATGTCCTTTGTATCCCTGTGTTTCAGATTGGCAATTCGGTGAGTAGTTAGCAGCAGTAATTAATTTTCAAGGGGCCATGCCCACTTTGCAAATGTAAGGGTTTGGGCAAGATAAAATGCATCTATAAAAGTGGAGATTGTTGTTTTAAAGAAATTAACTTGCAGTTGTGCAAAGTGGTGCTCCTAACCTATTCGAATGAATGTGGATATCACACAGAGGTCACATCATCCTTAGTATGATTATAAATTGAAATGGATGAATTTTAATTAAATGGAATCTGTGGAAAAGTACTTTTCCCCTCTCCCTAAGCATTCCATGTTTCCCCTTGACACCCACCCCTCCCCTTCCACAAATCCCTACTTTGTCAGCTTCTTAATAAATCCTTTTGCTTCGACCCCAGAGGTAAATGTCTGCCTTCTTATTCTTAATTAAAGTCTTTATGGCAAAGGTGAACATTCAAACTATTGAATGTGTCCTAGCGTTCCTGCTTTTCTATTCCAGAGTAAAATTAAAGTGTGTGTGCAACTGTATGTAAGAACATAACATCATCAAAAGTTGCTGCCAATTAGATCATGACAGACATTGTGAGATATATCTGGGATCAACCCTAAATGTCTGTGAATGTCATGGCCGCTTTTGACAATAGCATACAAAAATGTCCATATTTGGTTGACAATGGCATGCAAAAGTTTTACTGACCAATGAAGTTGCAGCACAAACCACTAAAACTATTTTTATCTCTGGAATCTCAGGCCCAGAGAAGGGTGAGATTCAGATTAATCAAGTTTGTGTGATGGTCTGGAGATATGCCGTGACCCACAAGTTAAAACGTACGGGTAAAGGGAGATTTTACAATAATACATTACCCTTGAGCCGAAGCCCATCTTGCCCAGAATAACTGCATACTAATGAGTGTGTTCCATCCAAAACTGTACTGCTATCACTAAAACCATCATCATAACCATCATCATCACCTCACTGTTTTGTGCCTCAATTCAAACCATATCAGTATGGACACACATTTTGACATCCAAGGCATGCACAGTTTACACCTAGGCTCTGGTGTAGAAGAGAGTGGGGTAAGATGTGCCACTTTTTATTTACAGGAATAATTAAAAATGAAAATCTTGCCATCATTTACTCACCCTCACTTCATTCCAAATCTGTATGGCTTTCTTATGTGGAACAACAATGAAGATATTTTGAGAAATGGTACCAACGGTACAAAGCAGTTAGGTTACCAACATTTTTCAAAATATTTTTTTTAAGGTTTAGCAGAAAAAGAGGCTGAGTAAATACTGTAAGTAAATACATTAATGTAAATTAGAAAAATAATCCACAATCCCATATTCTTTAAGGAACAGATTATTTTTTTGGAAATAGGCTCATTTTACAACTCCCCTAGAGTTGTAAAATGAGCCTAAAACAGTTGAGTTTTACCGTTTTTGAATTCATTCAGCTGATCTCCGGGTCTGGCGTTAGCACTTTTAGCTTAGCTTAGTATAGATCATTGAATCCGATTAGACCATTAGCATCTCGCTCAAAAATGACCAAAGAGTTTTGATAATTTTCATATTTAAAGCTTGACACTTCTGTAGTTACATTGTGTACTAAGACTGAGGGAAAATGAAAAGTTGGGATTTTCTAGGCCGATATGGCTAGGAACTATATTCTAGGCATATCAGCCTAGAAAATCCCAACTTTTCAGAGATTCAATCGCAACCCGGAGATCAGCTGAATGGATTCAAAAACGGTAAAACTCAACTGTTTAACTCTAGGGGAGTTGTAAAATGAGCCTATTTCCAAGAAAAGTGCAGTGTTCTTTTAAGTATTTTAGTCTAGTTTGCTGCAAAATATTCACATTTCAATAGTCATAACATTGTAATATCACAAAACGTTTTTGTATACAACATTTTATAATGAGGTGTGTAATACTGCTAATACTACTAATGTAGCAAACTATTTTTAATAAATACTATTTTTTAAATTGTTTAATGTTTTGTAACAGCATTTTCTGGATTTGGATACAAAGCTTACTATCGCTATTTGTTGAGTGATTTCTTACCCTAAAGCACCAATGATTCATGGCTAATCTTTAGCTAGACAATTTTTCAAGGTTTCATACAATGGGAATTTATATTTTAGGAATACAACTGAATTTTCTAATATGCATTTCTTAATCACCTGCATCTGACAGCCCGTTTCTAAATGAATATTAACATGACCAAAACTTTACATAATTTGCCACACTGGCACATCTTACCCCACCTTCACTAAAGCAATACATTTACAACACTTACAATATCCACATGCTCAAATATACCAGATTCCATAATCATCACCACCCTGAATGCATGTTCTACTGGTTGTGTGTCTTTTCAAGCTGTATAAAGCTCCTGTTATAAGGGACTTTATGCAGCGGGGTGCAGTTGCTGCCTCTGAGCTGTGTGTGGTCCACATCATTAGTGTTTTATTTATCACACAGGATCAATACTGTCAAAGAACAATATGTCAAAACTGTGACAGCACAAAAAAAGCACACGAGAAACCTCATATGAGCTTGGGGCTAACTGAAACCCAAGGTCTGTGTGTAAGAGGGCTTTTTCGATATCAGTTTCATGTACATGCATGTGTACTGTAAATAGTCCATCATTAGGAAAATAAGATTGCAAGACGATACCCAATAACACAGTGAATGACTAAACTCTTACATTTATAGTGAATCTATGTTAACAGTGATAATGATACGTAAAGTAGCATAAAAAAGGCACGCAATATAAACTAAAACCCAATATTCTTTCTATAAGTTTACAACACATATATTCACAATATGGACTTATCAACCACAAGCCATTCTATATTGCAGGTGAATGGGTAAAGGGGAATCCTATTGTCATAACATCTGCTGAGCTGTAATGCTGGTCTAAAAATATTCTTCCTCGTGCACCATACTGAGCTTCAGATGTCTGTGTTGGAAAACCAATATGGGCTTTTGTTTAAGCCTCGAGCATTAAAGGGTTCCTTAACATTTTCTCTTTACCACTGCTGCTATATGATACGTAGCTTATTGGTCCACATTGGCAACATGTTGTAAACAGACTATATCTTGATACAATATAAAAGGTTTTAGTAAAAAGCCCTTTTTTACACCAAATTTAAACTTTTAGAAGTAAATGAACAACATTTTAAGTTGAAACAAAATAAATGCATGGGATTAAGCAAATAGGTTTAACTGTATTAATAAGTTAAAGTGCAAAACATCTTTAATGCACACAAAGTGAAGGGAAGTCCATAAAGCACGGTGTAATTTTAGTCTATATATAATGCATATTATACAGTATATTTGGTGCATTTGGTATTATATAATTTTGTTTCTGTTAGTCACATTGCACTTGGTGTAAGCTGTGATGGACAGTTTTAATTCACTTCTTTCAGACAATTTATTGCAGAAAGGCTTTAATCAGCACTACATTGAAAATAAACACACTGCTTTAGTCTCCCATAATGCAGTCACATCAGCTCGGCTTTCATTTCCTGACTTTTCTGCAAGATTTACACCATTAAAGCTCAGCAGGACAAATCCAACAGTTTTGCCCAACAGCCTGTGAACATGTAAATGACGAATGCGATTAGCTTGACTCTATTCCTGAATGCTTTAAGCGGAACTGGAAGTGTAATAAAAAAATGCATTTGAGAGAATGAAATAGCTTATATAACTACTGTGTCTGAGGCGTAACCTTAGCAATCATGATGAATGGCAAGTCGTCATCATAATCAAAAACAATTTACAAAACATGCATTTGCATTCTGCCATGCAAATACGTTTATGGTATTTCACACTAAAAATTATGAATTATATACAAATTCAGAATATGATTGCTTTGGTTTAGGTTTGAAAAGCAGATCCCTGTGAAGAATGACAGACAAATCACCCTCCTTTACAACATCTTTCATTTCCTGCTGTTCTGGCCCATCCATTACATACAGTAGGTATTTCATCACAGCGTGACAACAGTCCTTCGATTACCAGCAAACAAAATTAGAGCGCTCATCAGTCAAGAATATTTACAGTTCTGATGAACCTTGCAAGTAAGCCAGACTAATAAAGAGTTGAGATTGGTCTCCTACAAACACTGTCTGGACAGATTTATGTGTAATCTACATCTGAGATTAATCCGTCACTGCGGTTGTTTTTCGGTTGTTCTTTCATTCTGGAACTGCGAGGGTGAAAGGAAAGCTTTGATTAATTCTAACTTAAGAAAACAAGCAGTTTTGTTGCAATGTGTTTTCCCCCCTTGTTCTGTTAGCATATTACACCGTTTTAAAAAAAATATTTAAAACATTAAAATACCAATTAAACCCCATTCATAAAATATGCATCAAATATATAATACATAATTTAATAATTTAATGCAACCTCACTTAAACATTTCAGTTTCATTGTGCATCTTTATTTCTCTGTTGGTTGCATACTGAAGATGTGGTTAAATTAGTGATTTTTTTGTTAAATGAGAAAGCACTTTCAAATCAAATAGCTTTATGTTGGTCAAAATGTCAAATACTATGTTGCAATTCCTACTGAAATGACTGGATTTGGCCTGTGAAAATTTGCAATGGTAAACGATGGTAAATGTGACCATAACTTTACAAGAACAACTGTCACAGACCTGCCAGGCTCTGCCACCAGCCAATCACTGCGCACACCCTCACCTGAGTTCTGATCACGAACACCTGCACCTCATCATGTCCCTCATCATGACACTCCTATAAAGACACACACCGCCAAACACTAGACGTCCGGTCTCGTTAATCCGAAGAGGACTGCTAGCGCTACCCCAAGCCTAGTTCTACCACCTTTCTGGCAATCTTACCTGATAACCTTCTTACCTCTTGTGTGTATGCTCCTAGGATCCCTCGTCTGTCTGCCCCAGGAAAACCTTCCAGTCTGCTCCACGACGGCGGTGTGTGTCTCCTCCGTTCAGTCCTCCAGCCCTGTGTCACCTGCAAGACAAGATCTTAAATTAATCTCCAGCGACTTCACCTAAGATTCCAAGTCTGATACTCACCGCTACTGCCTCTCTGCTGGTTCAATAAACTTACCCATTACCATCTGTCTGTCTCCGGGCCTCTTCTGTAACAGAAGACCGGACCATCACCGACGACCAGCAGCATGAGCACCACCGATCCCTTCCAAGAACTCGTCGAGCTCATGAGACGAACTCTCACCCCGGCACCATCACCAGCACCCACCGCACCTACCGGCAACTCTTCTTCGACGCCGATTTCCAGTCCCATGGCCCGACCAGCACCCTACTCAGGATCGGCGGAGGATTGCAACGGGTTTTTACTCCAATGCTCTCTCACATTTGAGATGCAATCCCAGCAGTTCCCTAACGAAAGTTCCAAGATAGCTTACATCATCTCACTTCTCCAGGGGAAGGCCCTACAGTGGGCGGGAACCATTTGGCAACAGGGTGGTCCGGTTACTCAGTCAACCCAAAATTGTATTCACCATTTTCGAGAAGTTTTTGGTAAATCAGCCCTAGACACCTCTATTTGTGATCAGTTGTATCAGTTACGTCAAAATTCACTGCTTATTAAAGAATACGCCCTCCAGTTCCGCACCCTTGCCGCTGCTAGCGGTTGGAACGAGCGAGCCCTCCTAATCGCCTACCGCCAAGGTCTAGAACCGTGTCTCCGTCTTCAATTGGCAGCTGTGGATGACTCCTTAGGATTGGAAAATCTCATTCAATACTCCATCAGATGTTCCACCCGTATGCACTCCTGCCTAGAGGAATTAAACACTGATAACCGCCACGGCCCTCTCCTCCGCCGTCCTGCCGATCTGTACCCTCCAGAACCAGTACAAGAACCCATGCAGCTCAACCACTCCCGTTTATCCAACCAGGAAAGAGCTAGACGTTTTTCCCTCGGTCTATGTCTCTACTGTGGAGAAAGGGGACACCTACGCACCTCATGCCCAGTGCGACCTCCGCACATAATGGTGAGTCCCATCTGCCCCGACGTGCCTAATCTTAAACCACTGACCATCGAAGTGCTTCTTACTGGCCCTAAATTCTCTGTTACAGCCCTCGCACTCCTCAACTCCGGCTCCGCCGGTAATTTCATCTCGGGCACCCTCTGTCGCCAACTCGGACTCCCAACCACCATCACGCAGAGGCGTTACCAGATCCAGTCAGTAACCGGCACCCCCATAAGCCGCAGGTGCGTAGATCGATACTTTGGCCCAGTGCAACTTAAAATTGGTCTGCTTCCCGAAGAGGAGATTAAATTGCTGGTTCTGGAGGTTTCAACATTTGACATCATCCTGGGACATCCCTGGTTCATCCTACATGAACCTAACATCTCCTGGCAGTCTGTTGAGGTACTGAAATGGGGAGAACAGTGTTTCCAGGGGTGTTTCCCCACGATTCCACGACCCACTTCACCACCCTCCGTCTCCTTGAACCTCAACGCTACTTCCATTGAACGCCCACCAGAGTAACTCTCCATGGACATCCCAGCCTGTTACAGCCAGTTCCAGGACGTGTTCTGCCCCCGGAAAGCCTCCCAGCTGCCTCCTCACCGGCCATGGGACTGCGCAATCGACCTCCTACCGGGTGAGCCAGTGCCCCGTGGCAAAATGTATCCTCTCCCCATCCCCGAGCAGAAGGCCATGGAGGAGTACATTGAGGAGGCTCTCAAGCAGGGCTATATTCGCCCCTCAATGTCCCCTGCCTCATCCAGTTTCTTTTTTGTGGCCAAAAAAGATGGCGGACTTAGGCCCTGCATTGATTATAGAGCTCTGAATAACATCACCGTGAAATTTCGATATCCTCTTCCCCTCGTCCCTATGGCGTTAGAACATCTACGCGGAGCCACTGTGTTTACCAAGTTGGACCTCCGCAGCGCCTATAACCTCATCCGGATACGTGAGGGGGACGAATGGAAGACCGCATTTGTGACCCCTACTGGCCACTACGAGTACCTAGTTATGTCCTATGGGCTTGTCAACGCCCCCTCCGTTTTCCAGGATTTTATGCATGAGGTACTCCGGGAGTTTCTACACCGGTTTGTATTGGTCTATATCGACGATATTCTCATATACTCCCGGAGTATGGCAGAACATCAACGCCACGTTGTGGAGGTCCTGCAACGCCTGAGGGAGTACCAACTGTACCTTAAGGCAGAAAAGTGCTCCTTCCATCTTCTCTCAGTGCAGTTCCTTGGGTACAACATCAGCAGCAGTGGTATCCAAATGGACGAGGGTAAGGTGAAGGCTATCAGAGAATGGTCCACTCCTGACACCATCAAGGGGCTCCAACGTTTCCTGGGGTTTGCCAATTTCTACCGTCGCTTCATCCAGAACTACAGCACAATCACTAGCCCCTTGACTAACCTACTCCAAGATAAACCCAAGGTCCTACGCTGGACACCAGAAGCCACTCAGGCCTTTCTACTATTGAAGGAAGCTTTCACCCAAGCGCCCATCCTAGTTCATCCCGACCCCAGGAAACCGTTCATCGTCGAGGTCGACGCGTCCACGTCTGGAGTCGGAGACATTCTCTCCCAACGGCAGGGGACTCCAGCCAAGCTCCATCCATGCGCCTTCTTCTCCCATAAGCTCAGCCTGGCGGAGATGAATTACGACATCGGTAACAGGGAACTTCTTGCGATCAAGCTAGCCCTGGAAGAGTGGAGGCATTGGTTGGAGGGTGCCCAACATCCTTTCACTGTCCTAACTGACCACAAAAACTTGCAGTACCTCCGGGAAGCCAAGAGACTAAACCCACGCCAGGCCCGTTGGGCACTTTTCTTCACTCGTTTCAACTTCACAATCTCCTACCGACCAGGTTCCCGAAACATCAAAGCTGATGCCCTCTCCCGTCTCTTTGACTCCCAAGATGAAAGCTCAGAGGAACCAGAACCTGTAATCCCTGAAGAACTGTTCGTCAATCCCATCCAGTGGCAACCGGATCCAACCACCTCCTCCAATGCCTCCACGAACACCCTGCCGGGCTGTCCCCCAGGACTGCAATACATCCCCAGGTCCCAACGTTCACAGCTCATTCACTCCGTCCATTCCTCTCTGGGCACTGGCCACCCCGGGACCAACAACACCCTCTCGCTACTGAAGGATCGCTTCTGGTGGCCTAACATGGCAGAGGAGGTTCAGAAGTTTGTCCGCGGATGTGCGGACTGCGCTATGTCCAAGAACCCCCGACGTCTACCTGCAGGCAAGCTCCTACCTCTGCCTGTTCCCAACCGCCCCTGGTCACACCTAGGAGTTGACTTTGCCACTGAACTACCCCCCTCGGATGGAAATACTTGCATCTTCGTGATCGTAGACTGCTTCTCCAAGGCTTGCCGCCTCCTTCCCCTCAAGGGTTTGCCCACCGCCATGGAGGTGGCAGAATTAATGTTCAACCACGTCTTCCGGTACTTCGGCATCCCTGAAGACATCGTCTCTGACAGAGGTCCTCAGTTCATTTCGAGGGTTTGGAAGGCCTTCTTTAGACTCCTAGGTGTGGCCATCAGTCTATCCTCGGGTTACCATCCACAGACGAACGGGCAGACGGAAAGAAAGATTCAGGAGGTAACCCGAAGCTTCTGCCATGACCACCAGGACTCCTGGAACCAGTTTATTGGCTGGGCCGAGTATGCCCAGAATTCCCTACGCCAACCAGCCACCGGCATGACTCCCTTTCAGTGCATACTCTGTTACCAGCCACCCATGTTTCCCTGGTCGGGTGAACCGTCGGACTTACCATCTGTGGACCACTGGTTCCGGGAGAGCGAGAGGGTCTGGGACGCCGCTCATTTCCACCTGCAGCGAGCAGTACATAGACGCAAGATGACAGCCAACCTGTGTAGATCCGAAGCTCCCGAATACCAACCTGGTCAGAAGGTCTGGCTGTCAACCAGGGACATCCGGATGCGTCTACCCTGCAAGAAACTGAGTCCCAGATTTGTTGGTCCCTTTCCCATAGTAAGACAGATCAACCCCATCACTTATCAGCTCCAGCTCCCCTCACAATACTGGATCCACCCGACTTTCCATGTTTCCCTGCTCAAACCTTACCACACTTCTGTTTGTACTCCCGCAGAGCCTGGCCCCATGGAGGATCCCCCTCTCCCGTTGATCCTAGAGGATGGTACCATCTACCAGGTGAAGGAGATTTTGGACTCCCGACGCCGAGGCGGCAGACTTGAATACCTCATGGACTGGGAGGGGTATGGTCCAGAGGAGAGGTCATGGGTACCTCGGGACGACATCCTTGACCCGACTCTCCTCACTGATTTCCATTCAAACCATCCAGAGCGACCTGCACCTAGAGGAAGAGGCAGGCCGCCGCGGCGTCGGGGTCCTCGGCCCTTGGGAGCGGGCCGTGGAGAGGGGGGTAATGTCACAGACCTGCCAGGCTCTGCCACCAGCCAATCAATGCGCACACCCTCACCTGAGTTCTGATCACGAACACCTGCACCTCATCATGTCCCTCATCACGACACTCCTATAAAGACACACACCGCCAAACACTAGACGTCCGGTCTCGTTAATCCGAAGAGGACTGCTAGCGCTACCCCAAGCCTAGTTCTACCACCTTTCTGACAAACTTACCTGATAACCTTCTTACCTCTTGTGTGTATGCTCCTAGGATCCCTCGTATGTCTGCCCCAGGAAAACCTTCCAGTCTGCTCCACGACGGCGGTGTGTGTCTCCTCTGTTCAGTCCTCCAGCCCTGTGTCACCTGCAAGACAAGATCCTAAATTAATCTCCAGCGACTTCACCTAAGATTCCAAGTCTGATACTCACCGCTACTGCCTCTCTGCTGGTTCAATAAACTTACCCATTACCATCTGTCTGTCTCCGGGCCTCTTCTGTAACAACAACATACTTTCAAATGAGTTAAAGTGAAATGTATATACAGTATAGCCAATATATATCATATTCTATGGAACACAAAATGAGATGTTTAGCAGAATGTTTATGCTGCTCTTTGGCATATGACAAAAGACAAAAAAAGAGGGAAAAATATACCATAAATATCTTAAAATTGGTCCATCCAACTTGTGTACTACTGTATACTAAGTGTTTTAAAATCATATAATAGGTTGAAATTTAAGCTCTTATTTACTGGAAATCTTGCTTAACTCCCATTGTCACAGAAGAAAGAAAGAAAGCTTAATGGAATCGTTACGGATTGAATTTCGTATACAATCAGTCACATTTCCTAATGTCCTAATTCCTAATCACTGAGGGAAAGCTAGCATAGTCAAATAAGACAGACTATCTAAAGTATGGCTTTAGAGTAAAGGTCCGGCAGCCTTCATTAACAATTTATGACGTCTCTCTGACTTCAGCATTTAAAAAAGCCCAACAATCTGAAACCTATTCATCACGAAGCTGAAAATAAAATCAAGGTATGGCAAAACGCACTACAAAGTTTGTGACTAGGCCATGTTGGTAGTTTGTAAAGCTCAGAAAATGTATTTCAAATATATTTTTATATCAAAACATGCATCGGAATCAAAATAAAATTTAAAAGAAAATATTTAAATTAAAAAAATAAAAATAAAAATGTCAGATATCAATAAAATGGAATTACGTCCTTGGCCTAGATTCATTGGAATTGAAAAATCAAACCACACTGGAGAACGTGGAAAGTACTGGGTGTCAGGGACCAGGTCAAAGTAACACCAACCTTTGCAGGTCAGCCTTCTCAAATGCACATTACTATTAAAACACACACATACAATGAAATGAACCATTATGATTCTCACAGAAAACTGCCAAAGAATTTGGAACTGGCAATAAAAAAATGAAACGGGGACTGGGCAGTGTTTGTAGTATTTTTTCTCTTTTTTTTTTCTTAAGCATTTAAACTGGTTTAGTTCTGGGTATCGATAGCGCTATCATTAAGGACTTCCCCCGTTAGATGTGTGTGCGAGAATATCCTTTTACACTCTCTAAACCTAACAGGATGTTTAGACATGAACTCCGAGCCTGAAGTCCACAGAGTTTTGAACAGAGAAACAGCTCAGAAACACGTGCATGTCAGTTCAGTTTCACAGGGAAAGGGTGAGAAAGGAAGTCTGCAGAACACAAGGTGGCACAGATGCACAGGATTCTGGGTGGAATTACCAGGAACTGAACAACAACAACAAAAACAGGTGCAATAAATAAATTCAATGAGGCTTTTGAGTTCATAGTACTATGAAAACTATGGAAGGTAATTGCAACTTTTTCATCTCGCAGATATGACTTTTTTTTCTCAGAATTGTGCGATATAAACTTGCAGTTGCAAGTTATAAAGTCAGTATTGCGTGATATAAACTCGCAACTGCAAGAAAAAAAAAAAAAAACTAAATTCTGAAAAAGCCAAAATTGCAAGATATAAACAATTCTTAGAAATATAGTCGCATTTTTGTGAAAAAAAAGTCAGAATTGGCAGATATAAACTCACAATTCTGACTTTTTAAATCAGAATTCCAAGTTTATGTCTCACATTTATGACTTTTTTTTTTTTTTTTCGCAGAATTGCTAGTTTATATCTTGCGATTCTGACTTAATACCATGCAATTGCGAGTTTATTTTTCACAATTTTAAGGGAAAAAGTTAGAATTGCGAGATACAAACTCGCAATTGCGATAAATAAAGTCAGAATTGTGAGAGAACTCGCAATTCTGACTTTTGAACTCGCAATTGAGAATTTATTTCACAATAACTATAAGAGAATTTTTTTTCTCTGAGAAAAAAGTCAATATGGAAATTTTGGCTGATGGCTGTTTATATTTTAAAGTTGATATACCAATATATAACCAATCCTAGACCAAATAATAATTTAAGTGTGGTCATTTAAAACAAAATTAGGATTGTTTGGGGGGTTGTTTTTATGATATACCCCCTTTTAAACTAAGGACTACATGAAATGGATCGACGATACTTTTTATTACATTAAAACACCATTTTTCTCTCTGCAAACGCTTCAACTAGGGAGCAATTCTGCAAACAGAGAGGCTCCATTTGGCTGCTTTCGTAACGGCTGCACTAAATCAGTATTTACTGATGGGGAACGTCGACCACCTGTGGCGTGGAGTCTCACAGAGCAGTGAATCATTGCAGAACGCTGCCACCTCAGCCTATTACAAAAACACTCATTTATTATCACCATAACCATCTAATAACACCCCCCAGCATCAAGATTTCTTATTTTTAAGCACTACAGGGAAAAAGCAAAGCTAATATTTTGCACTTCCACGACTGCATGCGTCCATGAGTCATCGCAGAGCTTGTAAGAAGGTGACATGTTCTTGCAGCTTTGACAGGCCTGTAAACTGCGAGTTGAGTGATTCAAGGTTAAGAATTGAACAGTGAATGAAAATCACTGTGCCAAATAAAGGGTTTGGATTCCAGAGGAATTTATTCACCCATTTTCTTTCTGGCAGAAGGTCTGCCTGCTGTTCTTTCTCAATATGTTCCATAAAACATCTATAACTAATGCTTAAAATCAATTCATCACCTCTATTTCATGATGCACTGTTATCATATTTGGTCTATCATGAATATAAATGGCCAACATTGTACCAATGGTTCAGTCTTGCTCTTTGATGTTGAATAAGGGGAATAGGATAAGGTTATTTACTGGCATTCATGGTTCCATGAAGAATATTTAATATCTATGGTACCTTTCCAACAAAATGTTCTTTTTGGTGGAAAAAGATTCTTTACACTAAGAAAAAATGGTTATTTTAAGAACTGTTCACGGAGAGGTTCTTTGAGGAACCAAAACTTGTCCTTCTATGGCATCACTGCAAAAGTTTAGATACACATAGAATGCAAAAGCTCACACGGACACTGGCCATCACACCTCAAAGGATGGTCATCTCGACACAGTTTCAGGCGAGTGAGAAAGGCTCCATCATTCCTGCCAGTGCCGGTCAGATGGGCGCAAATATACACATGCAAATGTATGACAGAGCGCTAGGGATGTGACGCTTTGTGTTGAAATCTCCTTGGTGAGACTGATGCCAATGTAATTGAGACATGGGATGAACTTTAAAGCAATGTGCAATAAAGGATTTTCTTTCATCTGTGGAACACAAAAGACAACATTTTGTAGAAAGTCCGAGTTGCTCGTTTCCATACAAAGAAAATTAATGTAGATGGATGGATTTTAGATATTTTTTGGCCTTAAAAAAAAAAACCTGTTAAGTTTATGGGGACAAAGATATGGAAGCCCGTTTCTGCCACTGAATATTATTGCGACTTTTTATCTCACAATTCTGAAATTCTTTCACAGAATTGAGAGATATAAACTAGCAATTCTGACTTTTCTTCTCAGAATTGCGTGATATAAAGTCACAATTGCAAGTTAAAGTCAGAATTGCGATTTATAAAGTCACAATTGCGTTCTGACTTTTTTTCTTGCAATTGCGAGTTTATATCTCGCAATTCTGACTTTTTTTCTCACAATTGCGAATTTATCTCTCGCAATTTATATCTTGAGTTTTTAACTCACAATTCTGACTTTTTTATAAGAATTGTGATATATAAACTCGAATTGTGAGTTTATATATCGCAGTTCTTTATTTCTTAGAATTGCGAGTTTATATCACGCAATTCTGAGAAAAAAAAAAAAAGAGTCAGAATTGCGAGATAAAAAGTCGCAATAACCTTTTTTTTATTTTTTATTCAGTGTCAGAAACAGGCCTCCATAAAAATAGATTTTTCAAAGTTGTAAAAGTAAAGAATATTGGAGTAAGTTTTTAAAGAAAAGTACTATTTAATATTATTGCTAACTACTATTTCAGCCTTTCTACTTCAAATGTTTTAATACTTAATTTAATGTGCTATTTCTTTGTAATTAAATATGATAGTTTTATCTGCAAAAAAAAAAAAGATTTTTAATTAGAAATTTAAGCACTTCACTAAAAATAAATAAAAAATGTCATTTAAAAACTTTTAAACAACTATATAATTGTTTACTTTTATATGTTATAGGGAGACATTTTTACCTACAAAAAAATGAAAAATAAATAAATTTATCACAGTTTTAACAACTTATTATAAAGGCTCAAAACATAGCATATTAATATAAATGATATAGTATGTTTTAATTCCAAATAAATTTACTACATTGTACTATTCAATTACACACAAAAATATGATTAAAAGGGTTTACAATTTAGCTATTTTTATCACTTCTTTACAACTATTTTTACTGCTTTTTACTATTGTAAGTTATAAGGTGATTTATAGTTTTATTTTTAATCTAACAACAATTTACTGCAAGGTTCTATAAATACTAAAGTCACATTCACTGAAAAACGGGAGTATGAACATTCTCCTAAAGTTATCTTTTGTGTTCAACAAAGGGAGCCATATGGATTCGACTTTCTTTGTCATGATGTTTTCATTCTTAGGTGAACTATTGTTTTAATAATCGCACAAATCCGCAAAGAAAAATCCCATCTTCAGGCTTTCTGTAGCACATATCAAATGTCAGAGGGACAAGCAATCTATTCAGGATTTTCTCAATATTGTGCCTGTTTTACACTCTCCATTCTGATTCTCTCGTCTTTCTTTTCTTCTCTTAAGATGTGTCAATCCAGACCAGCGGTCACACAGCAGCCTCTTGTTCCTGACATATGGACCACTCTTGCATTTCCACAATAATCTCCGCAAATAAAATGACAAGCACACCACGGGCCATAACCTCCTTTTCACTGCAAGAAGCCATACAACGTCACAATCTCACAATAATATTTCTTCGTAATTCACCAGACATTTCCTAAAAACATTGCCCACGCACTGTGCATCAGCAAGGGAATGAAAACAATGCTGATAATTCAATGAAAGACAATGATGTTTATAACTTCTGGTTGGAAAATCATGTTTGTAAATGCCACATCAACCTTTCCTTATTTCCTGTGTAAAGCAATAATGAATGGGATCGATGTAGACTAAATGACAAAATATGAATCCCTCCCTCTGCCTGGAATGATAAAATGGTATTCTGACTATGAATAGTGATCTGTAATGATGCATTGTGGGAATGACAGGACAGCATGACTTGAAATAAGGCGAGGTGGAAAAAAATGTAATGTCTCCAATAAAGGAAATCAAACCCGCAGTTTGTCTTTTTCAATATTTACATTCACAAGTCATTAACGGCTTTTCCATAGATATGAAAGGCCAGACTTTGATACCTGAAGACAAATTAAACAACAACAACAAAAAGTGCAACTAACAAGCTGTTTTCTTAGTCTAGCGCTCATTTTTAACTATTGCAAAAATGTTTTTCTGTGATATATAAAGGGTGAACTCTTTTACTTAAGTTTTAAATAGGCCATATTCAGGGTTATCATAGTTAACTAAAACCATGAAGAAAAATAATCTGATATTTGAAACAAATGTTTACAACAAACGCTTAATAAATAAATAAAATAACATTTTCCACCATCCTTTTTGGAGACGAGGAAGTAACGGCTGTAGAAGCCTGACTCGCTCTGAGCTGGGGGAACTATTTCTATAGCTCCTTTCGCCAGCAAATTCTCTACCTCGGCTCTTCCAGAACGTGAGCGTTGCTGCTCCGCACTAAGGTATAGACCCTGCCGCTGTACCGAGGGGGTCTTTGAGCGAATTGAAGTGTATGTGACACTCCGGGGATGGCCCGCCAGGCCTCGACCCGTGTGGCAAGGGGTTGGATTAGTTCGGGTGGTGAGTCGCCTTGTGGGAACTCGACACACTCGGTAATTGGAAGAGGAAATTTGCTCTCTTTTTGAAAATGTTTGTTTTTATTTTTCTCGCTATAACAGCGGCTGCATGTGGAGGCACTTTTGGAAAGGGCCTGTAATTCACAGCCGGTTTTTAAACAAACAGTTTTGCCTTGGCACCCAGAACTGAACGGGGTGCTTGAAGGCATAACAGAGGGCATTTTGGGGTTGGTCCAGCCTCTGCGAGACCTTGCCCCATCCTCTTCTTTCCTATCGGATCAGGACGACGCCAGAGGCGCAGGGTCCAAGGTCAGCTTGGGCCGGGGTCCCTGACGTTTTGGATAGGGGTAGCGTTTGGCCGAGCGGGAGCGCTGCCGAGGCTCAGGCTTCTTTGTAGGCTGAGCGGGCGACGGCGCAGGTTTAGCTGGCTGTTGCGCTGGAGCAGGCTTGGGGCGACTGGCGGCCGTTGCAGAGCTGGAGCGTTTAGGCAGGAAGTGTCGCATAGCCTGGGACGATTTCTGAGCCGCAGTGAATCGCTGCGCAAAGCCCTCGACGGCAGGTCCAAAAAGCCCCGCAGGGGAGACCGGTGCGTCGAGGAAGGGGACCTTGTCAGCCTCCTTAATTTCAGTGAGGTTTAGCCATAAGTGGCGTTCGGCGAGGGCGGAAGTCGTCCTGCAAGGCTTGGAGGGATGAGCAGCCTTTGCTTTCCATCCGATGGCGGAGGGTGGGCAAAGGTGCGCAGCCACAGCTTCGTCAAGAGGGGGGTAACCTCTCGTATCCCTTCTCTTCAGCGCCATCCACTGAGGAGAGAGCAGAAGAAGAGTTAGAGCGGAGTCGGGCCGAATACAGAGCACACCACAACGAACTTTTCACGTTCATCGTGGATCTCCGGAAAAAATGGAGAAGTTCGCTGATGAGGGGCCGTGCGGCGCCCCGGCAGGAACCATTTGTCCAGACGACTACGAGTGGGCTCCTCCGGCGTAGACCACTCCAAACCCAGCTTGTCAACGGCCTTAGAGATGATGCAGAAGAGCTCGGCATCCATGCCTGGCTTTGCTTCTCTGGGTTCGGCAGACGAGGAGGGGGCGGGGTCGATGGTAGAGCCCGATATATCCTCCGCGTCTGACGCTATTAGAGACATGCTGTCATCTAATAGCTCGTCCTCAACAGCACCGAATGAGATCACGCCACTCGCACCAACCGAGGGACGCTGATCCGAGTGCTCGAAGAGGACGGGGGAATCCTCTCTGCATAGCGGGGGCAAGGCACGCAGGGTCTGAGCCGGCGTGAGCTCCCTCGCCGCTGAGCGCTTAAGCCCTTTACCCCGCCGTTTTTTCCCCACAGGTCCCTGGGGGGATAAAAACGGGAAGGCGCGAGGGGCGGAGTTGCTCTCTGAAAAAAAAAAAGAGATCCGAGCGCGCAGAGTCATGAGACTCATGTTCATGCAATATGAACATTCCATCTCGCTCAGAGCGGCTTTTGCGTGGGATTTACCCAAGCAGGAAACACACTCTGAGTGGCTGTCTGCATCGTGCAGAGAAAGTCTGCACGAGACGCACTGACGGCGCGGCATTTGCAACAACGCCGCGATTGCTCTTTTAGAAGAAATTTGCTCTTCTTGAAGGCTCGCCGGATGGCAGCAGGGGACAAGCTGGCGTCTGCTTTGATCGCTGAAGCGGCTCGGCGAAGCGGGCTGAATCAGCGAAGAGCAGGAAAAAAGGTAGCCTTCCAATCCGCAGCAAGGCGTTTCAACGGCGAGGGTCTGGAGTCCTGGATCAGCGAAGAAGTCGTCGCTGAAGGAGAATTGATCTGTTTTCCTATGGCGAAGCGCCCGCTTATATAGCCAAATGACCCCGCCCCTTTTGGCGGGCTCTGGCGGGCTTTGCCGTCATAGGCTCTTGCAGTACCACTGACGAGCCATTGGTTCATTTTTTATTACTGCACGAACCAATGGCCGTGCAGTCACACTGCATGATTGAAAAAGTCTTCAGTCCTCGGAGAAAAAGGAGTTTTCCCCATAGCGTCTAGCGACAGAGTACGAGTGAAGTATCGACAGGGGAACCAATATTCACCGGTCAATTTTCGATTTTCAGTGTCACACTGTTAAGATCTGGTTAGAAACTCCACTCTTCATAACTTTAAATATCAAATAACATAAATGAATAAGCATAATTAATAGATGAATGAATAATGAATAGACAGATGATCCAAATAATTAACTAATTAATTAATGAAAGAACAATACGGTGCCAACATATAGAATAAATAAGCATGTGTTACATTTACAACATAGGCTTTGCACAAAAAAGAATAATAATTTCTAAATATCTATTTTTACACATTCAATTTTTATTTATTTATTTTTTTTGGCTGGTAAACACTGGAAGTCAGTGGCAAAACTAGGTCATTATCCCATCATAATCAATGAAGCTGTCCATACTACTACACTTGTAGTGTAGACAACATCATTGATTCAAACAGCACTGATCTAGTTTCGTCACATTGCAATGCATCACCTGCTTTCACTGCAACACTTGTGCATCACTTTGAGTACAAATGATGTGAAAGGTGCTGAAACTATCCTGAAGGATTCCTGAACCTGAGTCAGTGCACACACCTAATACAATGACTGAAGATACAGCACTGCTCATGTCAAAGCTTTGATGTCTGACTCAATACTTGTCAGTTTGAGATTGTTAGAGGCTCAACACCAATAGCCTACCGTTGTTGTTTTTCTTCTTTTCTGACCGTAAAAGCAAAAATGTGAAACATTATTACAATTTAAAATAACAGTTTTCTACTGCAATATATTGTAAAATGTAATTTATTCCTGATCAAAGCTGTATTTTCAGCATCATTACTCCAGTCTTCAGTGTCACATGATCCTTCAGAAATCATGCTGATTTGTTACTCAAGAAACATTCATTATTATCAATGCTGACAACAGTTTTCGCTACTTAATATTTTTGTGGAAAATGTAATGCACCACCAAAAAAAACAAAAAACAAAGCACAACAACTAATCAACACAACAAAAAAACGACACAAAATACAACTAAACAACACAACAAAACAAATGTATTCAGCAATCACGTTAAATTCATCAAAAATAAGAGTAAAAACAATTATAATGTTGCAAAAGTTTTTTTTTTCTTATTAAAATAAATGCTGTTCTTTTCAACTTTCTGTTTATAAAAGGGTCCTAAAATATATGTAATGGTTTCCACAAAAGTATTAAGAAGCAAAAACTGTTTTCAATAATAAAAACCATTAATGAGTAACAATCAACATATTAGAATGATTTTTAAAGGATCATGTGACATACAGTAAAGAGATATTTTTATATAGAGTACATTACATTTTATATAATATTTTATATATAAATGTAAAATGTATATATTAAATTTGAATAAAAAAAAATCAACAATGTGTGTTGTTTTAATGCATTAATCAATAATAAGATTAAGAAAATAAAGAATAGCAAATTAAGATTGATCAGAGCGTAAGGTTGAATGTGAAGCAGGGTGTGTATCAGGAAGGGTCTCAAGTCGCACAATCAACCGGCAATAAAGAAGAGTGTTTGTGACAGAAGGAAGAATCAATGCTGATGAATTGTCACTACAGTACAGATCAATTCTGAAAATTGCATCACACACACGGTAAGAATTAACAACTGCGGCAGTCAAGAAAAATTATGTGGCCCAAATCCTCAGCTAAACCACCACAGACACTTTATGCCTCGCTGCCAGAGGCTTCAGAATGCAATAACAAAACAGTAAGCTAAAACTCCTCACCTCAATTATAGCGGTCACAAAATAGTGTAAATAATCACATTTTAATTTAATCGGGAGTCATTTTTTATTAAAAAAAAAAAAAAAAATGGCTTTATGGATGACAGACTTGTTAGCAATGCAAAGATTTCAACGTCTGAAATTAAGCGTGATATACGAGTCCATTTGAAATGTAATCAATGCTGAAGGATTAGATTGAAACCGTCAACATTAAAAGCTTTTCAGATGAATCAGTCGAGCCCAGCAGAACTGATGGGATTGTTTTAAGATCTGAAGCCGCTTTGAATTATGTGCTGGCTTTTGAGGAATTCATGTAAATGATCTTCTGAAAGCAGGAATATTAGGACCTACTTTGTGTTGTGACTCATATTCTGAAATAAAATGAAGTCAGAAGTCACTCAGCAGGCTGTTGGCATCACATCTAATACCATTTTAGGTTATAAATGGTGGCAATGTATTTGTAGTTGACAAATTAATTTGCAATTAACTGCACGTTAACTCAAATAACAAGTAAGCTATTATTCCTTTTGTTAAAATGATCCATCCAAAATATAAAATGAATTAATATGAAAGCAGCATAAATTAATGCAAATGTACTGAATGATTAGCGTAGTAAACATGGCATTTACATAATAGAACTATTATCATTTTATTATCATATAAAAAATTGATTTACCATGGTACAAAATAAAAAAAAACAAAGCTTGAATTTACTGTGGTACCATGTATAAACACTTTATTATCAAGGTATATACAAAAATATATTGTATCACCATGGCAAATCCCCCAAAAAACATGGTGTAATCACTGTATATGTTCATAAAGCATGGGTTTACCATGGTAAAATGTCTAAAAACATTTTATCATCATGGTAAATCAAAACATAAATAAATAAATACATATACAAAACCTGGTATAATTATTGTGTATGTTCATAAAGCATGTATTTACCATGGTAAATCCCAAAAAAAAAAAAACATAGCATAATCACTGTATGTGTTCATACCATGTATAAAATTCATACCATGTTGGTACCATGTATAAAAACCTTGTATTATCACGGTAAATCCCAAAAAAAACAAACAAATCATGAAAAAAAAAAAAACATGGTATAATCACTGTGCACGTTGAAAACAGGTATATTGTTTTATCATGGTAAATCAAAAAACATGGTATAACCACTGTATATGTTCATAAAGCATGGATTTACTGTTGTATCATGTATAAAAACACTTTTATCATGGTAAATCAAAAAGGATATTGTATTATCATGGTAAATCCCAAAAATATTGTATTACCATGGTAAATTCAAATAAACATGGTATAATCAGTGTACATGTTAATGAGGCATGGATTTAACGTGGTACGTGTACCATGTCTAAAAACACTGTATTATCATGGTAAGTAAAAAAAAAAAAAAATTGTATATTGTATACAAATTCAAAAAACATGGTATAATCATGTTCAAAAAGCAGGAATTTAGCATGGGACAATGTCTAAAATCATTGTCTTATGGTAAATCCAAAAAGCATGGTAAAATTATTGTATATGTTCATAAACAATCGATTTACCATGGTACCATGTGTAAAAAAAAAAGAAAAAGATTATCATAGTAAATACCCCCCCCCCCCCCCCCAAAAAAAAGTAAATAAATAAAAAATATTTACCATGGTACCATACCAAATCATGGCACATCCAGAAACAAGACAATACTATGGCACATGTCCAAAAAAGATGGTTTTACTATGATAGCATGCCAAAACTCTGAGAATAAGTAAAAGAGATACCATGGTACTTTCTGTTAGTGTGATTCATTAGACAGGGAGAACAATCGGCAGTGACTGAATCAGTGGTCAGGAGGTTATCAGCACGTCCTGCTCGGGGTGTTGAAAAGACAGTGAGGGTGATATGTTGCCCCTCCTCCTCACAGTCCGTTCCTTCCCCTAAAGCTGCTAAAGCCAATTACATTGTGTCACAATCTAATTAGTACAGCACTGCAAGCAGTATCTGATGCCTTTTAGCCAACAATAATGGAAGGAAATTATCTAAATTGATTTTTTCTTCCACAAGAGATTGGGGAGGCGTATGTATGCGTTATCAGAATGAATGCATCACACTGACGCTGCAGCTCACTGTTGTTTTACGCCGGTCAAACTCCACAGTTCTCCAAGAGGTTAATATAGCCTTTTGTTTCATTAGCTTTCGGAGGTTTTTTTTTTTTTGTCGTAATTTCATTGCATCGCTAATCCAGACATACACATCACATTCTGTACAGTGCATCACACTTTGAAAAACGAAGATATAGGCATTTATTACAATAGTTGGCGGACGTTTTTTTTTTTTTTTTTCATTTGACGTAATTGCGTTACATCATGAATTCAGACATAAACGTCACATTCTGTACAGTCTATCAAAATTTGTTAAACGGAAATTGATATAGCTTTTCGTTTCAAAAACTTTCAGACAATTTGTTTTTTTTTTTGGTCGCAGTTTCACTGCATCACTAATCCTGACATACAATCACATTCTGTACAGTATATCACGTTGTTAAACGAAAATTGATATAGCTTTTTGTTTAATTAAATTTAAGACGATTTTATTTGTTTGCCACAGTATAAATCACATTCTGTACAGTCTATCAACTTTGTTAAAAGAAAATCAATATAGCCATTTGATTCATTATCTTCTCAAATAACAAACATCCTAAGTAACTAACTAAAACACTAGCGTTGTCTAAGGAAAACCTTTTTTGGCTTTGTTTTTTTCTGTAGCGCCAGCTGCAGAGAAGAACATGTCTGACACTTCAGTTAATGGAGGGTGACGCCAGCATTAATGCTGCTTTGCTTTGTCCTCTCTTAGCTTTTGTCAGTGGGCTAAAGGAGACATGGGCTAATTAAAAAGTGGCAAAATGACACACTTTTGGCTCCCCTTCATCAAGCCCTGCATATGAATGAGCTGCTAAAGAATTCGTGCTCAATGCGAGACTGTCAATACAAACATAGTTGCCACACAAAGGCTATACCATATGAAATGATGCTAATAACGCTAATGCCTTTTTATCGGTCATGTGCTTTATTTTCAGGCTGAACATTAGAATCAGTTTATGGGTATTTCATTATATTAGTAGCTCGATTAATGGTTTAGGACTTCATGCTAAAAACGTACCATAGTGTTTTTTGGGATACAATACCACGCTAGTACCATGCTATCATCAAGGTTTTTGGATATATATCACAGTAATATCATGATGTTCTCTGAAGCAACTTGGACTAGCAAGTATGATGGTATATTCACCTTATTTTGCAACGCGGAAGTAAATACGATGACGTACTTCCTTATAATGTGTTAGACTTCCGTTTCGCTACCTTGTAAGTAAGGAGCGATGTGGGGAGAACACACAGAAAACACTGTTAAACGCCGTGATGGTAAATATTTACCACACCCGCGATGTATAACACAGTGGGGGGATGAAATGAAAAAGTAAACTGTATCATTTTCATTGTGTGTGTGGGGGGGGGGAATCAAAATAAATTGCATCTTGACATTATGATTTGTGTTTGTGTGTGTGCATATACAGGGAGAAAAAGGTAATATAAGATCTTGAAAATATTTGTGTACAAATAGTATATTTAATGGTCTGTGCATTGAGGAAACCACACTGAATAATTCAAAACAACTACACAATGTATCAAATTAAATTAGTAGTGATTAAATTACTAAATTAGTAGCAGTGAATTTGTGGTTTTATATACACAATACTGTACAATAATAATGTACAACTGCTTATTTCTAGAACCACTGTCAAATCAGTGGAGTTCAACAACTAATAGTGTAAACACACACATCCACATTCAACTCTTGTGCGTGGATTATGATCAAAACAAATGTCTTGCAGGTATTTTTTACGTTTGAACCAGCTATTATGACACCCCCTAACTGCGCAAAGTACGCCAGTCTTTCTGTATTCCATATTAAAAGTTAACTAGCCTGTAAAATCTACACAGTCTACGCAAAACCACGTAATCACAATACAACTAATATTAGCGGAAGTGCTTTACCGGAAATCTGACACATTATAGTTCGAAAATGACGGCGTCCGCGTTTACATGAAAAATAAGGTGAATAAACAGGCTAATCAATTAGCATGTTTTTTGCGCTAGACAGACATATTTGACCATTGTGTCTTGTACATTACTATGGAAGCTTGTTTCTGCCACAGGATAAAAAGTATGTAATTATGAAAAAAGTAAAAAATTGCAAAATGTTAACCATGATAACGCAAGATATCATGAGATATAAACTTGGAATTCTAAGAAGAAAAGTTAGAATTTTGAGAAAATTGTGTGGATTAAAAAAAATGGAATTATAATAATCTAAACCAATTTGCAAGAAAAAAACGTCAGAATTCTAAATTTATCTCTCATAATTCTAAGTTTATATTAAGTTAAGATAACAAGTCCAAATTATACAATTACAAATTGCGGGCTTCCATACATGATACAGTGTTCATGGCATCTACTTTTAAAATAAAAACATATATTTGTTGCTTTTACTAACGTTTAGGCTCACTAAGCGATGGCTAACATTTGACGAAGTATGTTAAATTCAGATATCAATATTACATAATTCTTCTCTCTCACAATAATGCATCAACAGTTCTAAGCATTTTACATAATCAGTCACGATCTAAACTGATATTACGCAAATATTTTTTTAATTTATTTATTTATTACCGAAACATAGAAACTAAAATAAATTTTCGGTAATTTAATTTTGGTAACTGGTGATTGAACCTCGTCTACTGTTCAGGGTGTCGCATTCACAGGTGGTAAAATTCTTTTAACGAGACACCTTGTGATATTTTAGCCAAACCAATTTTACATGTCGCTACTCTAGCATGATTTTTGGACATAATGAAGTGCCACACTACTGACATGTTAACTTCTTGTAGCTTATCCACATCGTGTGCACAAAACGGACACTGACAAAGCCAAAACACATAACCGGCAAAGCGCTAACTGTTCTTTAAAAAAAAGAGAGAGAGAAAAAAAAACGCTTCGAGAGCTTGATTCTTTCCATTTCAAATCTAGCGTCTCATGTTTTTCAATGCAAAAAAAAAAAGGTATTCTTACCCTTACATCATGCTTTCTGAAGAAAATTAATTTACAGAGCTACACGTGACACCGAAACATACATGTTTAGCATGGTTTTGTCTTATCATAACGTTACTATGGTACAACCACAGAACTTTTAGAAAAAGGTAGCAGTTTAGCCTTTGTTGAAGAACTTCCACTGACCTCCACCTCTGAACAATACTGCAGCAGTCGCTACATGGATCACCATTATGCTACATGGGAGTGGACAGAAGATGAACTCAGAGAAGTAATTCATATTGGAGAGATTATTAAGAAGGGTCTTAATGGACCTTCGGGGGACATTTATCCCAAAGACCAAGGTCGAAACCAAGGTAACACCCCTTACTCTTTAAGTTAAGTGCCCTGGGATGTTTTATGACCTCAAGAGAACAGTTTTAAGTGAGCTCCAAAGGACAGGATACAATGAGGAGCTCATTACCGCAATTATTTTCTATGAACGAGATAGAAATGTCATCATGGACCATAATTTTCTTTTCTTTTTAACTCCAAGATGATGAGCAGAACCGGAGAACAACTTAAACCCCTCAGGAGGTCAAATGTTGGAGTCCACTGACTTTCAGTGTATGCACAAAGGACATTTTTCATATAGGTTTGTTTGTTGGTGAGGCTCAATGCGGTTTGTACACTAAAAGATGGCTGAAGGATGGCTGTATCAACCACATCCGAGGAACTTGGCAAAGGTCCACCAAAGCTCTTTGGTTCCAGTGGAGAATTGCAGGCAGTCTGGAGGAGTTGACAGGAGATGTGAAAAGCTAATTGGACATGAATTAAGGATCTCAGTTGCTAAGAGAACTGACCTCACTGTAAAGGCTCATATTGAGAGCACCAAGGCTGGACTGTGTCAAAGCTGGCACTGTTATACACAAGATCTAACATGTGTTTCCCATTTCCCATACAGTCATGCATTTAATGGTCACTCCATTACGCTGATGTTAAATTGAGAGTGTCTAACAGACAAATCACAATCAAAACAACGCCCATTGTTAATTGTATAAGTGAAATATTTAATTATACTAGTCAATCTGATGACATTCACTCCCAAAGGAACACTAGATGAGAGTAATACATCAGTTAATTTATTAGCTAGCAAGATATCATAATAGATATAACAGAGAGACTCGTACACATAATAAAATCACTAAAAATGCCTTATGTGGCTAATTGCTTCACTGAAGTGTCAACATATGAAAAGTGACGACCAATAAAAAGTTTTCCTCTGGCATTAGCCGATCTTTAGAGAGATGGGACCACGAGGAAATACAGCATATAAAAGTAAAGCTTTTAGTTTGTGAATCAAACAGTGCAAATGCTAATGCAATTCAAGCTGCAGAGAATTCCACACTAAATAAATTGCATAATGTTCAGGGACAAGTAACCTTAAGTCATTCCGATTGGTTGCTTTTAATTTCAAGCTTGATTTTCTATGCTTGAAATCAAATTTGTGGACCAAAAGAAATAAATACAAAATAAAACCCCTACAAATTGCACACTTCCATATCAAAACATGCAAGACATGCATACCAATGAAGTAAATTAACTCAGTCCACATTTTTAAGTTGAATGTTTCAATAGGATAGAATAAAGTACCATGACAACAGCCTCACACCCCGAGCAAGTGTAGATTTCTGTAGGAAGTCAGGAAAAGGGAAGGTGCCATGTGTCACACCAATTATTTTCTCCTTAGCAAATTTGTGCCGGATATAATATGCCAAATTTAGCAGCAGTTCAGTTTGCTACCCATTTACTAATCTGATGATAGCAGAGGTGTTTCAGAGGCAATTTTCTACCCTTTAGCTTTTTAGGTAAAAAAAATAAAAAAATTTTTAAAAAAAACATGATATTCAATCTAAAGCAACTACAAATAACATTTTATTCTTTAGTAACTATTATACATGCAGCTTTTGTGAACTTTTTTGTGATGAGTCATGAAAAAACGACAAAAAAACAACAAAACAGAAAAAAAACTAAACAAAAAGAAAGCAATACAACAAAGCAAAAAAATTAAATCAAATAAAAATAAAAACAACAACAACAACAAAGCAAGGGACAGGAAAGGTAAGGAATATTCATTAACAGTCCTTAATTCCAAAAAAACAAAAAGCAACAAAACTAAATGTAACAAAAACAAAACAAAGCAACAAAAAAGTAAAAAAAAAAAAAACAATGCAAAAAAAAAAAAAAAAAAAAAAAAAAAAACAAAGCAACAAAAAAGTAAAAAAAAAAAAAAACAATGCAAAATAAAATAAAAAATAAAAAATAAAAAAATCAAAGGAAGCAACAAAACAAGAGTTGGGAAAGGCAAGTAATTTTACTTAACAGTTCTTAATTCCGACAATAATAGTGAATGGTCCAAATAATAATAATAATACTTACTGTAAATATACATACTGTAAAAACAAACACAAATAATATTTTTGGTTAATGTCCTTTTTTAAAATGATTTAATTGAAAATGAAAGGCAGTTCAGTGAATTCATCAAAAACCCAACAAGTGAGTGATTAAACTGATTCAAGAGTTTTTTTTTTGGGGGGGGTTGTTGTTTTTTTTTACTCATTCATTAAAATTCCTCATTCATTTGTCACAACTGTTTCCAAACCTAGTTTTCTTGCATAAACCAAACGAAAAGGGAAGTTGCAAGGCCATAAAACGAAGCTAATCGTTATGCTATATATCTGAACATATGATATCTACCAACAAACTGGATTATCAAGGAACTGTCTGGCTTTCAAGTCAGAACAAGCCATTAGCGAGTCAAGAACAAGTAAAATGCAGAAAGCAGTGATGACCAAAGATTGTTTTTCGCCTTAGCTTTTACCTAAGGTGTTGCAGTTTTTTCAAGTGCGTAAAGGTCATCTTCTCAAGACACAATCTCTTGTGTTCACCTGTAAACAGAAGTGACCCGACAAGCTCCATGTCTGTGTCCAGTGCATGTACAAGCTTAGTGCGACCTTATAAAAAGACCTTATAAGACCTTATAAAACAAGTAGAAGAAGCCTGGTGGCATTCAAAGAGAAAGGTCAGGTCTTATCGCAGCATGTGGAGAGAGAAGCTAGGCCATCTTGAGAAGATAAGAGAGCACCACAGCATTCTGGGTAATTGGTGCAGTTGCTGTGGGCAACGACAGAAAAACTGCAAAGCAGCTCAGTAGAATCTGAAGATCTGTTATTCATAGATTCTGAAGATTCATATTATAATTCACTAACAAATAAAATTAAGGAGGGATACAACTGACAAAATTAACTACATATTACATGAAATAATCAAGCATATATATATATGTGTGTGTGTGTGTGTGTGTGTGTGTGTATGTGTGTATATGTATATATATATGCTGTTCTTTTTATTTAGTAAAACATGTATGTGTTGAAACGGCTAATAATAAAATGTGACATTCTGTAGTTTTGTCTCATATTCATATTTTAATCATATTTGTAAATGTATTGACTCCACAGGCAACAGAGCAATTTCGTCTTTACTGTTCCAATACTTTTGGAGGGCATATATATATATATAAATTTCATATACTTACCCTCATGTTGTACCTATATGCATTTGTTTTGTTTTTTTCTGTAGAACACAAAATAAGATTTTTTTCTTTATTTACTGTATAATATTTTTTATTTTTTATTTTTTTTTACTTTGTAATATATTGTTTTTTGTTGTTGTTTTGTTTATTTATAATATAATGTTATGTTTTTTGTTTCATGTACTGCTTTGTTGTTTCTGCCTTGCTTTGTCTTTTTGTTTTGTGTTTTGCTTTGTTTTTTTGTTTGTTTGCTTACATTTTATTTTATTTTTTTGTCTGTGTTGCCTCTTGTTTCTTTGAGTTAAGATATCCTTTAATTAGGATAACATTCTCATCCCTGGTTTACGTGGGGTTTTTTTTATAAGTTCAGGTTTGACATTTGTATTTTATTGTATTTCTGCAGCTTCTGAACCAGGTGTTAAATCGAGTCACAGCAGAAAGAAACCTCTTTGACAGGGTGGTCAACTTGCGCCTCCCAGGTAAAAATAATGTTTCATATACTTACCCTCATGTTGTGCCTATATGCACTTATACATATATATTTTTTATTTTATTTTTTTCTCTCTCTCGCCCCACAACAGAGTATGGTCGCACATTCATCTCTATACACACAAAAATATTTTTTAAAAGAACAGCATTGGTGATGAATTGGAGACCCGTTGTCCTTTCTTTGCACTCTCAGAAGTCTCATTTCTTTTAACAGGAGCTTATTATTAGACTTCACCTCCCCACAGGACAGGTTCTGTTCTAAATCCTGTTGCTCTGACCCTCTTTTCGGCCCACAGACACACAACAGGGACGCAGCGGCTGCCAGACTCTCCTCAGGCAACAGAGCATGCAATTAACTGTCGATTGCTCCTGGAGCTCAGACCAAAGTCACACGGCACTCATGCCAACACAGACAAACCTCCGCCGTGTGCCCATTTCCTCAGAACAAATGTGCTCTTTGAAAAGGAAACGCCTCTTGAACCAGAAACACCAGTCATGGAGTCCCACTGACCAGATCCAGACAGAATCAAATAAAACAGAAGCTAAGTTTGTGTGAAACTACGATGCAGGGCTGGGAGGTGTGACCGTATATTAACTTAATACACATTTTCTCAGTCTACGTCAGTAATTCAACCCGACAACACGCATAAATGTGGAAATCCCATTATATACAGGGGAAAATAATGAAACACAAAGCCATAAACTCACCCTTGTTTATCGGAGTCGACCAGAATGCGCACCAATATCCCTGTAACAGCCACTAGGATGGGGTAGTGATCAACACTCTCCAGGCCTACGAACAAAATATAATACATGGTTTTATTAGTGGTTCAGAAAATAATACAAATAAATCGGTTTTTGTTGTTTTTTGTTGCTGTTGTTGTTTTAGAGTACATGATATAGAGCTACTGTGACTGTAAATAAATATATACTATTGTTACAGTACTACTACTATTTTTATTAATATTACTTATAATTATATTATAATGTCTAAAATAATAAGCATTTATGATCACGAGATGTTTAATTAATATAAATACATATTTATATTTTATTTAACATAACACAAAAAGTAAGAGCTTGAAGAAGGTCTGCACACTCCCAAAGAGCAATTTACTGAATAAAAGGCAAACATTTCGGTCACATGTTGACCTTTTTCAGAGCTAGGACCAATCTTAATTTGAGAAATCATATGATTATTTAAGAGATCACGTGATCAATCAGATCACACACTGATCCAAAAAAAAAAAAAAAAAGAATTACACTATCAAAATATAAAATTAAATTAAAAATAAAGAAAATTAAAGAAAAAATATAAAATTGAAGAAAAAAAATTGAAGAAAAATAAAAATTAAAGAAAAAAAATGAAGTAAATAATAAATAATAAAATATAAATGAAAACATTTAATGTAACAACACAAAACAAAATCATTTTCCATTTTTATTTTAGCAAATTTACAAGTATTTAAAATATTTGACAATGGTAAAAAGCGTTTTCCACCTTTATATATCTCTGACAAATTTATACACTGGCATGAACAAAACATGTTTTTGGTGGGTTATTAAAATTATTGAATTAAGTTTAAAGTAATAGTTTGCATGACGTAATTGTATTATTTAGTTAGGAAGAAATTTACTCTCCAAAACTGCCTATTTAAAGTGATTTCAGATTTAGATCATTTTCTTTCTGCAAAGCAGTTTTCTGAAGCACAGGTCAATGGAGTTCAAGCAGTATTCTTGCTGGAAATAAATGAAGTTTGCGTAATGTTGCTTCGTTTGACTTATTTCCAAGGACACCATAATGCTTTCATAACCAATTTTCTTCGAATTTCACTGACGGACCATCAAATACCCCCAAAAAATTATAAAAAATTAATACGGCTGGGAAAACTCATGAAATGGTGAATAAACTAAATCTACAAAAGCCACTAAACAGCACTCGAGTGGAATTGAAGGTCACAGAATCTGAGACCTGGGTCACAATATGTCACCTAATATCAACTTTAAAAAGCATTGGAAGCCAGACTTTTCTGTGTGTCCTTCTAGGGGTGAAGTTCAGACTAACAATATGACCCAAACTCATTCATTATAAATCTATCATTCTGTAATGTCAAGGCTGAACAATTGGCCTGATGACAGTCTCTGTATCCTCCTGAATTGGATTACATTTTCATACTAACTCGCCGTGTAATCTCTTGACCTATTCTTCTCATATCATTCCCTGAGTGTACAGACTGACTTTCCAAACTTTGGAGAGGGCTTCAGAGGTGATGTCAAGAACGTCGCAAAATGCATATCAAATAACTTTTTATTTGTTCTGGGACTTGAAAGAAGGTGCTATAAAAGCAGCATGTGAAAAGTTGAATGTTAGGTTACAACAAACCATATTTCAGCTCACGGGGGATGCGATCAAGGACGAACCGAAATACCTGAGAGGTTAAAAATTCAGCACAGCACACTAAGCGCTTCAGAAATATAATCGCATTCAAGTGCATCCTCAAGTGTGTACTAAAGCATGCAGTTCATGTTCAATGCTTCTATTTGCATTCAAGAATATTTTTGCATAAGAAGGGAACTGATGAGAATTACCTGGGAGGCGCAAGTTGACCACCCTGTCAAAGAGGTTTCTTTCTGCCGTGACTCGATTTAACACCTGGTTCAGGAGCTGCAGAAATACAATAAAATACAAATGTCAAACCTGAACTTATTAAAAAAAACAAACAAAAAAAAAAACACGCAAACCAGGGATGAGAATGTTATCCTAATTAAAGGATCTTAACTCAAAAGGCAACACAGACAAAAAATAAATAATTGTAAGCAAACAAACAAAAAGCAAAGCAAAACACAAAACAAAAAGACAAAACAACAAAGCAGTACACAAAACAAAAACATAACATTATATTATAAATAAACAAAACAACAACAACAACAAAAAAGCAAGGCAAAAACAAAACAACAAAACAAAAAACATAAAACTATGTTACAAAGCAAAAAGCAAAGCAAAACAAATAAAAAAACAATATTATACAGTATAAAAAAAAAAAATCTTATTTTGTGTTCTACAGAAGAACACAAGGTACAACATGAGGGTAAGTATATGCAGTATAAGTATATTCTCTAATTATTTAGTGACTTTTTCTTTTAACATGAACAGATGTCACCTGCTCCAGACTGAAAGGGTTTCAGTGAGCAAATCAAACACATCTGGTCATAAATCAAAGTGACCAGACCGCAATAATTATTCCCTTCGCTCCTTTAGCATGCCATTTGGACTCAGCATCATGCGCCCAAGAATTTAATTCGGAGGTACCAAGCTGTCAGGCGCCAATTATTGCCATTTACTATAGCGCATCGCATGTAATTGTATTCAATGATAGGATAAATACTTCAGGGACAGGAAAAAATGTAAATGGATAAGTATGCAATGGATGAGGTGGAGGTTCTGCTCCTCAAGGATGTGTGGAGTCCTGCTGTTCTCACAGGTGTGTTTCAGTTAAAGCCTGATTACAAGCCGCAAATGAATGGACGTTCCGCTGGGAATAGAGCCCACGTAAGTGCTGTGAGAAAAACCCACCAGAAAACACATTTTCAAAGCCTTCTCCTCCGTAATTAAGGCCTTGAAAACATGCACTAGCCTATCCGCTCCTCATTTGCATGGCACTTTCCATGAATAGAGTGCAAAATAGCATCTGAAAATGAAAAAGGAGGTACGTAACCTTCTGAAAATAGCAAAATGTTAAATGATAATTAACCTCAGGACGTAAGGACAGTTAATACAATTAATTAAATATTATATGCGTTCTATTTTTATATGGTTTGCACATTTTTTTTCAACCCTGTTACCAACTTTTGGACATTAACGAATACAGTTTAAAACCCTTATTTTTGTGATTTCATTATTTCTTTGCAGTAAGATTAAAATATATTTCAAAATAAAAACAAACACTAAATCAAATTGCTACATAAGAATGGGTAACAGGGTTGATAAAACTGCAGATTTAGCCTAAACTGAACTGTCTAAACAAAACAATATTTTACAAACCTATATCACTTATCTTTTTTTACATTTATTTGATTTTTGCATTAGTTTTTTGTTTTTTTCATCCCCGTTACCAATTTTTGGACATGACTAAACAGATTAAAACCCTAATTTTTATGATTTCATCATTTCTGAGTAGTAAACATTACATATACATCAAAATAAAATAAACAATATTAAATCTATTTCACATATCTACATTGCTTGCCTTTTTAAAGATATTAAATTACAATATTAAATCAAATTTATAACAAGTACAGTCAAATTAAGAAAACAGAAGAAGATTACTTGTTATTGGTGTTTTTGTGATTATTTGTGATTTGTGGTTTTAAGTAATAGGAGACTAAAGTGTACCCTATTTGTGGAAAGCACCACATACATTATCCATAAACAAAAAATGCCTATAGAGTGAAAAGCATCAAATAGCTTCCATCCTTTTTTGTAATAATGACTGCCCTCCCCTCCATCACCCTTGTAAGACTTTTATGGTTTGACAAAATGAGTTAATTTATAGATCAATAAACCCCAACCATTAGCTTACATCTAATACAGATTCTTTGCACTGCTGAGCTCTAATACTTTGTGCTTTGAATTGGCTATATTCTCCAATTTAATAACATTTTGGGGGATTCACAAAGAACAAATTGCATCCATTGATAGTCTTGTTTTTCACACAATTGCTATTTCTGAAGCACTCAATTCACTAAAAGAATAAATGCAAATTTGGTACAACGCAAAAATGGTCCAAAAAATCCCAATTGTAGCTTTCATTTATTAAACAAACAAAAACTAATACTAATAACAATGGAACGTAATAATATAATGCAGAACCGTAGAGGAAAGTTGTGACATATTGTCTGCACAGACAGTAGATATTATAATAAGATGTCTACATACTACACTATCCTCTTACTTCAAAAGATTTTTTTTCATGTTATGACCCTCTTTTGAGGCAGGTTCATACATTTTCTCAGTGTTGTTAATAATTTAGGTTTCGAAAAAGTCAGAGGGCTGTGCACTGCAAGAGTCTGAGAAAATAAACAGAAATGTTAAATAGCAAATTGCTTCAAATAGCAATTAACTTAGATCATTAACTCAGCGTTCTGCATGAAACTGCTTTAGAAAAATGCTAATGGTGAGCATAAAATCAATTTAATTTTATTCACTTTGCACTAGCAAGTTCTGAAAGTTTTTAGAACAACATTTTCAGAACACATCCCAGCTGTCAATCACGCTCACCTGAGCCAACCGGCGTAGCAGCAGCTCGGCGGAGGGGCGGGTCCAGTCCAGGAATATTTCTGGCACTAGAGTGATGGTCATCTCCAGGACCCGTAGCAGACTGACAGAGAGGTCAAAACAGGTCGCGCACACCTTTAACTGTCGCGTGTCCACGAAATTCCTCTCAGGCCGCTCAGCTGCCTGTTGGATCTGACAGGAAACAAATGAAGACATGAAGAGACACAATATTGGAGACACTGGGAGGTCAGAAGAGATGTTATGAAACTGCTGATACGAGGCTGTACGTCTTGTTGACGGAATTAGGTAAAGTAAGACCCAATGACAGTCAACTTATTCATATTCATATTAGAGTTACAGCAATAGATAAGGTCGTGAGCTTTTATGAATAAGGCAAAGGAGCCAGAATACCCAAGCAACCAACCTGCAGCCACCCAGAACTCCCTAATAACTGTATGGCATCATGCCAAGGACCACTCAAAATAACTCCACAACTGCACAGCAAGTAGGGCTGGGCGATATAGCAAAAAAAAACGTATCGCAAGATAATGTTTCATATCATTTGGTATTTATAATTATTGACATTTTTTATAACCTCTTTAAACAGAGCAATAGAAAAAAGGTTTAAATTTAACCACTGTATTTTTAGTTTACCCAATTTATTAAGACAAACTACAAAAAATTTGTCAAACACAAAAAAAATGTAAACAAATGTCTCCTTTTATATATTTTATATGCAGATTAAGTAAGAGGGTCATATGACGTTGCTAAAAAGAACATTATTTTGTGTATTTGGTATAATGCAATGTGATTATGCGGTTTAAGGTTCAAAAAACACATTATTTTCCACATACTGTACATTATTGTTGCTCCTCTATGCTCCGCCTTTCTGAAACGTGTCGATTTTTACAAAACTCATCGTTCTGAGAAGCGAGGCGTGCTCTGATTGGCCAGCAATCCAGTGCGTTGAGATTGGCCGAATACCTCAAGCGTGAGACGGAAATGTTACGCCCCTTACCATTTCACGAGTTCACACTTACATATAACTAAACTGAGTAAAGGTTATGTGTATTTGGTGTGCTGTCCAGGGAGAGGGCTCCAAGCTCGGCAAGACTCCCGAGCCCAAGGCTCTCCCCCTGCCCGGGGAGAGGGGTCCGAGCTCTGTGTTTAGCCCGGCCTCAAAGTGCTCCCCTGAGTGCTTCTCCCCGTGCAGGGGTAGAATGGGCTAAAGGTGTGGAGTCGGGGTGGTGGAGGGATGCTGAAAGTCAAGATAATGGAGGTAGGACGTAGTTGGTTATTTATAGGAGATTGCTCATGCGCTGATTGGATAAATAGTGTAGTCACTAATGATTAGCTGGCCGGGTTAATTATCTGTGCGTGCTCCTCCAGAAATTTGTTTATAAAACATCACGTTGTGATGCCGTGTCCTTGCACGACGACACAAAAACAATAAAAACCCATTATAAACGAGGCATTTGTTGCATCCAGTGGGGACATAATTACTGATTATAATGACTTATACTGTCTTTTTATGCGTCGCGTTGCTTCGCGCTGCGTAAACATTACCATGTCTGCATTTGTGATCGGAAAAACGACAAACAACAAGCACTACTCTACACTGCTCAAAACTTGCGTCTGAAAAGTCAGCAGCAAATTCTTTAAATAATAAAACGTACTTACAGGCTATGAGTCAGAAGCACCAGACTGTCCTTGCAAAGTTGGAATTGGCCCACTTTATAGAAACAGCCTTTGTGCAAGCCAGCATTGTAGACTACTCTTCCAGGTTCAGGAAATAGTCCTCTGTAAAATGTGCTGCACACATTCTAATATTTGGGTTGAACTGTTCTGGAACAGTGTTGTAAATACAACTTAACCACTGATTTCTAGTTGTGTCCACTTTTAGAAGCCCAAACAAAGTACTTTCGCTTTCACAACGAAACACAGTGTCTCCACGACATGGTGCCGGCGGCAGCAACAATACTACAGCGAGAATAATAGTTCCACCTTCTTTCTTTGCGTATACATTTGGGCAATGTTTTTCAAATTTTCCCACACCGTGACGTAGACATGTGGGGCGTGTTTGAATGAGCCGTTTTAGGGGGGCGTGGCAGAGTCTTAACTTTTATAAAGAATCTCTCTTTGGTTTTGAGACTTTAGTCTTTGCAACTTCAGGGATCTTATCTATGCACAAACAGCTTGTAGCACTCCAAAGAGAAAGGAAAGCTTGAAATCGCATCATATGACCCCTTTAAGGGAACTTTTGGCTTGTCTCCCGAGGCCACAGGAGGGGGAAGCAATGAGCAAAATAATGCACCGCATTAAATTGCTTATTCATTGCAATAAAATAACGACTGTCTATAAAGAAGTGCATAACATGCGTTCTGGTTTTACCCTAACCAAGATCATCTCCGCATTGAGCTTCTATTTTCTCTAATGTGAATGAAATAATGAATAAAAAACGCAGCAGGGGCGCATCTCACGGCTTCAACTGGATAAACAACTCAACTTTTTTTGGAAATAGAGATAAACAGTTGAGTTTTACCGTTTTTGAATCCATTCAGCCGATCTCCGTGTCTAGCGGTAGCACTTTTAGCTTAGCTTAGCATAGATCATTGAATCGGATTAGACCATTAGCATTTGGTCATCAAAAATGACTAAAGAGTTTCGATAATTTTCCTATTTAAAACTTGACTTTTCTGTAGTTATGTCGTGCACTAAGACTGACGGAAGAGTCAAGCTTTAAAATTATCGAAACTCTTTGGTCATTTTTGAACGAGATGCTAATGGTCTAATCCGATTCAATGATCTATGCTAAACTAAGCTAAAAGTGAGACCCGGAGATCGGCTGAATGGATTCAAAAACGGTAAAACTCAACTGTTTATCTCTATTTCCAAAAAAAAGCGGAGTGTTCCTTTAAAACACACCAACCTGCATCGTCATCATCATCACCACATCTTAATAAGGCTCCCTGATGCACACCTAAAATTTGAATGCAAATTTTTATTTTAAATTCGACTAAATTCCTTTTTCATTCACAAGCTCCTCATAACAGGCAGGCATGGCACTCATTTCAGCATTCGTATGTTCTAATGTCACAACTTTTTGGCTGTCTGATTGTCATTAATAGCACGCAAACTATTATGAGTGAAACTATTATGTGATATATGGAGAATTTTTCTATCGTAATTGATGAAGGTGTACCATCGATAAATACCGATACCATTTTATCGCCCAGGCCTAAAAGCAAAAAACATTTTACCATTCAGTTATTTAGGTATAAAACATTTTTATTTAGTGCAATTGTATTTAGAGTCTTGATGCTTATACATTCTCAGAGACTTTTCTACATTCACCCTCCATTTCAATTTAGCGTTCACTGAAAGTGAGGCCACAAACACATCACAAACTCCCCTGGAGACCAGTGGCTCCTAATCCGTGGATCATCTCCGATGAAAGGCGCTCCTAAGAGCCAGCCAAAACTCCAGGCAAAGTAGCATATGAATCAAAGTCCAATCAGCAAATAAGCAGAATTTCAGCACTTCGTCTCTCCTGAAAGTCATTGATTTAAGAGTAGAGGAGAAAGCCTGGTGAGAAAGTGCTTTTACGTCTGATATTTAATTCCCCACCATTATAGATCAGGGAGGTTTTGCTTTCTTCTGTATTTTCCTCTGAGACTCCAAAGCCTGCGTTTAGTAATTACCCTACCACGAGAGGGTTGGGCGCGCTACTCTTCCCAAAAGGTTTTTTCCATGGTGTCCAAATTATCAAATTAGTGTGCGGCTGAATGAAGTTGTTAACGGGGTGAATTGAGCACAAAGTAAACTACATTTGCATTTCCTGAAGGATATACCAGTGCTTGAAAGACAGCAAAAGAAAGTAATGCTGTCAATCGATTAAAAAACTTTAACTAATAAATAATTTTTGTTCTGAAATTAATCGCGATTGATCTTACCTGACATTAAAGTTTTTAAATATACTTTTATATACTAATAATTTCACATTCAACCTTCAAATTAATGAACAAACAACATGAAGACAGTATATATATTTTTGGAAAAATATTTGTTTAGTGGCATCTTTTATGACTGAAGTCGAGTATCACTGATACCAATACTCTAGGAATGAGAGGAATGTCTCTAGGAAATTGACCATTGATTATAGCCATTCAACATTACAGTAAGCCTATAAATGAGAGCTATCAATTTTTACATTTATTAGACTTTAAAAAATAACAATGCTTAATTTAACTTAAAACAATCTTCACATAAACCCATTATAATCAATGGTGGTATAATAAATTACTGACATAAAACATCTCATCTGACCACAGTTCACTGATGACCCCTGAAGCTCCTCGTCACCGGTACTACGGCTGCACCATAAATCGCATTGTAAATGTCATGCGCATCTCGTCAGTAAAGCCAGTTCTGTGATTAGTAGCAAATCTCCATCACGTGCTTTCAGATGGAGTGACATTTAATACACAGAGCCGTAGATCACTGACAAGCTACGCAATATCACATTAATAATAGAAGGCGATTCAGCCACGATTATGAATGCGATATTGCGTAGCTTGTCAGTGATCTACGTTTCTGTGTGTTAAGTCCCGCTCCATCTGAAAGCACATGATGGAGATTAACTACTAATCACAGAACCGGCTTTATTGACGAGATGTGCATGATCGTGCAGCCCTAACCGGTAATGTTTCCATGCTATATGGCTAAGTACAACCACTTAGCCATCCAGAACACCCAAAAAAGTGCCTAGCAAATGCTTAAAACACATTAGCATCACACTAGCATTGTGGCGTTGATGTTTGCATGGGCAAGCACCACTCCCATTTTCTTCAAAAGCTGCAGAAGTCTTGTTATTAGGCACTTCTTATTGATACAATCAAACACATCTAATGGATATTTCAAAGACTAAGTAACTTGAACTACGCAAAGATTAATTTTACACTGAAAATGCAAGATGATGGTAATTGAGTTCAAATATCAAGTGTCAGTCATGATTACATAGTCACTGTGAATAATTTACAGGCTCTGATTGAGTTGGTGGAAAGCTACAGTGTTAGAGGTCTGATCAGTGGGGCGGAGAAAACAATCAGCTAATTTAATTTATCTTTTAGTTAAAGAAAAAATAATTTTGCACTAGCTCTATAGTACTTTCAAAACTTTGCTCTGTTTGCTTCAGTGTGTTGAAGCTTCAACTTCTGCCTGATTTTGAGGTGAGACTTTCTGTTTGTCTGGTATGAAGGCAAAAGTTTCTTACCTCCTGTATCATGCCGATGAATTCGGAGAAGGCCCAGTTGAGCTGATTTAAGACGCTATTGAGGAAACTGGCAGCCATGTCTTTGTCTTGACTAAGGAGTTCAGCCATGTGTCTCTGCAGCAGAAGTGATGGACAGGGCTCTGTAGCCAATCAGAGAAAAGCACATTCATTCAGCATGTCTATGATTTCTTTCTTTTATTTATTTTATTTTTTTCATGAGTATAACAAAAATTACAAAAGCAAACTATAGGTAGACAAATACTTTAGGTCATGTCTTTCTTTCTCTGAATAAGATCAATTGTGGACAAGCAAATGTACTCACAATGATCAAACCAACCTTTTCTATAATTTAGAATATACAGTGTTCAAAGTCTAATTCTTGGTAAGTTATAAAACCTGACATCACTTACATCATGTGGCAGGCTGAGCAAAGACATATAAAGAGGTCTGAACAGGTGTTCATTTGAAATGATTTTCAAATATTAAAAAAATGGAAAGGAGATTTTAAAGGGATAGTTCACCCAAAAATTGCTCACCCTCATGTTGATCTAAACCCATAACACCTTCATTCATCTTCTGAACACAAATTAAGATATTTTTGATGAAATCTGAGAGCTTTCTGACCCTGGATAAACAGCAACGTAACTACAATGTTCAAGGCCCAGAAAGTTAGTAATAACACCGTTAGAATAGTCCATGTTACATCAGTGGTTCAAAGGTAATGTTATGAAGCTACTAAAATACTTTGTGCGCAAAGAAAACAAAAATAACGTCTTTATTCAACAATTTCTTCTCTCCCGTTCAAGGAGCAGCCTTACACATTAAAGACAATCAAATTTAAGTTTACTTGTGTCTTATCTAACCTTTCTTTCTACGTCAGAACGCCGGCTCCACACGCACGCATCGTGGTACTCTCCTGAACCATCACGAAATAATAAATTGTTGAATAAAGTCTGTATTTTTGTTTTCTTTGCACACAAAAAGTATTCTCATAGCTTCATAAAATTAAGGTTGAACCACTGATGTCACATGGACTATTTTAATGATGTCCTTACGACCTTTCTGGGCCTTGAACATGGTAGTTGTGTTGCGGTCTATGGAAGGTCAGAAAGCTCTAGGACTTCCTCAATTTGTGGATTTGGAACGACATGAGGGTGACTAATTAATTATAGGATTTTAATTTTGGGTGAACCATCTCATTAATAACTAGACTGTGAAGGTCTGCAGTTGTTGTTAAAGGTTCAGGCACAGGCAGGGTCCAGTGGTCTACAGACTCTCCCCTTGAAATCTGGAATTCGAAGGCTGGCGGCTTTCATACATCCTCAGAAAAAAACTGTGCTCGTTATTGGGGCAGTACCCTAAAAGGCACTCCTCTGTACCTTATATATGCACCCCTAAATAAGATACAGGTACAAGGTGTACCTGAGGCTTCTACCCCAGTGACATGGCATTTTAGATACAAGGTACAATTTGTGCACATTTCTTCTGACAGTGTGACAACCTGGCTTCCCTGGGGCCACAGCGAAGTGAGCTGGTGCAGCAACTCTACCTCTTGTAGTGTGGGATTCCCTGCCTACTCCCTTCTTGAACCTATCGGGACAATCATGTGCACAGTTGAGGCCAGCCTCTTGAGGAGATGCACGCTCTGCATTTAAAGAAAGCAGTGATATTAACTTCAGCTACACCTCATCACACAGCCTCCTTGTTAGTCAGTCAGCAGCAAAGCATAGCTGTGTCTCAGAAAACACTACTTTTGGTGTCAAGGAATTCCCTCCCCGCTCCCTTCCTGGACCTACGGGGAAACCATTGCTCATGCACTGGGGAAAAGATCAAGCTTGAGAAGTTATTGCTCTGCATTTAAAGGTGGCAGTGACAAGTCAATATTAACTTCAGCTACACCTCATCACACGGCCGTCCTCTCAGGTTAGCCATTTGCGACGTATCTTTGCCTTGGAAAGTGCGTAAGGTGACTCTACTTGTGCCATTGGATTGTTACGGGGAAACCATTGGGCATGCATTTTAAGGCAGTAGTGATGAGGCAGTATTAACTTAAGGTATACCTCATCACCGCTGCCCAACAGGGATCGTGATTGCACTTTTCTCTGAAGAGAGGCAATCGAAGAGTAGGGGCAACGTTGATGTGAGTGCAGACAGTCGTTCCATCACAATCATTATTAAAAAAGGCCTGTCTGTCTAGCCATAATATAACCCTTGGATCCAATAAGAATACCTAAAAACCATGTTTCCATGAAAAATGCATCTTTTTCATTGATTCCACAACCCTAATTATTCAATAAGATGACGAAACTGCAAATACCATACCGGCATGGATGTAAGAGAGGGGAAACAATCAGATCTGAACATTGCATGTGAACAGAATGACGACACCAAATAACAAAATAATGAATCCACAAAACATAGGTTTGATGGGAAACCATTGCACCTGCCCCCTAGCCGTTCTATTACTGCTATCTGACCATGTCTGGAGAACACAGAAAGGGCACTCTCTCTCATTATATGCACACAGAGAGGACACTGGGTAATTTAATACCTTATCTGGAAAAGCACAGCGATCGCAAACATGCTAAAAGCCTTGGAACACAGTGCTAAAAGCAAGAGTAAGCAATGGCAATAAAGCTCTAAATAAAGCTAACCATTAGACACTGAGGTGCAGATCTCGGATAGAGATGCAACCTTTATGTTTAATTAGATGAAGTCTGTGTGGCAGCTTGGAAAATAAGGATTGGGGGGCAATAAGTGGGTAATAAACATAGAATGAAACGCCATAAGAAAGACCAGGTAGTAGGCAGCTATGGTGCGATGCACACGTTTCAGAACTCCAGGCGTTGAGAGGCAAGCAATTACTCGGTTACTGCAGAGTCAATTCCATTTGAAATTGCTTTAAGGTAGGATCCGATAAACAAAATGGATAGGAATTCATTCACCATCATGTCAATCTAAACCTGCATTGATTTTTCTTCCAAGAAACAATAAAGGATCAATTTTGCTGAATATCCTGGTCGTTCTTTTCCATGCAATAACAATTGTGGACTGGAAGTTTCAGGCTTTAAAAAAAGATCAAGAACCATCATAAAAGTAGTTGACTTGTGTGCTACAAGTCTTCTGAAATTATAGCTTTGGGTGAGGAACATATTGAAGTTCAGGTCAGGGGTTCTCAACTCATGCCTTCAAGGTCCACTTTCCTACAGAGTTTAACTCCAACCCTAAATTAAACACACTTGAACTAATAAAGGTATTCAGGATTACTAGAAAGTTCGGTGAGTTTGATCAAGTCACGAAAAAAGACCTTGAGGGCCAGAGTTGAGAACAATTATTCACTAACAATCTGCCCACCAGGGAACTACTCCAACCAGATCACTGAGTCAACTAGTTAACCATGTTATTTCAGTGCAAACAGTACCATGGTAAACTTTTCTAGGACTTAAGTACTACCAGTGCATTTTTTAACCAAGTACAAAATGTGGATTCTTATGAATATTTGAATTTGGTCTGCAGCCAACATTTGAGCAGCATAATTGACTAATAATCTAGAGTAGGACACATTAATCACACGGTAATTGGCACAATTATACCCCTTTACCACCAAGGCAGTTCCAGTGCTGGTTCGGAGCCAGAGCCTAGTTTGAAACCGGTTCTTTGTTTTTCGACATCCAAAGCACCAGCTCTGAACCAGGAAAAGCGGTTTGTAAGTAGCACCACAACATTGCTGGGCTAGAAGAAAGAACCGCTTGCGTCAGGGGCTGGGGGCGGGGTTACCGTGACCAACAAGACGAACAGAAACTTGGACCGCCATATTTGAAATAGCAGCTAAACGCTAACACGTTTGATTCGCCGTGTTTGGATGCCGATAGGTTCGCAAAGCCATGAACATCAATAGCAACGCAACGTCCCCCATTGCTGATAGTTTGTTTAGGCTTGTCCAGGATAGATCGGTGCGAGGCATATCGGGGTGCTGCGGGAGCGACTGGAAAGCAGGCGGCTCTTTATGCTTTTGGATCGCTCTCGCGGTGCTTTAGTGTGTTGTGTGCCGATCGATCGATCTGCGTTGCGCTGATGCTTTGTACAGATGCCTGTTCTGCCGTGCTAGTGATCCGAAACATGAAATGTATTCAGTGATGTAAGACCTGGCTCTGTATTGGCTCTCTAGCTTGTGGAAAAGCAACCGGTTCTTAAAGGGCTCGCCAGTCGAACCAACTAAGAACCGGCAATAGCACTGGCTCTGAACTAGCACCTGGAACTGCTTTGGTGGAAAAGGGGTATTACTGAGGGAAAAAAACAACAAACTACTGGCAAGGTCAAGACATGGCTAGAAGGGACTACAGGAGCAAACTTGGGCAAAACTGAGTGGCACTATGACTAATTTTAAGAGGTAAATGGGTAAATGGTCATGTGGACACAATCCTAAACACAAATCAGTCTGCTGTGAGCCCACTTTAAGCCCACATCAGTCAATCAGGTGACATCGGAGCAGACCAGCAATTAGGGAAGTGTTTAATAAGGGTCAACCAAAGGTGACAACTACCAAATGGGAACGAAACTTACTTTGAAAACTAGCAATTGACAAATCCCCTGGATGTCATGCAAATGAGAGTGGAAAAAAAAGCTGGAATTAGCATTGAGACAAGACTTATCAGACCAGGGAGGGAATTCATGCATCACGTACAAGACAAGCTGAAGTGTCAAGACAAGTGTCCCTTCACAAAGTGACAACTTTACAATTTATTCCTCTCAGCAAAGCATTGGCCTCCTGATTAAGCGCTATAAGCCTTTCGTCTGGTAAGCAAATTGACAATCAATTACTGATAGATAAAATCGACTCCTGAAGTGCATGTCACTTATTGAACATCCTATTTTCCATCTAAATCAGATTATAGAAGTAAAATCGGTAGTGAACGATTCATATCGACCATGAAAAGGAACCTATGCTTGCAAGATGTCAGTTCACATGTTTTCCCTCAGAAAGTTCCCAATACACTTAGCTGATCTTTTACGTATTCAAAAAAAAAAATAAAATAAAAAATAAAATAGGCTGGCAGTGAACTGTGAGTGATTAAATTCATAGTGTACTGCTTTAAAGTAAATTGATATAGGGAAACATCTCTGGTTGACACAACAGACGGTTTGACTTAATGGATGGTCTCTTAAAAAGTATTGATCTGAAGCTGCTGAAAGAAATAACGGACGAGTGAATAGCCACGTCCTCACCAAGACTGTGTATGTGCATGAAAGTGCCAAGTTCGACTTTAATGAGTTAGAAGCACAGACTTTTTACAGTTGCACAAAAGAACAGGTTGATGTCAAAACCGCTCTAGTAAAACAGCATCTGTACACAGTGTTCTACATTATTGATCATGACCTCCTAATAATGTCAGTGGGGATGTAGATTCCAGGGTCAGGAACAAAGAACAAACATGATTTGATTTCAAATGGATGCTCACTCAGTTTTACATGCAGTTTTGGGTAAACAATCTGTTGAAATGGTATTCAATGAGTTTCAGTGCAACTCTGTTACAGAATGATTTTCCCATTAAAAATGGAACATTCCATAATTGTGATACCCAGACAGAAGTGACATCATTTGAACCCTTACATCACAACAGGAAGTAAATAGTGTCATTATTATGAGAAAATATATATTATGTTTCTTTCATTTATGGAATTATCAGTATATAATTCATGTAAATATATATGAATTTATCAATAACTACAAACCAATATTTGGCCCCAAAATAGCTAGCCTTTACTGAGCGGCAAAATCTGCAACCCTGTATTTTTTATTATTATTTTTTTTTTTTTTATGTTTAATGTTATTTATTTTATTTGTTATTTAAGTCTTATTTAAAAAATATTTATAATTTGCATGTTTAATGTAAATAAATAAATAAATAAATAAATAAATACTTAAATAGCATTAAGTATTTCAAAAAATATTTATAATTTGCATGTTTAATGTAAATATATAAATAAATAAAATGTTTTAAACTGCTCACACACTATAAAATTTGCTAACAGGTTGCAAAATGGCAAACATCGAATTAAATTTACTTCAGAGTTGGGCGAACAACATTTTCTTATGTTTCTGTGTATCCTTTACTTGCAAAATTCCTCCTACAATTATTATTACTACAGGCTATACTTATAAATCTTGACTAGTGACAAAAAATGCAGTTGGTAAATGTATGAAATTGGTATATCCAGCAACAATGTAACAAACAAACAAACTATTAGATGCTGACAGAATTAAAGGAAATTTCTAAGAAAAATGCCAAGCAGAAAAACTTTAATGAATAATATTACTGTTTATGAGGTGGTTATCATGATTAATGAGAGTCTGTGCTTTGACTGCTTATTGTAAATATAAATCTGTCTAGTGTATTCTGGGTTTTGATTAGTAAAGCATTATGGGACATCAATAAAAGTGAGTTTAAACTGACAGACTCAGATAGATCGTGTCAGAAAACACTTCAGTGTGATGCCTTTGAATGACCTTCATTACTGTTATATGCTATAATATCAATAATTTAATTACATTTCAATCTATCACGAGCTCTAATGCTATTACAATCATTTAATCTTCACAAAACATTTAAATAATTTTAAAGCATTACCAAATTATATAACAAATATAAATTCAATGGCAAACAGAAAGTACAGAAAAGTAAAGAAAAAGTTTTCAGGAAAAAAAGAGGCTGAAAATAGAAGACTGGACAGTCACTCACTTTGCAGGCTGGGCAGGTTTGCATCCTCCGGTTTGGTCTTCAGCAGATGAGGCAGACGTGTGTACCTGTAGCCAAAGCCACAACCCTGTTGACAGGAGGAATAAAATGTAAAACCACGTACAGACTGCAAAGCTGTGTGAGTGACACCCACATTAAAATGTATGCATTTTTAACCATAACAACATGAACTAGTTGTTCAGTTTGGTCAGAAATAAATTAGATGTTGAAAGCAATTGCCACTAACCCAAGACCACATTAAGCCAAGGTTAAAAGTGAGGGGTTAACAATAAAAAGTGTGAACAGAGAAGAAAAGTAGTAAACATATTTAGCTGCATTTTGTGTATGTTAAGGCCTAAAAGAAGTAAGGAAACAAATCACTTGTTTGTGACCAATTATGTGTGAAATATTAAAGTTACTCAGCTCTGTGTGAAGAGACACTTAATTTACAAACTGGATTTTTTTTTTATCATAAATTAAAAGAACAATTGAACAACACTCCAAGAAACTGTAAAAATGATCAAGAACAGACACATAATCATACTATTACGGATGAATAAACTCAATGTTTTCTCTAAGAGAAAACAAGTCAACCCTTTTTTTGGCACTGAGAGCGGAATAAATTTTAAACAACTAAATGGGAGTAGCTGGTTTGTCAGGCCTATTTCATAAATGTTAAATGTAAACAGTGGAGATATGCTGCATAATGGCCCTGATATAATGCACCTATTCTGAGCTGGAATCTAATGACATAATGGAGGAGAGAAAAGGTAAGGAGAAGTTAAAAAGAAAGGAGTAGAAAGGGTGGAGAGGGGATTGTGTAAGACAGTAAAAGAAATGCAGCGTACCCTCCAAAGACGAACAAGGATCCAGTTTGTTTGAGCCCAAGGTCTCTGTTCATATGGAGCCAGTAAGTTTCTCATCATAGCCATCCGCCTGAGAGATATTACATCATAAATAATTACAAAAAAAAAAAAAAAAAATACACTGAAAACAATGCACTAAGACATTGAACCAAAAATATTGAACCAAAGCAATAAAGACATTATACATGAGAATTAGGTTGTCTGGGTGCACAGGTTTTTCATAATTGGGCATGATTTTTAAGTTACCAAATTTCTATAATGAGTATTTCAAAACAAAACAAAACAAACAAACAAAAACACTAAACAAAACCATAAAAAAATAAACAAAAAGCTAAACTAAACCAAACCAAAACTAATTTAAACTAACAAATACAAAACAAAAAGGCTAAACTAAACCATGAAAGACACAAAAAACTAAGCAAAACAAAACCACCACCAACAAAGCAAAAACAAAACTATGAAAAGCAAAACAAAAACAAAACACAAAAAATAACTATGCCATCAAAAACACAAAAAGCCATCAAAACAAAAGACAAAACAAAACTAAATTATCAACAACAAAACAAAAACAACTTTAAAAAATAAAATACAAAAAGCAAAACTAAACCAAACCATCAAAAACATGACAAAACAAAAGTCATAATAAAAATAAAACAAAAAACAAAACTAAATCAGCTGAAAAAAACACAACAAAACAAATCCATCAACAACAAGAGAAATCTAAACCATCAAAAACAAAACAACTGTACACTTACAATGTATTAGCAAAGCATTCACATCAGCATTTGCAAACGTGCATTGAGTACGTTTCTGGTCTAAGGTGAGATGAAAACAAGTAATGCAGTAGCAAAAACACATTAATTAATCACTGCATTTTGATGCAAACGCAGGCTTAAGCACTTACTGTTCTTCTGGGATCCTCTCGACGGCACGCAGGGATTGTGGGTAACACACGTAACTGGCTAAAGCCTGCATCAGTGAATCTTTGATATCTGTGGATGAAAATAAAGTAGAAACAAGACATTGTTTAATGCTTTTATGATTCAATTAATTCTTGATAAATGAAATCCCCACTCTGCATGTCTTGGTTTACTCTGAAATATGTTACGTAAATAAAGTTGGCTGCAAACAGCCATTCACAGCATCTTTAAAAAGGGCTTCTTTCTTGCATTTGCATGTATGATTGTTATATCTATTAGCGGTCACTTCCAATTTGTTATGAAACAAGACGCTTCAATGATTTTCTAACACATCAGCCTCCTTTTATTAAGAAAAAAGTCCTTTAACAAAACGCAAAAAAATTATAACTTAACCACTAGAACTGCCAACAAAAGAAAAGCTATTCAGATATAAAAAGCTAGTTGAAATGTAAAACCAATCCATATTAAAAACAGACTGTGCAACAACTGTTGTTAAAAATGATGTATTCGGTAAAAGAGCCCACAGAAAACAAGATAAATATGCAAAAAAAAATCTAAATACATCAGCATAACGTAGTGTGAACATAATGAAAAGCCTGCTTATGAAATGAAATTTAAACAAATGGGTCGTGTCTAATAACATCTGTTCATTTCCATACCACATCGCTCATGATTCAGGAGTCGAGGTTATTTCACAGCCCTAACCGTAAACAGGATTAAGAAAATACTATGGCTACAACTCATCACACAAATGACTTCATGTTGCTTGAGAGCTGAGAGAGGAAGCTTTTAATTATACCTTTACGTGAGAATTGAAGCGAAGTGATGAACGGTACAAGCCAACGGCTATATTAGGTTAAAGAATTTCCATTAAAACAGCCAACGAACTGATTATTCTACGTATTTTTAGGCCGCTTGCTTTTTTCAGAGTCTTTTCCTGCAGTTAATGGGAACAGAATATTAACAGAGGCAGGTAGACAGGTAACAGATGGATGGACGGATAGTAGGGCATGGATGGATAGAAAATAAAGTGAGTGAGTGGATGGATGGATGGATGGATGGATGGATGGACGGATAGTAGGGGATGGATAGATGGAAAATAACGTGAGTGAATGGATGGAGGGACGGATAGTAGGGGATGGATTGATGGAAAATAACGTGAGTGAATGGATGGAGGGACAGATAGTAGGGGATGGATAGATGGAAAATAACGTGAGTGGGTGGATGGATGGATGGATGGACAGATAGTAGGGGATGGATAGATGGAAAATAACGTGAGTGAATGGATGGAGGGATGGATAGATGGAAAATAACGTGAGTGGGTGGATGGATGGATGGATGGACGGATAGTAGGGGATGGATAGATGGAAAATAACGTGAGTGAATGGATGGAGGGACGGATAGTAGGGGATGGATAGATGGAAAATAACGTGAGTGAATGGATGGAGGGACGGATAGTAGGGGATGGATTGATGGAAAATAAAGTGAGTGGGTGGATGGATGGATGGATGGATGGATGGACGGATAGTAGGGGATGGATAGATGGAAAATAACGTGAGTGGATGGATGGAGGGACGGATAGTAGGGGATGGATTGATGGAAAATAAAGTGAGTGGGTGGATGGATGGATGGACAGATAGTAGGGGATGGATAGATGGAAAATAACGTGAGTGGATGGATGGATGGATGGACAGATAGTAGGGGATGGATAGATGGAAAATAACGTGAGTGAATGGATGGAGGGACGGATAGTAGGGGATGGATAGATGGAAAATAAAGTGAGTGGGTGGATGGATGGATGGACAGATAGTAGGGGATGGATAGATGGAAAATAACGTGAGTGAATGGATGGAGGGACGGATAGTAGGGGATGGATTGATGGAAAATAAAGTGAGTGGGTGGATGGATGGATGGACAGATAGTAGGGGATGGATAGATGGAAAATAACGTGAGTGGATGGATGGATGGATGGATGGATGGACAGATAGTAGGGGATGGATAGATGGAAAATAACGTGAGTGAATGGATGGAGGGACGGATAGTAGGGGATGGATTGATGGAAAATAAAGTGAGTGGATGGATGGAGTAGATGGATGGATGGATTGGCAGATGAGTGGATGGAAAGATAAAAAATAGACTGTTGTAAGCATGGATGAATGGACAGACGTATGGAAAATAGATTGAGATCAAATTTATGGACAGTTGGAAGGAAGGATGGATGGATGGAAAATAGACTGTCGGGTGGATGGGTGGAAGGATGGATGGACGGATAGATGGATGGGCAGATGGCCGGACAGAAAGGTGGAAAAATGGATGGACAAATAGATGGAAAAATAAACAGTCTATGGGACTGATGGATGGACAGATAGATAGGTTTAAGAATGTCAAGATTTATGTTTATGAATTAGTCTAAGCAAATGAAGGGCTATAGTGTTCTTACCGGTGCCAACGATGCGTGGATCAGCGAAGTGATTGGCGAGAATGGCTGCGAGCTGAGTGAGCGTGTTCTCATAACCTGAGAGAGACAAACATCACACCACAGCATGAGTGTGACACATACAACTGCTCCAGATCAGAGTTCACATATTCACTAGCAGCTCTTGTGACCAGTAATAACTGAGAGACCTGGAAGCTCCTCCATGCAGTTGGAGGGGCTGAAGTAGTTTTTCAGGGCGCTGTAGCTGTTCATGGCCACGTTGAGGTAGAATTCGGGCATGAATGCGAACAGGGAGCCCGTGCTGTCTGCGTGCTCGATGGTGCGGATACACACCCGCAGGAGCCAGTACACGTCCAGCATCTTATCCTGGGTTCACAGATATCAGTTCAATAAACCAGGACATACACATGTTTCCATCTGATTCTGAACTGAGCTGAGAATCCAGAAATTGCATGCAACGCCTTGAAATGCACTTCGTATTTTAGTATTACACCATTAAAATTCCACCCTCTGAATCTTGCTTCTGTATATTTAGGGACTTTTATTTACAAATTACCTACACTATAACTGGCTAACCTCTTTGCCTGTAAAGCATGTCTATTATAAGCTGCTGCATACTAAATAGCCATTTACCATTTCTGAAAAATTATTAATTATAATTCATTAAAAATCATTAATTATTTGTTTGTTTTTTAAACATTTTATTGGATTTTGTTCCCCTGGATGAATAAAGAAATATGACCCCTTTAAAGCTTATTATGATGATTATTACTATTATTATTGTTGTTGTTATTATTATTTAATTAGTAAAAAAAAAACATTTACAGCTAATTAATTGTTATTGTTATTATTTTTGCAGCATAGTAAATAAATAAATGAATGAATGAATGAATGAATGAATGAATAATAAATAATGGCTAGTAATTATTATTTTACATTTCTGGAAAAAACAATTTGTTCAGCCTAATCAAGCCATCAATAAACAAATACATATGTTTAAAAATATTTATATATAAATATTATTATTTTATATTTCTACAAATTCATAGTCAAAAACGCCATTTAAAATTGATTAATTGCTATTGTTTTCATTATTGTTTTATATTTCTGCAAATCGTGCAGCTTAGAAAATAAATAAATAAATAATCATATGACCCTTTTAAAATGGATTAATTTTATTATTTTATATTTCTGCAGCTTAATAAACTAACAAACAAACAAACAAACCACCTCTTAAAAATACTAATGATAAATGACCAAATTATCAATCAATAAATAAATGGATATGCATAAAATATTAATGTTATATTTTATATTTCAACAAATTCTTCAGCTTATTACTAAATAAATAATTGTTCTATAATCCTGCGATTTGTGCAGCTTAGTAAATAAAATAAATATCATATGAACCTTTTTAAAATTGATTAATTTTATTGATTTATATTTATACAGTTTTTGCAGCTTAATGAATGAACGCATGGTTATCATACAACCCCTTTACAGTTGCAGAGAGTTCTGTGATGAACGCATTGACATTTACTGCAAGTTTACATACTACTTCCTGTTCCTAAATGCCCTTTTGAATAGCCATTTCGAGGCTGAATTTAAATGTCTGGAGTTTATGGGGCACATCGTAAATGCAAAGCCCTGAAAGTCTTCAGACCACCACACACTGGGTTCTTCATCGTAAAATGATATCCCTTGCTGCAGATACAAAAATGCCACTGCTTGAAATTAGTGAGACAGTTCACCCTATGTTTTTGGCCAGTGCCTTCAACAGTACCTTGGAGTAGATGGTGGCATTGATCCAGGCCAACCTACGACTCAGGTGGTTCAGCTTTTCAGCAAACACTTTTTGGCTCTTCTGCAACTCTTCCAAAATATCCGGCCTCTGAGGAAAAAAAAAAAAAAGAATATTAAATACAGAGCTTAATTGTGTTCTTTATGAATATAAATGCAACATAACACTTCAATACGGTGGTCTTACTCTGCTTGGACATCGGGCGATCTTCTCGTCTGTGTCCTTTAGGGCGATGGCGTACTCATTAACATCATCCGATACAACCACCATCTGCAGAAAACATGCAAACAGAAATACGAAAACAGTATCAGATTTTGTGCTTTTCACTGAGAGCAAGTACAGAAAATTGCCCTTGTTCTCGAGCGGCAACAAAATGGCTAGCCATCCTGCTGGAGTTCAAAATAGCCACCAATTTTGGAAGTAAGGGAAAATTATCACCACAGTAACCAAATATCATATCATATAATATAATATTTGATAACCAGTTATCAAATCCAGCATCTAGATCTGCTTCTGTAAACCTGATTTTGTTGATCAGAAAACGAATAGAAGTCAGTTTGTGCTAAACAAAAGCGCTCCTTGTGGAAAACGCATTTGTGTTGTTATAAATTGAGCTTGAAGATTTTAAGTTCACAAACTTTTAGAATATGTTTCACGTTTTGAATGAAGAAAAGAAAATCAGTATGCAGCTCATCTCCACTTGAGAAACCGCTTTAGGCAGTTCCCAAAATACGAGTCTTGGATTATATATTGAGACTATGGTCATGCAGTTCTCTCAAACTCAGAGGAAATAAAAAACGCATTACAGCTTGATGAAATAACAAGGTGTGGTGGTTACACTTCTCGCTGTGGTTGAATTCTTCTGCATATCAATTATAAAGACAAGTCTCCTGCCACCACTGTGCCAAGTCAATGAACAAAGCCTTTATGAGTTCAGTCCATGTAAGTCAAATTAGGCCGTTTTGCTTGACAGACTACAGTGTAAATCTCATCAGGATCCAACAGTGGTGGAGAGAAATCACAGCGTGAACTGAGCCACTTTCAATTCGTTTTCAAAGCCACGGTACGTCATCGAAGGATCACATCAATATCAACAACTGCTTCCTCTTACCATGCCATCCATTTCAATTTTAATTAAATTTGACTTGTAGAGCACTTTTCACAAATGTATACTGTTCTAAAAGAGAAACAAAGAAAAGTGTCTCGCAAACCCCACTGGTGCAATGATTCGCATCAGCAGTGGCATTCAAAAACTCCCTGGCGGAAGAAACCTTGGGATTAATTACTTTTGGCTGGTGACCAAAAGGTTGCAGGTTCAAATCCCACAAAGAGTGAGAATGATACTTAACCTGAGGTTACTCCTGGGGACACTGATTATGCAAATTGCTTTGGATGAAAACGATTCGCTAAATGACTACTTAACAGGGTCAAGAATGAGCACTCGGACAAGGAACAGATGAGAATAAATCTTGGCTTCAACAAAGAAATAAATTGTTGTTACTCACCAGTTGACTGGTAGCATTCAGAAACTGAAATATTATGCATTATTAAATCGTAAAAATTACAGTCAGACCTCACTGCTGTGTGTGAGATTAAAATTATGTACGTTTGAATTAATGCATATATTAAAAATGCAACCATCTGTCAATCAATGCAACAATGTGTTACAATTCAGTCACGTGTGGATATTAGATATAAAAGATTACCTAGGAGTCATTTTATTTCTCCAGAACTTTGAATCGAGAATTGATCATGTTTTTTCATGCTTTGCTTTATATTTTTATGCTTTGTTTATGTATTTTTTTCTATTTTCATTCTTTGTTCTGTTTTGTTTTTTTATGCTTTGTTCTATTTCATTTGTTGTTGTTTTTATCTATTTTGTTTGTTTGTTTTGGGTTTGTTCTGTTTTATTATTTATTTATTTATTGCTTTATGCTTTGGTTTTTAGGCTTCATTAATTTTATTTGCTCTGTTCCATTTAGTTTGTTTGCTTGTTTGTTGTTTTGTTTTGTTTCGTTTTGTGTGGGTGTTTGTGTGTGTTTTGCTCTTTCTAACGACTGATTATTTTGAAATCTTAATGTTTAGTTATCAAAAGTATTTGAATGTTTGAAGTATTTGAAAATATTTAGTTAAAGTGCCCCTATTATGGGTAATGAAAGGTTCATATTTTGGCTTTGGAAGTCCCCAACAACAGCTTAACATGCATGAAAGGTCAAAAAACACTTTCATTTTCTTATAATATGCATTTATTTTTTCCTTATTTGCTAAACGACTCCCAATTGATTCGCTCAATGATTCATTTTTCCAAACCCCTCCTTTGCGTGATGCTAATCTGCGGTGATTGGTCAGATTGGTCGATATTATTTCCAAATCAAGCACAAGCACAGTGCTGCTTTGTGTACAGCGTTAGCGGGGAAACAGCTATTTTAACCGCTCCTAGTGGCAAAGAATGAATTTGCATTTTCATTCAGACCAACGCGAAAAGACCAACAAGTGGGCGGGCAACATGATAATGTTTCCTGTTGACGTCAACATGAAATGGCTTGAGATTCGTTTTAAAAACGACTCTCGCTTCAATGATTCAGAGTCGACGCTTTCTTTTGAGAGGCAATAACTTTATACACTTTTAAAACTTTTGTTTTCATTCACTTAGAGCTGTGTTACACAATGCATGAAAGGTCATTTTCAAAAATCCATAATCGGGGCACTTTTTTTTATTTTCTGTCTGATTTTTGTGTGTGTTTGTCTTTTGATTTAGATTTTTTTTTTTAAATGACTGATTATTTTGAAATGTTTAAGTATAAACTAAAATACTCATTAAAGCATAATTATGATTTTATAAGTCTTTGTATGAAGATATATTATTGGACTCTGGCATTAAGACACTGAAACAAAAATATGAGGATCAATATTTATCCCCAGTCATTAGACTGTTACAGTGAGCTGGAACGCTACTGTTTTCCTTTTTCAATTACACTGTTATCCTTTCCTCTAATAGATTATTTTCATCATGCTGGATGTTGTAATGCCATTAATACAGAGCCAAGAAGATGCACCGCTTCCATAGTTACGTAACACTTTTCTTATGATGAATGACAGCTTGTTTGATAAATTACTCACAGCTCACAATCTGACAGTCAGTTCTCAGCCATTTCAACAATGCATTTGATTGACTATTCACAATCATTTTCTAAAATAAAAGTGCCAGTTGGATTAATTAAAACCTTATGAGTAAAACAAAGGACTCCATACGACGATGTTTAAGGAAAAGTTCACCTAAAATTAAAAATGGTGTCAACATTTACAATGGAGAGATTGAGACATTCAATAAAAGGAGACGTCAAGCTCCACAGAAAATTATTTAAAAAGCACCATAAAAGCAGCCCATATGACTCATGCTCTATATTCCCAAGTCTTCAGAAGCTATACTATAGGTTTATGTGAAAAAAAAAACACAATAGTTTAGTCATTTTTCACAAGAAATCTTTCCTCTGTAATAACCCTTGAATACCATTGTGTATAATACATGGCTGCTTTTGAATGGCCGTCAATGGAGAAAGATGTTCTTCCGGACCAGCCAAAACTTGTTCAGAACAAGAAGGAATGATGACAGGACTTTTGTTTTTGGATGAACTAAATTGCAACAGAAAGCACAAAAAAAGACTAGATATGCTTAGGAATTCAACAATGAGAGGCAGAGAAAAAGCAAGAATCTCTTTACTACAGAGAGCAATCACTCTCCGTGATTGAAATCCCTTTTCTTCAAGCATAAGGACACATATGGGGAGACAAAGGTTGATGTGCTACAGAACTCTGCCGAGCGAAGCACTTTACGAAGATCTTGAATTATAGACTTCACGGGTTTTCTGTTCGACTCCATTCTCCTCGCTGTTGAGAGTGAAACGTTACAACTGCTGCTGGCAGTGACTGGGTGACACAAACAGCGTTTATCAGTGGAGTGGGTCGCTCGACATGAGCTGGCACACGAGACCTTCTCTAAATCAAAGAGGAGGTTTTTTAGCAAAATCCATGCAAGTGAACTTGAAGGAACTCGAGAGCAAAATGAAGAATGAGGACTGAACTTTTTTTGGCGCTTACAATTAATTTAACTTTCAAATCAAAAGGGAAAAAAGTACTTACATTTAGCACAAAGATAATGAAAGTTATTTTTATGAATTTTAAGACTGTTGACAATAATATAATATATGAATATATTGATATATAATATATATTTTATTGTATTATAGGAATAAATTGTTTATTTAAATTTACAATTACTTAATTTACATATTAAATTGGTTATAACTAACAAAATACAATATAGCATTGTATACTAAAATAAAGATAATACTCTAAAAGTACTTTTTACTGAAAATTTGGCCACAAAATAACACTTCAAAATGCTTGAAAATGTTATAATATTACACATTGCATAAAATAATTCCAACACACACACTTCATCCACAGAAATTTCCACACCCATCGGCACTGTTTTGGAATTGCGCTCTCGCGATAATTTGCTCTGTTTAGTAAAACTGGCCCTAATTATTTTGCATTAATAAATATAAATACCTGTTTTCCTTTGATTATTAGGTGAAACATAACCTAAATTGTTTTCGCCCACTTAGGATAGACGTAATGCATTTTGAAGTGCACTATATAATGAAGCCCTAAACCTCATATACAGGCTTTCACCATCAGACGCGACTGATGTGTGATGCTCTCAAACCCTTTGGAATGCCATGAAGGCAGAGCATGGTTAGACGTCAGTAACGCAGCATGTCTCTCAGATCCGTACCTTGCCGAGCTGCTGATGAACGCTCAGATTGTACATCATCACAACCCCGTCCATAATCTCCAGCAGCGACTTCTCTGTGATTGGCTGGTCAGGCTTTTCGAATGGTCGCCCCAGCAACAGCCCATCGTTACCATGGCTTCCCTCGACTGGAGATGGCAGAGGGGGAGAAAGAAAAGAGGTTAAAATCATGCCATATGCCTCTTGAGTTCAGTTACAGATTCTTTTTTTTTCCTTGTTTGAGACGCTCATGGCAAAGCTAATTGGTTTCCATCTGATTTCCTGTGAAGCTGTGGATTGAGACTGTAATGTACTGCAAAAATGCTTTTCGAAGTCATGATGTCCTGTAAAAAATACCAAAACAACCTCAAAACAACATATTTGCTTAAGATATTAAGATATTGTACTGGAGATATGCATTTATGTTCTCTGACTATATCTTGAATTGCATCCATTTCATTTTAAATGTCATTGAAAAGTAATTGTAATTAAATAAAAGTAAATTAATTCAAATTAGTTTTAAGAAAAAAAATAAATCAGCAAAAAAAAACTACTTCACTATTAACATTTGCTTTCAGAGAAAATGGACATTTAGATATTTTCTCTGGGAAACTAGACAAAAAATATTATATTTTTCAGGTGTTGGGAATCTGCTAAATAAATAAACAATCAATAAATAAATAATAAACCATTAATTGATAGTTAACATAGTACTATAAAATTAAACATTAAAAATAATAATAATACAAAATAAAATATGATATATAGAAAACTATAAATATTATAAAGAATAAAAATACATTTGTATATAATATTATTATTTAAAAATAGCAGCAAAACTAAGTTAGCTGCTGGACTCACTGTCTTCCTCAGTTCTTTGCTCCACGGCGAGAGTCCGGATCTTGACCTTCTCCGGCAGGGCGAGGGGTCGTCGAGGGGTCATGAGGCTGACGGTGGTGGTGTTCAGGAAGCGGTTGGCTCTGCCCAGCGTCGGGGAACTCAACCAGCTGGGACGGGCCAAAGCGCCACCCATGGCCACAGCGCCAGACGGTCTCTGCCGTTCCCAAACACACAAACAGCATTCATCTTCAGCCGCATGACATTCAGCATTACGTCCTCCTCACCAACAAAACCAGACCAGCTCCACTAAACAAAGCGCTCGACACCGGACGTCCCGATGAGATTCAGCCAAAATCAGGTCACTTCTAATGGAACTAAATGTGGCCACATATTGGAAGTAAATGAGGCCAGTTTTTGGAGAATGTAAAAGAAATGTGAAGCTTGTAATTTTACGAAAGCACTTAAGAAGAATTATTCTGTTATAGTTTGTCTTATCTGAGCTAGAAAGTTGTTCTCGTCAGTTTTTTAAGGGTCACTTCAGGGTTTTAGGCATTATGTTGCCATGGCAACAAGGTAAAACTAAATACATTTTTAGGTTATTGTTTTGTTTTTTACATTTCATATTAAAGCTATTTAAATATTAAAGTCCTATAAAAATATAAAAATAACAGTAATATAATAAAATTTGTATATATATATTTTTTATAAAATTAGCAATTATACATGTATAAAAGTAATAAAGTATAGTAGTTTGTATTATATAATTATTATAAATAATAATAAAATATAATATAAATTTGTTACAATCCACATATATAATTGAAGTGTAATATTGAATTAGAATTAATTACATTTACAATAATATATCATTTCTTTTGTAAATTACATTATAAAAAAAAATTATTATCCATGTAATTTTATGTATGAATATTTAAATCTAATTTACCTTTACAATAAATAAATAAATAAAATGTAACTTATTTTTACAACATATTACATACATACACTGGTCAACTGTTGTTGTGTTTAGTTGTGCTGTAGAAATATGCATTTTATTATAAAAATATAACATTCAAAGTAATAATATACATTTTAAAATTATATCAAATAATGATCCTATATTATATATTACATAATATACAATATTATATAATGATCCTATGTATGATTATGATCCTATATTTATGATCCTGAAAATTCATATTTAAATTACAGGAATAAATTACATTTCAACATATATTCAAATAGAGAACAGATATTTTAAATTGTAATACTATTTCAAAATATAACCTTTTTTTTCTGTATTTTTGATCAAATAAATGCAGCCTTGATAAGCAGAAGAGACATAGCTCAATTACATTAAACCCAGAACGCTCCTTTAACATGATTTATAGTCATCTATCCCACAATTACATATAAAATGACTTTCAAATATGTTGTGAAAATGATTCTTGGTGGTCATTAATGTACCTGTGCAGCTCCAGTCTCCTCATCTTCATCCAAATCATCCATGGATGTGGCCTGGATCTCCGCTGGGTCTATGATGATGTTGGCCTTCGCGGCCAGGTCATCTAAAATATAATAAACCAGTCAAACTATCAACTTTAATATGCAAAACAACAACTCACTAACTCATTTAGCCAGTAGAAAGAGTAGAACTTGGACAGATTTCAACACTCCATAAGTCATCTCAGAGGACGACAAGCTCCTGGGTTTTTATGAACACTTCAGTCTATTATTTATTAATGCACATTTGTCTTCTTCTGGACAGAAGAGCAATAAAAAAAATCTTGGCTTGAAGTCGTCAGAGGGCTTATAACAACTGCTTTAGGAGAGATATGGGCTCCACTTCACTCCAAAGGTCTACATTTTCAAGGATACCCAAGGCCGGCTGCCCAATCGAAGCGTAAATGTGAGAAAAATGGGCCAGTAAAAGCAGTTTGGGAGTAATTCTCGGGAAGAAGAGAGAGAGGGAGAAAAGAGTCAATCTCAGCCTTGAGAGTTGAGTGAGTGTTGTACAGTATATGCACATTGATCCATTGTTACTGATAGGTGTAAGTTAAGCACTTAAGTGACCCTTTGCCCAGTGTGCTTATAAGTAAGTCTAAAGGAGATCTCTGTGTTTGGGTAGTTTTAAACACAATTTCAAGGGAAAAAATAACCCAAAACTGCACCAAAAGAAGTCAATTGTAAAAGTGACCTAATGTATCCAAGAGTGAATATAGGTGCTATTTTTACTCAATGTTTTTCCATTTTTAAAACAAAAAAATAAATTCAATTTATACTTTCCAAGAAAACATTAACTGATGTTTACCGCTTTGAGCACTTTACAACAACAACAACAACAAAGTACAGTTACATTAAATATTTATAATAAAATAATTTGAATTTTTCACACACACACACACAATATTGAAGAGCAATGATGAATTATAATAATTAGATTTAGAATAATTTATTTATCATTTAACATTTATTTAATCATTTATTGAATGTTCACCACCTTGAGCAGATTTTACAAAATAAAAATGTATTTTATATTTTCATTTATTTATATTAACTATAATACATATAGAATGATATATTAAGTGTCTATAATACAATTAATTTATTAAATAATGTAATTAGAATTAATTTTAAAATAATTTCCAAATTTGTATTTAATTTATTTATTTTTTATTTGTATTACAATTTTAACTCACATGGAATCAGCTAAATTGAACTTAACTTTAATATAAATTATAATTGCATTTCAAGTAATTGTAAAATGTATTTTATACTATTTCAACATTTAAAATATAATATTAATTTTGTATTTTATATAATTTATTTTATTTATTTATATATTATATGTACACTATAATGTCATTTTAAAATTAATGTTATCTTAGTAAATGTCATAATATAAACAATAATTACATTTAAAATAATAATTCATAATTTATTTTACAAAGAAAATTATATTAATTTCTTTGCATTATCTCTTATATTGCACAGTCTACTGAGTATGCTAGACCTACGTTTCACTGCTTGTTGTATATTTATATAACTTGTATGTGACAAACAAAAATATTGAATCTTGAAATAAAATCTTGAATTTTATATCTTTATAATTTCCTTTCCCTAGGGTAAACTGAGCTACAGCAAATAAGGTGAACATAATTATGCCATTATCGAGATCACTAAACAATCTGATAAGTAAATCTAATCATTTATTGTACGACATCTCAAACAGAATCATAATTTAAATCCAAGTAGATGATGAAGTCTGACAGAGTGGATGAGCCGAGAGATATGGTTTCTTGACCATAAGCTAAAGAGCTTTAGTGTAGTTCAATAAAAATCTGCTGGAGAATGTCAAATTGGACAGTGGGATGTGTTATTATTATGATCATGAGTTGACAGAAATTACCTTTAAGCTTGACCTAAATCAATACTACGCAATCGATAAGCGCAATCATTATACAGCCAAGAGATGATGATAATGATGAAAGTAAATGTCGATGGTAAAAGTAAAGGTGTTCTGGGTTGATGCTACTTTTGGTCCACTTGCAAGTGACTATAATAGTCTGGATTCTAGATACAGCTATGTCTATCAGAGTTTCTGCAACACCGTTTCAACTAAAAACGGTAAATGTACTGTTATCTGTGTAAACTACAAGATCGCAAATTTGTGAAAACAGTGACGTAATGAGCATGTGTATTACATGTTCAGTCTACAGCTTTGTGCGTAGGGACATAATGTTTCGTTACAAAGTAACATCGCCATCTACTGGCCAGGCATGAATAATAGTGTTTTTAAAGTGAAAGTGAAAGTGACTACCAAGTATGGTGACCCATACTCAGAATTTGTGCATTTGTGCCCATCCAAAGTGCACACACACAGCAGTGAACACACACACTGTGAACACACACTTGCTCAAGGGCACCTCAGTCGTGGTATTGAGGGTGGAGAGAGCCCTGTACATTCACTCCCCCCACCTACAATTCCTGCCGGACATGAGACTCGAACTCGCAACCTATGGATTACGAGTCCGACTCTCTAACCATTAGGCCACGACTGCCCCGTTTAGCTGTTTTCGCGGATCCGTGTGAATGGGGATCATTGTGACAACATTCGGCTCAATGCAAAACTTTTCAAAAACACAAAGGAAAAACTGTTCCGTTATTAGTACATCACTGTCGTGCAAACTAGGGCTGGATTTCCACACCAATTTTCACAATTCGAATAAATTTTGATTCATGTGTATACAAAGACTTAAATTACACTCAATTATTTTTTTTTACAATACTAAAATACTATACTGTAAATTTAGTATTGTAAATTTAGTTACAATACTAAATTTACAATTACATAATTGTGTTTCTACGCCAATTCGTTTTTTGATGTCTAAACATCTGAATGGTGGCTGTCATAAAAACTTGATGGATTTATTAAAACTTAATTAAATATTGAAGAACAGTACAAATTATAATGGATATGTTATACGGTGTATATATTTAGCAAAATGCTCCTTTCTAGAATTATTGTTCTTGCTGAATAATGGGTTTATGGTCACCAAATAATTTTTTGTTTGTTTTTTTTCTGAGGTAAATCTGACATGATATTGTTCACAAGATTTTATACTGACGTCTTTGTGTGGTTGAAACACTGATTGAGCGATTACACGAGACAGGATCCAAATTTTGGTAAGTTGTTCTGTTTCTACATACAGTACCTTCAGATGTTCATTCAAGCTTATTTCATACTGAAATGGTTATTGAAGCGGAAGCGATGATCAGTTCATGTGCACTTTGCGCTGGCACTTCTCTTGAACTGAGACACTACAGCAATCTGTCACTCCATATTAAACGGCTCCAAAACAGCATTCATTGTTTGAATACTGTAATAAAATGTACAGAATTTGAAATATGAGACATATCAAAAGTAACAAAGCACAAAGCTTATTGTGATTTATTGGATAGGAGGTGTTATGTTTGTTAACTGAAAACAGGCTAAATTAATCCATTCTTGGGATTTAAGAATCAATATCATTTTGTAAAAATGATAATCGAATAAAATCGAGGAACTGTTATTTTTTACCCAGCCCTAGTGTAAACATACCTTAAAGCCCAAAGTATACTGTGGTTTTTGTACATGTAAGAGCCGGCGTACTCTGCACAATGAAAATTGTATCACCAGAATAGTATCCATGTGCTGTACGCATTTTTTGTATTTAAAAGGTTAAATAAAACTCACTAGTGGGCTTTTATTGGTGTATGCTATATTGTAAAATAAAGCGGGAAAATATCTTAAACTTGTGTTCACCACAGACATTATTTCATGCAATTTAACCAAAAACCCATTCACTGATTTGGGGACATTGGAACCAGAAGTTCAAAACTTGTTTCTGGGTTTTAGGACACATTTATCAGTGTTTGGGGTAACACATTACAAGTAACATGAGTCAAGTAATCAGATTACTTTTTAAAGTAACTAGTAAAGCAACTCATTACTTTTTAATTTACAAGAAAATATCTGAGTTCCTTCTTATCCTTCTTTTCTGAGAAGATCAATAATATCAGAAAGGAGATTGGCACATCCTCAAGTTATGCAGAGGTCACACAGATTCGACCGCAATTTCAAAAAGAAGTGACTATGTGTGTTTTAAAAAAAATTGATAAAATTTTGGAAGAAATAGTACAGCACCTTAAATCTTCAACCTGCTATCTTGACACACTTCCCACATCCTTTTTCAAAAATGTGCTTAACTGTTTAGAAGCTGATCTCTTAGAAGTAGTGAACGCCTCACTTCTTTCTGGGACTTTTCCAAACTCCCTCAAAACTGCAGTTGTTAAGCCCTTTCTGAAAAAGCGCAATCTTGATAACACCATGTTGAGCAACTATAGACCCATATCAAATCTTCCTTTCATAGGTAAGATTATTGAAAAGGTAGTTTTTAATCAGCTGAACAACTACTTAAAGTCAAATGGATATCTGGACAATTTTCAATCTGGTTTCCGAGCACATCACAGCACAGAGACAGCACTCATTAAGATAATAAATGATATTCGCCTCAATTCTGATTCTGGCAAAATATCAGTGCTGGTACTACTAGATCTTAGTGCTGCGTTTGACACTGTCGATCATAACATACTCTTAGAGAGACTGGAAAACTGGGTCGGGCTTTCTGGGATGGCACTCAAATGGTTCAGATCATACTTAGAAGGGAGAGGTTATTATGTGAGTATAGGAGAGCATAAGTCTAAGTGGACGGCCATGACATGTGGAGTCCCACAAGGCTCAATTCTTGCACCGCTCTTGTTTAGCCTGTATATGCTCCCACTAAGTCAGATAATGAGGAAGAACCAAATTGCCTATCACAGCTATGCTGATGATACCCAGATTTACCTAGCCTTATCTCCAAATGACTACAGCCCCATTGACACCCTCTGCCAATGCATTGATGAAATTAACAGTTGGATGTGCCAGAACTTTCTTCAGTTAAACAAGGAGAAAACTGAAGTCATTGCATTTGGAAACAAAGATGAAGTTCTCAAGGTGAATGCATACCTTGACTCTAGGGGTCAAACAACTAAAAATCAAGTCAGAAATCTTGGGGTGATTCTGGAGACAGACCTTAGTTTCAGTAGTCATGTCAAAGCAGTAAATAAATCAGCATACTATCATCTCAAAAACATTGCAAGAATTAGATGTTTTGTTTCCAGTCAAGACTTGGAGAAACTTGTTCATGCCTTTATCACCAGCAGGGTGGATTACTGTAATGGTCTCCTCACCGGCCTTCCCAAGAAGACCATTAGACAACTGCAGCTCATCCAGAACGCTGCTGCCAGGATTCTGACTAGAACCAGAAAATCTGAGCATATCACACCAGTCCTCAGGTCCTTACACTGGCTTCCAGTTACATTTAGGATTGATTTTAAAGTACTTTTACTTGTTTATCACTCAATGGCCCAGGACCTAAATATATTGCTGATATGCTCACTGAATATAAACCGAACAGACCACTCAGATCATTAGGATCGAGTCAGTTAGAAATACCAAGGGTTCACACAAAACAAGGGGAGTCTGCTTTTAGCTATTATGCGGCCTGCAGTTGGAACCAGCTTCCAGAAGAGATCAGATGTGCTAAAACATTAGCCACATTTAAATCAAGACTCAAAACTCATCTGTTTAACTGTGCATTTGTTGAATGAGCACTGTGCTATATGTCCGAACTGACTGCAATGAATTTTATGTATAATCATTTTCTTTAAATTCATTTTAAATCAATTTCTATATCATCTTAAATTTCCTTGTTTTTATTATTTTTATTTGTTTTTTTATTGATTTTTAATGTCTATTTCACTTTTTTTTATGTAAAGCACTTTGAATTACCACTGTGTATGAAATGTGCTATATAAATAAACTTGCCTTGCCTTGAGTTACTTTTTCAAGCAAGTAACACCAGAACTTTTTTATTAATATAAATAAACAAATAAATAAATAAAAACAAGCCAGCCAAGGCCAAATGAGAAAAGGTAATGCATAAGTAACACAAAAGTATTACTTTCCATAAAAAGTAACTAATGCCGTTACTTTTTAGGGAGTAACACAATATTGTAATTCATTACTTTTAAAAGTAAAGCAGTCATTTATGCAGCACTCTATAGTGAGAACAACAAATAAGGCATAAATAAAAAAAACATTACTAAATAAATACTGCGCTGAATAAGATGAGGAGCAGATGGTGGATCTGATTGCTTCATATTGAGTGGGAAAAAATAAAACACTGCAAGGTTTGATGACCAAACTCAACAATGACTATTAAAAAAGACAAATTATGTAATATATGTAAAGGAGGAAAAGCCTGCTGCAGCTGCTAAACGCATATCAATATTGTCAAGATAAAGTCCAGATGACAAGATTCACAGTAAAAAAATACGGATATAACGAGTGTATCCCATTCTTCCATCATCCTTTCCGTCTTGTTTTACTCTCGGATGGCTTTGATTGTTTCCTCAAAGCCCCAAAAGAGTTCAATCAGGCGCCAGAGGGAGAAGATGACGTTCCTGCAGAATCAGCGGGGAAACATGCAGGAACAGGAACAATGTAATTAATAGCTTTTAATCAAACGAGGCCAAAGAACAGGAAAGCCGGAGGAAGATGGGTGTTTTAGGAGACAAAAGAAATGGAGATGGAGTGAGAATTAATGAAATTCAAACTTGGGTACAGCAGATTTTTGACACATGACAAGACGTGCCTCGCCTCTCCCTGTTAATGGAAACAAGCACAAACACAATTGTCGACGATGCCTTTTATTTTGATCACAATGTGTGAATAGTACCAGGCTGATTCATAATATGAATAACACACCAGTATAATACAACAGATTACGTGAGCCACAAATCATAATACATCAAAAATTGTATGTCAAAGGTCAGATTTTGACACTTTTATTGATAACTATACTATGGGGAAATGGGATTATGAAATGATGCAAATGTGACACGTGTGTTTTCATAGTTTGCAAGCAGCGAGGCCATTTCTCAAGTTTCTGGAGGCATTTATGAAGTGGAAAGTTATTTCATGAACCATGTTGAGTTTAAATTAACTAAAATTAGCAATGCTACACACTTAGTGATGTGTGACACTTTTGGGAAATTAATGGAACAGTTCACTCAAAAATGAAAATTTGATAAAACATTTACTCCATCCAAGATGTAGATGACTTTGTTTCTTCTTCAGATTTGGAGAAACACAGCATTACATCAGTTGCTCACCAGTGGATGCTCTACAGTGAATGGGTGCCGTCAGAATGAGAGTCCAAACTGCTGATAAAAACATTACAATAATCCACACCTCTCCAGTCCATCAGTTAATGTCTTATGAGGGGCAAAAAGCTGCAAGTTAGCAAGAAACTAATCCATCAAGGCATTTTAACTTTAAACTTTCAATTCTGACCAAAATATGAGTCCATAATCCATAATAACACTTCCTCCAGTGGAAAAGTTCATGCCCTGTTGCCTTTCACATCAAAATCCACTGACATATTTGCTTAGAGACGTTTTAGACTGTTTTCGATTGTAAACAGTGTTTGATCCGTGCATATTTCTCTCCTGATTCAGATGAGACGATTTTTTTCACTGGAGAAAACATGATTTTAGCTGGAAGCAACAATTTGAACTTAAAAACATTTTAATGATGGACTTGTTTTATACAAAAACAACAGTTTTGTTGTGTCAAGACTGATGGTTTGGAGTGTTGTGGATTATTGTGATTTTGTGTTTTTATCAGCTGTTTGGACTCTCATTCTGACGGCACCCATCCATTGGTGAGCAAGTGATGCAAAGCTACATTTCTCTAAATCTGTTCTGATGAAGAAACAAACTAATCTACATCTCTACTCAAACAAAAGGTGTAACGACATTAAATTATTACAAGTAATAGAGCATTTTCTGGAAAATTAGCATGAAAGATCACTACATTATTGATTTATGTAATATTATATTGCAGATAGAGCTTTATATATGTGCAAATTGCAACAATAAATCAACCAAAGTCCAATTCATTTTTGTAAATTGGTTTGTTTGGAACGTTAAAGGGAACGTTCACCCAAAAATAAAAATCCATCATCATTTACATCGGTTACTTTGGTTACTCTTCGAAACACAAATTAAGATTTTTTTTAATGAAACCTTATAGGTTTCAGTCCTTTCATTTAAGTATAAAAGAGCCAAAAATCATTAAGGCGTCATAAAACAATTCCATTTGAATTAAATCCATGAACGATTTTCAGTGGAGGCACAGAAACCTCTCAGGTTTCATTAAAAATACCTTAATTTGTTTTGAAGATTATCCAAATTCTCATATGGATAATGTTGCTATTCATTAAGCATTTCTATACTATATTTAAAGTAAATTATTCTGTTCAATGCTCTCTGACACCAAAAATGAGATCCTTGTGTTTTTTGGGCCATATACAAATTTGAACTTCACAGAAATTGCAGTCAATGCAGGCAAACTCCTGACAAACACCTCAGACAAAATCATCTAACGCAAACCACAAAAAACATATTACATCAAAGGCATAACTCTCAACCACTTCCTTCACCCTCCTTCCCTCTCTCTCACTCTATCTTAGCGTGTTCTCTGCTGTTCGTCAATATTTTTGCAGCATGTACCGCTGCCTTGAGGGAAATCAATATCCATCTGCATCCCGGTCTTTCTGAACGCCACCAGCTTCCATCTCATCCCATCATTTCAGAAATTTTAATGATGCCACAAAAGTAATGACCACCGATATTTTTGAGGTTAATAATGATGAAGTCGGAAACTAAAAAAAAAAGAAAAGAAAAAGAAAACACCCTGCAGGAAGCGTACAATGTATTTGGTCTCAATTTAAAACTAATTTGGGAGGCTGATCGATCTAAACCATTCGTCTGGCAGCTTTGAAAAGATCAATAGTGAAATTTCAAGAATTACCAAACAAAAAGAACATAACAGGCACATCAATATGAGATTGTTCGTCTCTGTTTACGTCTAGGAAGAATAAAATACTACAGAAAACAAACATTACGTCTGCGAGCATTAAAGCGAGCTTCTGAAAACAAACAAAATGAAGAAGAAAAACAAAAGTACTTTTGTTGTTGCCACTTCTGAAAATAAACAAAATGAACAAGAAAAACAAATGGACTTTGTTGTTGCCAAACCTGATACAGGAAAGCTTTATTTCTTGTCTTCAAAGGTTTTAACCGACTGGATTATGTCTGCTTGTCAGTGAGAGTAACACTCAAAACAAATTGACCTTCTGCTCCCTCTGCTGGTGTCTAGAGCAGCTGCACGCTGGGATATTATTTGGGATATACTTTACATGTTTTTTACCAACCTTTGAGCGATTTCTTCAGATGCGAGAGAAGTCCTCCCAGGCGCTGAAGGTCAAAGTAATCCACCTTCCCATTGTAGAACAGCTGAGGGGGGACGTACGCGTCTGACGGAAACACAAATGGGTCAATGACATGACATTCAATTATAATTTCAGTGCCTTAACTTTACGTTAGCTGCCAAAGCAACATTTCTAACTTTCATTTATTTGTATATTTTATTTTGTATTTATTTGTATTTACCAGATTTATTTTAATTAACAAAAATATTCTTAAATATTATTTTTTATGAAGCCTTTTTGTAATTTTGTGTTTTTAATTTCCCAATAAAAATTTGGGGCCATAAAGTCAAACATGTCAGGGTGATACAACTGTCCTGTTGTCATAATGATGAAAATGAAATCTAATGTTGTTTTATATACACTATATATATTTATATATATATATATATATATATATATATATATATATATATATATATATATATATATATATATTTTTTTTTTTTTTTTTTTTTTTTTTTTTCTATCATTTTATTTATCACTGTATATAAATGAGAGATGTGTACCTTCACTGCTAATGGATCCTGGGCTTTTTCTCTTGCCTTCATCCCAGCAGCTCCTGATGGCCGTGATGAGCCGGTGTAAGAAACACACCATGTATTCAGGAGGACACAAAACTGTGGGGTTCTAAACACACAAATCACATCAAATGAAGCAAGAGACAAACATCAAACTCTCCAATAAAAGCCTGATCAATGCAAATGAACTGAAACAATCCCATCAATAACAATCCTGTTACAGAAAATGGTCATTTAATGCTGTGAAGTTTAAACAAGGAACATCAGATTCAGTGCCAAAAAGCGTGCATTGAGAATTAGAAAATCCTCAAGCTTATTTTGTCTTTACCTCCTTTTTGTCAGCGCAATTTGCCAATTTATATGATACTGGAACTACTAAAAAAAAGTAAACAGAAACTTCCTGTTTGCAGCATTGATCGAAAGACCTTCTGTGGCAAGAGCTCTTTAAATCTTACCAAATACTGTGTGGCAGGTTTGTAGCTTTTATTTCTGCTTTTGCAGAAATAGACTGTGATCTTCACTGCTGATGGATCAATGCTGCAAGCAGGAAGTTTCTGAAATATGTTACTTAATGTGTTTTGATGACTGTAATATCTGCTTTTTTTTTTGTAGTTCCAGTATCATATAAATTGGCTAAATTAAATCCTGATAAAGTATATCTAGATACTGTGCAGATATGGAACATATATAATTGCAAGGTATGAAGGAGGCCAAAGCTGTCCTGTGTGCCCTACCCCTCTATTGCTGGCATTCTCTTGAAGGAACTTGCGAAATTTGTTCAGGAAAATGTATCGAGAAGCTTCGCCCTGTGAAAAAAAAGAGACACGGGTAAATACAGCACACAGGTTGGATCAGAAACATTCACAACTTGTAACTGAATATTAATCTTTCTGTAAATGGTAATCGTTTGTGGAGTCTCAGTTAAAGGGATAGTTCACAAAAAAAAATCTGTTCTTCTGAACACAAATTAAGATATTTTTGATGGAATCCGAGAGCTTTCTGACCCTCCACAGACAGCAAGGACATTATCACAATCAACGCACAAAAACGTACCAAGGAGATCGGTAAAATAGTCCATCTGACATCAGTGGTTCAACCGTAAGTTACAAAGCTACGAGGAATACTTTTTGTGCGCAAAGAAAACAATAATAACAATTTATTCAGCAATTCTTCTCAAGTTACCATCTTCCTCCATTTTGGAGAGTACCCCAGAATGTAATCAATATAATCAACATAATTGGCACTGTTTACATTCAGCTAAAGTGCACACGCAAATTCGTGTTATGAAGATGAAGGTCTTCCGTGTTTGGAAAGAAATGAGGGTGAGTAATTAATGACACAATTTTCATTTATGAGTGAACTATCCCTTTAAGTTATGTTTTGTTCATCACACAAAACCATTATATGGCTTTTGAAGACATGCACTTTAGCACTAGTTATATAGACAATTTTTATGGTGAACTCCCAAATATAATAAACAAACAATTTTAAAAGAAGGTCTTACTAATTAAAATAAATAAATAAATAAATGACATACATAAACAAAAAAGGAAATAAATAAACAAATATATATATATTTGGGCCAAACATCTTAGTTGAAGTGTAAAAATCCCAAAAAGGTTTCTGTTGGGGTACTAGATATTATGAAGAAAATTAATATAATTATTATTATTATTATAAAAACCAGATTGATTTAATAACTATATATTTCAATTTTTGTGGTTTCATCCAATTTCAGTGTTATATACTGTTAAAATTCTTAATCTTGAATAAGCATTTATTTTATATTTTCAGTTTTCATTTTAATTTTAGCTTTAGTGATTTTGTTAGGTCCTTTTGTGATTTTTAGAAGATGAATTTTTTTCTAATTATTTCTATGAATATTTTCTATTTCTGTTATATATTTTTTTTCTAAATATTTCTATTTAGCTATAATTTATTTTTTATTTCAGTTTCAGTAATTATAGCACTTTATTTTAAGTTAGTTTCCAAAGGCACTAATTAGGACTAAGTTTTTAAATGTAATTTTTTACTCTAATATATATATTTTTTATTATTTTCTTTCAGCTTAATTTAAATTTATCAAAATTATTTTATTATAATAGTTTTAGCTCAGAATAACAACACTGTCCCATCCTGTAGATCAGACTGGGTTTTCCTTTCTAAATGGGCCATTCTCGGACATTGCCATATTATACATTTTATAAATACAGTAAAATATAACATAGCTGTGCGAGCAGACGTGTGCAAAACAAGCATCAACATACCGTCCCCTTGTCTTTGTTGTTCAGCATTAACCTCAGGATTTGAACCTGCAGCTCCTCCACAACTACACACACACACACACACGGGTTCAGCTGAGTGTCACAGTGACAGATATGCTTGTACATCTGAAGTTGTGTGTGTGACATACCCTCAATCCTCTTTTTCAGTCTGTGACAGCCACGCTCGTACGCTCGCCGTCTCAGCCTCTCCTCGGCCGTCTCCTCGTGTGTGTCCCTCTCATCTATGCCCTGGACACGTGTCTGGAGAGACAGCGGAGAATTATTCATCTGTCACTTCAACCAGGGCTCAGTTCAGATTAGTGTTCGACTGACGAGATCATTTCAGGTTACAGCTTTTGTGAAGACTGTGTGTATAATGCTATTTATATTCATACTCATCTGTCCGAATGTTTCTGACCTCTTTGTCGAAGCGTGTCGGCCACCAGGTGGTCGGGATGAGCTCCTCCAGCCCTGCCTCCTTTACTCTTAGAGGTGTCTTGATGTAGAAGAAGACCACAGACCGGAGCACATCAAACGTGATGCGGTTAAGGACAGAAACCCATACAAATCTCCAAGATCAATGCATCTAACTTGTCTGTTTAAGCATTGTGTCAACATATCTATCCATCTACCTAAATATATACCATAATGTATTGACCTATCTACCTACCTGCAAACATATATATCCATCTACCAAAATATATACCACAATCTTTTAACCCATCAACATATCTATCCATCCACGTAAATATATACCATAATCTATTGACCTATCTATCTAGCAACACATCTATCTAAATATATTCCATAATTCATTGACCCATCTACCAACCAGCAAACATATAATCCATCTACCAAAATATATACCATAATCTTTTAACCCATCTACCTATTTGTCTTCATATCTGTCCATCTCCCTACATATATACCATAATCTATTGATTTATCTATCAACCTACCTAAATTTATACCACAATCTAATTACCTATCTACTTACCTGCACACATATCTATTTAAATTTATACCATCATCTGTTGACCTACCTACCTACTTTTCACAATATCTATCCATGTACCTATGGATACAACATAGATACATATTTATCTGAAATCTAGATACCTATAGCATTTACCTACCTACGTATCAACATATCTATCCATCTACCTAAATATCTACCCATCTACTTACCTCAGGTCCATAGTTCATGAAACATCTACTGTATTTTATTTCACCTATTCATCTATCCATCTATGTGATCTACAGTGAAGTTCAGTAGGCGATGGCCACAAGAATGCTAAAATGCTATGAATACATTTCTTATCAATAGATTTTTTTATTTTTTGCCTTTCTGGAGTGATTTTCAAAAGGTAAAGTGTCTTATGAAAGTTATAAGTAAGAGGATATAGAACATTGTTGAGCAGGTACTTCCTGGACTTCTCATGCCGGAGTATCGCTGTGGTCAGACGAAGGTAATGAATCTGGAGGACAGAGAAAGTAAACGGGTTTCAATAAAGCTTCTATCTGTTAAGCGCTGGCTGCCACAGTAATAATTTGGAACAACATGTTGCCAGCTCCCTCTCGCCACAGTGGACATCAAACAAACTCAAACGCATTACAGCAAGCTCGAAACAAAGTGCCTCAGTCATTTTAATTTTAACAAGACATTTATTTCAAGTGGGATGGGCAAACAGCCCATGTCCCTGCTGATAATTGCCATGAACATCAATGGGCCGATTAGACACAAATGCTATGTGTGAACATGTTTTGAAGTACGAGTTCCCAGCATGCTCCTTTAGGCTCCTCGGAAAGAATGTTTTCCTTTTTCCTTCCTGTCAGCAGTTCTATCATTCTCAGCACCAATAAACAGGATTTGCATGAGAGCAACCACTGGATTTCTCACCTGAAATCCCAGATCAGGGATGATGGGAGAGAAACGATACGCTCTCAGCAGTGACATCATCAGCTGTTTCAGACACTCGCTCACCTCGTGCTCCTTCAGGAGGAGAAAACATTATGGTCACGGAAGAATGAAACACATTTTCTCCAATATCATTCCAGAAAATGCCTTTAACCTTTACCTCCATGAGAAGCCAGAAAAGGTCCAGCAGCTGTTGTATTAGAGGATGTTCTTCGACAGATCCTCCACCCTCCAATATACTCAACAGGAAGTTCATCAGAACATCCTCCACTAAATACACTTTACACTAGCAAACACACACATTAGCCATAAATAAAGTGATTTATGGAACAACGACAATGGTTTTTCAGAAAATCTGAGTGATTTACCATGAGAGGTGCAAAGTGGTTGAATATATGTGCAAGGGTGACCAGGACGGTGGGATCTCCTTGAATCTGCCAAGTTCCGCTGTCTCTCTCCACAAACTTTTCCTCCTGACGAAAAACAAAATCAAATGTCTTCTCATTCAGTTTTGTTTTAAAAATGTATACACCACACTGCATTGCCTTCCAGTGTTGCCATGTCCGTGGTTTTCCCATGGAATTGGGCTACTTTATCACTGTTGCCGTGGATTGTTTATCATGTCCACGGGTTGAGGTGACCTCAATAAAGTGATATTTAGCCCCTAAAATGCGATTTTTACCAGGGGAACCCCCAAAAAAAACTTTTACCGGGGGACCCCCCTCAAAATGCAATTGGGCTCATTTTGGGCTAGTTTTATTGTTATTCTATAGCTTTATTGTGAAAACCTGGCAACCCTGCTGCCTTCTATTCTGAAGCAACACACTGTAAAGTCAGCATGAGGTCTTTGTAGGCACCTGTGTGTCGATGGAGGTGGACAGGACTGTCTTGAGGTATCCCAGAAGCCTGTTGGCTTTGATGAGGTCAGTGGTTGGTGGGCTTTGAAGAGGAAGGTAACCTTCCACAGGATACGTGAGGAACAGATGAGTTAAGGGTTTTCGGGGTTTGTGATTGGTCTATGGTTTCACATGTTTTGTTTTTATGGTAGGTATACCTAAAAACATGAATTATGTTAAATGTGCATATATTTTTTGGTACGGCCAATAAATATATTACATTATATTATTAATAAATAGGGATGCACGATATGAAAAATTTTAACCAATACCGATAACCAATAATTAAGTCCTTCTCATGGCCGATACCGATAAGTTCATATGTTTTTTATATTATAATTTTCATATAATCTGCAGTTTGTGCACACAGGAAAATACAAAATCTAAGATTTACTGATTAAACTGATATTTTAGTAGCTCTGGCCTAACTATAGCAAACATCAGTCCTGACTCTTCAAATGTTTTTTATTTTTTGTGTAAGGCACCACAATACTTTCTAACAGAAATGGTTTAACATAATTATGACAGAACTATGGTTTATCTGCAATTAACAACTCATTAACAACAAATTTATATATTCAAATATTTCATGCATAAAGAAATGCATCTATTCAACGTTTTTAGTGCACGAGGATGAGAAAGTTATATAGTCTTTAAGCAGTGTTGGGAGTAAGGCGTTACAAAAGTAATGCATTACAGTAACGTATTACTTTTTGCTGTAACACAGTAGTGTAAGGCATTACTAATCAATTTTCAGTAATATTTTACTAGGTACATGTTCAGTAACGCTTGCATTACACTTTTAGCCCCCAATTATTATTATTATTATTATTTTAAATTTAAAGTCGGGCTCCTACTTTTTTATGTCCCTAGGGCCGGGCTTCGGGCCAATTTTAACGTCATAGTTCAGACGCGGGCCGGGCCTCGGGCCTGTTTTAGGCTTCTCCTTATCTTTATATTTTAGACATCCATCAATTATTGATGAAAAAAATTGCCGCGCTGGTGGAAACAACATGAGTCTGTGCCACGACTGTCAAGAGCGACTCAACGGTGTTTAGTGTCCCGCAGCAGCAGCGAGCCGTCAGCACAGATGAAGAGTTCTGCTTCAAATACACACAATAAAGAAAGTAATTACCATGAATGTGTCCGCGGGAAATAGTAAGGATTCACCATCTCCTCGTTAGACGCGCCTTTAGAGAGAAGTGAATCTTCACGGATAACGATTGTATTAAATAGTTTTTGTTTTCGTTTTTATTTATTTCGTTAAGTAGCAATTTAAAGCTTTTTTTAGATATATTTATCATGTCTGTAAGGCATGTATTTCGGTTCATTGTTGTGAACGAACGACAGTCGCGCATCACAGATCAGATTTCATTTATCACCTGAGGAGAGTGAGTCGAGCTGACTGACAAGAGTGAGGTGAAAAAGACAAGACGATGGCAGAAGAGTTTCAAAACGAAATGTAAAAGTGCCTGTTTTAAAAATATTTTTGGATTTTGAAAAGCCTGTTGACCTGCCATTTATCTAAGGTGATATTGGAAGGTCTATTTATTTATTTATTTTTTAAACATTCGTTTCTCATTTAGCCTATTTGGTTCCACAGTATTTGCTGATTTTTATTTTATTTCAACTGTGATATTTTTCCCATTATTTTACATCAAGGTGTATGCAAGTCCGTGCCTCAAAACTTTCCATCTCACTAATAAACGTTCTACGTTTTATAATTATTTGTTCCTCGGTCTTTACTGATTTTCAGTTTTGTATAGGCCTACCATGCATATTTAAAATGTGTAAGTTATCTGTTATTTTATATTAGGCATATAGCATGGTGCATTTTTATTTGTTTTGTTAATAAAAGTTAGCTATATGTTCTATGTTGTATGTTGTAATTGATGCCGAATTGCCGTTAATTTAAAAGTGAAAATAAAATACGCACGGTGCTTTTACAAGCTATTTAAGCAAAGGAAAGTGAGAAAACTCAAGCGAACTAAAAACAAACAACTGCTTGACGTTGAATTACCACTAATTTAAAAGTGAAAATAAAACGTGCACAGAGCTTACAAGCTATTTAAAACTGAAGGAAAGCGAGGAAAAGAGAGAAGACTCAAACGACGTGGTGATACCGGTAAGGTGTTGACACACGTCGATTAACCAGTGGGAAAATTTCCTCACTTTCACAACCCTACTTGATGCCTTTTTACCTCCTTTCGGAATCCTTGCTGAACACGCACTGGAAATAGCAATGGCATTGTCCTCCTCTGCCACCGAGAAAAACTTCCAGACCGCCAAAGACATGTTCGCAAATGATGACGTAATGAGCACAACACATGCTGAGAGTCACTGCAGTTTAAAGCTGCAATCACTTGCACTCGGAAAGAAGATGAATCTCAGATAAATCAGACTGATTGATTGATTTACCAGCAAGCATACTTTTATCGGATCTAGTTATCGGATTTAATTTATTTATCGGAGCAATAAAAATGACGTCATTTTCTCTCATATCGGTCGATAATTTATCGGTCCAATAAATATCGTGCATCCCTATTAATAAATATGTCGGTCACGCTTTATTTTAAGGTCCAATTCACTTAAACTATTTACTATGACTCTTGCCTCAATAACCTCTTAATTCGCTGCTTATTAATAGGTAATAAGGTAGTTGTTAAGTTTAGGTATTGAGTAGGATTAGGAATGTAGAATATGGTCATCCAGAATATGTGACTTATATGTACTAATAAACAGTCAATATGTTAATAATAGGCATGCTAATATGCAACTAGTTAACAGTGAGAATTGGTCCCTATTCTAAAGTGTTACCATATGTGACCCTGGACCACAAAACGAAGGTAAAGGGTAAATTTTTCGACATTGAGATTTATAAATCAGCTTTCCATTGATACATGGTTTGTTAGGATAGGACAATATTTGGTTGAGTTACAACTATTTCCAATATGATAAGGATATCTGAGAGGACGGCTGCCGAAATTGAAGGCTACAGACTCTTTGAAGGAAAGGCTGATTGCAGGGAAATATGCCACGCCTGGTCCCGTCTTAATGTTGCTGAACGCAACACCGAGAGACTGTCCATTACTGAAAACGAAAAAAAAAATACTGCTATCAACACCAGTTCATACAGTAGATCTTTCCATTAATGTCTACTAATTAGAATTTTACATCAGTTTCTCATGCTTTCATACCAAACTATAATGTACATTCGATAATAAAACTATACTTACAGACAGAATGTAATGTTTCCCTCATCCAAATCTATCAAACAGCTGACGATATCACCAGCAGCCCAGGACTAATGCAAAAGAAATGAAAATAATCAATAATGAGAGGCTTCATGTTAAAATTTATTACTATGTATGGCCTTGAGTTGCTTAATGCTTTCATAAAAATGTGTCTCATCCAATCAGAATTGTGCTTTATAAGAATGTTATGTCACAGTCTAAGACTTTAAACAAACAAACTACTACCAAACTGTCAATGTCAAATAAAATTGAGACCGACCACTGAACTGAATGTGTGAAGCGCTGCGTTTTCACCTTGCCGTAGTTAGTGGTTGTCACGTTCCATTTGCGAACTCTGTTTCCATCGTAAGCGTACGAGTCCGGCGTGTCCCCGACCCCTTCCTGAACACAAACACAGATCCAAAGCACATCATATCTGTCAGTAATCAACTTGAACAAACCAATTTCACAGATGGATTAAGCCAAACCTGAGATTTAAAAAGGATTTCAAGAGCGAACAGTCGTCATCTAATCTAGATTAATCTACATGATTTCTGTGGCTTGGAAAGCTTCCCATGAGAGCTAGCTAACTTTTAGAGTGAATATTCAATTTGTACGGCTCTGCACTCCAGAATTGACCTCTAAATGGTGAAGTGACTGGCTTGTACCTCTTGGTTGAATCTGCAGTTCAATGTGCACCATCCAATTTGCATTAGGCCTTGAGATGAGATGAGAACTTCATAGACCCATTTCCCTAAAACCAATAAAAACAATTAAAAACAGTACTGCAGTGGTACCATAGTGTGGTAATTTAGGTTACATTTATTTTAAGGTTCTTCAAAGAACACCATAGAATTTGCACTAGTGCTGTCAAACGATTAATCGCATCCAAATTAAAAGTCTTTGTTTTTTTTATATATATATATATATATATATATATATATATATATATATATATATATATATATATATATATATATATATATATATATATACACACACACACGCAGTACACATTTATTATGTAAACAAAAACTTTTATTTTGGATGTGATTAATCGCGATTAATCATTTGACAGCATTAATTTGCACTTCACTATAAGGTACAGTTTAGTTATTGAAACATTACCTTTGTAAACACATGTGGTGGCTCTGATGGAGCTGAAGTTACTGTGGCCGATGACCTTCAATCCAAAAAAGAGAGGAAAAACAACACTGAACACATTTAACAGTAAACAACACACCTGTCTAAAAAGTCACAGTGAAAATTGGCCCCATTTGAATTCATAATACACTTTCCTGATGTTATTGTGCATGTTTCCTCATTACTTCTCACTATCCAGTCAATTTAATGGTGAACTGACCTGAATTTTAATGATTCTAAAGCAGAACTAAATTCGAAGTTTACTTGCCAGTTGTGCAATTAATAAAATAAAATAAATTATATTATTTGATTATTTTAGTTTTATTTTAAATTACATTTAATATATTTATTTTATTTAAAATAAAATACTTAAATTTTATTTAAAATGAAATAAAATTGTATTAACTACATTTTATTAAATGTATTTATTAATTTGTTTTATTTTTATTTTAAATTGTATAAATAAAATAAAATACATTTATATAATTGCTCACCCCCAAAAGGTCATCGTCAACAAATAACAGCCCTTCAAACCCACTGCTGTGATCCAGGACAACAGTTGAAGGTCCAAGATAGCCTTCTATCTGATCTGTAAAGAAAAATAATATACATATTAATGAATATATTGGACATACAGTATTATATATTAAATAAATGAATGAAAACATGGCTAAAAAAGCATTACTCAATCAATCAATCAATAAATAAACATAAATTAGCACTTAAATCAAAGAATAAATAAATATATTTGGGGGGTAAATGTCAATAGTAATTGATAAACTATGAATAAATATTATATAAAATAACTTCTATTTTTATTTTATTTCAGCAAATACATTCACTTTTCCAGTACTTTGTGAGATGCCCAGCAGTGTATGTGTAAGTGTCTGTCTGACCTCTGCTGTCCTCAGTGACATTATCTTCAGCCAGCAGCTTCTCCAGATGAGCTCCGAGATCCTGGAACGTCAGGGTTTTTCTACAGGGACGAGACACGACACCGGTTCAACTGATCCGCACATGACCGCTCACATATCACAACATCATAACAGAGGAGCGCCGCTTGTCAGCTCACACACCGAAGAGACTAGACTGACTGATCTAACTAGAAATATGACAGAAAAAAAAAAAACAACATTTTATTTATAAAGTAATTAACACATTGAAAACATGGGAATCAGAACAGAATTACAATTTGGAAATAAACTGAAATTTTAAGCACTGAATTTATATTTCCATTAAAATGACGCTCTCAAAATTCAAATGAAGCTATATATCTATGAATAAATGATGTTTAGTTTCATACAGTGCTGACAGACGCCCATCATGACGCCTGACATGAAATCCAGCATTAGAGATGATGATATGTAAACACATGAACAGCTTCACTGCTCTGTGAGTGTCAGCTTTCTCTCATGTCCCATCATGCTCTATGTATAGCTCAGCTCCAGTAACCAGACACTGGCTGGGATCAAGAGCGGGATGAGGTCAGCTCATCAACACACCGATAATGCAGCAAACTTCATTTCTTCATGATCTGTTACGATCATCAAGTTATACTTCAACAGAGTAAAAAATACTGATGACTCATCCTGCACTGCACAGATTTCCGCCCAATCAGATGCTCTCTAGAATAAGAAGCCCCTCCTCCTATAAACAGCTGCATGTAATTAACATGAAGCAAATCATGCTTCAAAAACATTCAGATGAAAAAATAATTCACAGTTCAAAACTAAAGACGAAAAGGGGGTTTCAAGCATGTTTCAAAGCACGTTTAATACAGCTTTATTTATGTATTTATTTTATTGATTGATTGATTGATTGATTGATTGATTGATTGATTGTACGAATGTGAAGAATGTGGCCTGTGTTTAAATGTATTTCTTGTGAGCAAAACATAATGACTATAGTAAATTTTTACCATGATTTATAGAAGATACCCACTAAAATGTCATTTAGTGTAAGTTCATCTACCAAAAATACTGTCATGCATACTTAAAACATTAAAAGACTCTATTTAAGGATCAAAGCACTAAAATACTATTAAATTGACATTTTAAATACTTAAATTCTGCATAAATGGGTCAAAATGGTCGATATATATGGAGGGAAAGTCGCAAGCGAGTCGTTCATTCACACACCATCATTTTCAATCACTTAAAATGACTGAGAGAGCTTAAAATTAAATTTGCAACCAATATTTACAGAGGATTTGACGACTAATGATCTAAAACGGTTATTAATATTACAAAATTATTCAATAAAACATTAAATAAAACAAAATTTACAAAACAATAACACAAAATATACAATTACAACATATTGGTTGGTTGCAAACTTTTTTTTTTTTTTTTTTTTGTGGAAACTGTGATACACTACCATTCAAATGTATGGGGTAAGTAAGATATATATAAAAAAATAAATAAATAAATAAAACTGTCAAATAAATGCTGTTCTTTTCAATTTTCTATTCATTAAATAATCCTGAGGGGATAAAAATAATCTCAGTTATCATGATAATTTCAACAATGACAATATTAAGAGACATTACTAATAATTGAGCATCAATAATACACTGAAGACTGGAGTAATGATGCTGAATATTCAGCTGTGATCACAGGAATAAATTACGTTTTACTATATATATATTCACATGAAAAAAAAAAAAACATTTAAAATTGTAACATTTTACAGCATTTCTGTTTTACTGTGACGTTGATCAAATAAATGCAGCCTCAGTGAGCAGAAGAGACTTCTTTCAAAAACTTCTTTCAAGAAATCTCAATTATTTCAATTAACTGTTGACCAGTAATGTGTTCATGTGCTTATGTGCTTGTTAAAGACCCCCACAAAAGAATATGTGTACATACACTACAGATCAGATCAAAGCAAAAGACCCCAAAACAAGGAGGGATTGTGGGTAACCGCCTCACCTGTACGCCGCTGATGCCGGCCCCTGCTTACTGGAGGCAGGAAACACATGGTGCAGGTAGTCGCTCAATAACTTCTCATTGACAATACCTAAAATAAAGATACATTAAAAAAAAGTTTGTCATGTAGATTTGATGATTACTTCAATGAAATGTGTTTATAAGGACATACCTGTGACTTTGGGTTTGTCTGTGTCGGATGCCAGGCGATAGTTGCGCCGGGACAGGGCAGAGCCACCCTTTGAGCTCATATTGTACTAGATATATTAAGTATATTATATACTTTATTATACATTTCTTCAAAACATACAGTGTTACAGTGCTACAAATACAGGGCTAAATGTTTAACATATTTATATTTACATGACACTACCATAGTAATGTGTCAAAAACATATAAATATTAAGGGTAGGCCTATTTTTTTTAGATGGTTATGGACTTGGGAGTTCACGTTGTCTAATAACAATACAGATAAATAAAATAGACATTATTTTGACAACAGTCTCCTGTTAATAACTTGTAGTTTCAATGTTTACATGCTGCTGTCTGAACAAACATATACAAACATAACATAAACATACTCTGTCTTTAGCCACTATCCCGCTAACATAACGGATTAACGGGATGAACAACATTATGTATGTGTTTATAACTAATTATAATGTCATTTAATGACTGTCGGGGGTCTAAATGCCCAGGAAAAGCAATAGTTCGTGTGTTTCAGCCTCCGTGTTGAACACATATGACAGCCAGGGCTGCTATGACAACACGTTAAATATAACATGCACAGATAAAGCCAGGTTCATTTCTCCTGCAGTACTCACTGATTTGGTGTGTTGTGTTTATTTGTGATCAGCAGATTTTGTTGTTGGGCTATCCTCTTTAAATGTGTCTACAGTCCCTGCCTTTAAGCATAGAAACACAATAAAGCGGCAGGACGGCAGTGAATGAAAGTTGGCTCAAAGGGGCGGGGCTTGGTGGCCTGGAGGGTGGCTCTCATTGGTCAGTTACGATGGGTTTATATATTAATTTTCTAATTTTATCTAGTCTCTGTCTGTTTTTATCTCAGCATCATTTATGTTCTCTAATGTCGTTATTTATGTGTAAATTAAATGCTGTTTCGAGTATTTCGTGTTTCTTCTCATCGCTTTTTTGGATGGACCAATCAGAGACGTTTAATTTACAACATCATAGCGGATCTGTATTTATACGTTAAGTGTCAACCGATTAAAATATTTATACAATTCAATATACACAATTCTCCTTTAACACAAAAAGATTTCAATACGATTCAATAGAGGAAGCGGCATTATGAGCCATGAAGAGCCCTCTGCAGGGCTGTAGTTGTATACAAAACAGTTGTTAGCAAGTAAAAGTGCCGCTCAATTCTTTAACACATACGATTCACGGCTATGGAGCGTGCTTTAGGACAAAATACGTTTAGACGTGAACGAATGCGAACCATAAAATCCATAAAAGACCACTGGGCGGCATGTTTCGGATAACTGTGTCTTATGTGTTTATTCCTGTAGATAACGCTAGAGGGCTACCAGTCGAATCCTCAGACGGATTTATATTAAGTTAAATCTATTAATCTATTCACTCTGCATTTGATTAAATTAAGCAATAATTCCCAGCAATCACAGACGGCAGTGATTGGTCCACCGTGAACAGCGCTGAGAAAAGTAACAGCTGTCACGTGACTCATCAGCAACATTCTGGACATTAATCGTTGGCAGCGGCTTTTTGCACTAATCATTTACGCCTCCGTGAAAATTAAAATGTTATTGACAAGCATTACATTTGGGCGTATCGTATCAAAAACGTTAGCAACAACACTAGAATGATATAAGAACTGATGCTTCAGATATTAAACTGCAATAAACGTGTATTAATAGCGAAATTCCGCCAGCAAAAGGTCCATATTATCAATAATGTAGCTGTGTATGAAATAGCTTAAACTAAAAAATTGAGTTATAACCAAGCAGCTTGCAAAATCTCTGAAGGGAAAAAAAAATCACATGGATTCCCTTTAAAATGACTGGATTTTGCCCGCTATTTGGCAAAAACTAAGGTTTAAAGGTATCTTTTCACATCTGAAAACCATGCAAGTTATATTTAAGGTATAGATTTAGCCTGTATAATTATAATTCAATGTATATAAGTGAGAGATATGTAGAAGTGTGTGGTAAATGTGACAACACTCATTCGATAATATTGTCTTTAACACAATGATACGCCATCAGTTCGAAAAATACTTTAATACATATTTATCAATATAATGATTAGCAAAATTCTTTTAGAAATGCATCAACATAAATCTGAATTTGACCAAACTAAGAATACAAAATTGGGTGAAAACGGTAACTAGTTGTGTCTATTGGAGCTGCTGGTTTCAGAAAGCACCCATTGAACCAAACAAATACTCTCAGTTAATGCCAGCCATGAGGAAATCTCTTCTCCTGGTCACTTCCTCCTGTCCATATTTGGATTGAAGCTGCTCAAGTTCATACGGATCAGCCAACAGGAGGATCTCATCGTCCAGATGGGTCCAGACAGGCCCGTGAATCTCATGGTCGTAGCCATCTAGCAGATACACCTGAGCTCTTGCTAAGTCACCACTGGCTTTCCACAGGGCCTTAGTCACCTCGACCAGATCTTTCTTGGTCTTTTTCATCAAGTTCTCGACATGTTCTACCAAGTCTTTGGAGGGAGTTTCCTCTGGAGTTGCTGTTGTTTGGCTGTCGTGTTTGTCCTGTGACTCGGAGTCAAGGATGAAGACGTGGGATGAAGATGCAGGGACAGTTGTGGAACTAGGACCTGGACGCTCTTCCTCAGGTGCTGGTGAGGGACAAAGAGCTTCTGGAGCTTCCTGTTGGCCGTTTTGGTTAAGCTCAGCTTGAGTTTCTGGTTCCCTAGTTAATGTTGTAGGCGATGCTGAACTTTTTTGTGCATCTGACGGCTTGGCAATTGGTGCTTCAAATGGATCTTCACCTTCTTCACTTTCATCCATCTGTGGAAACACATTCAAGTCAGTGAAGTGTGCCTTGGAGCCTTTTCCACTGAAGCAACGGTTGACAGTTTTCTAAGTTGAAACGCCAGACAACTATCAGTTTACAAATGTATTTTGGAGAGTTAAGTTAAAAACAAATGGGTCAATGACATATAAGAAAGTCCAAGAAATGGAAAAGTCTTTTTAAAAAGTCCAGTTAAAAACATGTAAAGGTCTTATAACTGTATTTAAGCTGGTTTCATACGGTTTTGAAAAACTTTCTTACTATTTAAAAAAAAAACGGTTTAGTTCCCTAGACTCTAAAGATGTCATGTGGTGCAACCGTGAGGTAAAAAAAAAAGAATATTTCTATTTATAATACACGTAATACACATCTTGGTAACACTTTATTTTGATAGTCCACTTTAGACATTCTACTAACAATAAGTAACTTTGCAACTACATGTCATCTAGCAGTCATTAGAGTATTAGTAGACCGTTTAATATCTTCTAGCACTTTATTTTTGATGGGTCCACACCATACAACATACTGATTATGAGAAACTTATTCTACTAACCCTAAACCTACCCTACTGAGAGTTAGCAGACATGTAGTTGCAAAGTTACTTATAGTTAGTAGAATGTCTAAACTGGACTATCAAAATAAAGTGTTACCCACATTTTAATAACTGCTTTCAGAAAGATGACTTTTTTTTTTTTAACCATGTCCATGAAATTATTATTTAATAAATATCAACTTTTTCAGTGAGATTGTACCACATTACATTTTAGAAACTGAACTAACTATGCCTCATATTTTCGGAAACTTATAGACAAAAATTCATAAGGAGTCTGCAAAGGTCCTCTCTATTATATAAGGACTTTTTTGGGGTTTTTGGTTACAACGAATGACTGAATGAATGAATGAATGAATGAATGGATGGATATTTCTCTTATGTTTTTCCTTCAAATATTTATTTTATGTTAATAAAATTATTTCTTAACCTAAATTAAAATCTTTCAGAGTTATATTAAATTTGATCTGCATTTTCAAATAAACCGCACAATGAATGAGTGCCATGCCATTGACCCAGCAGCTGTAACTATTCAGGGTTGATGTTGTTCAGTCTTACCACATCCGAGTCCTCAAATTCTCTTGCAGCTTTTGCGAGAATCCCAAGTTTCCTAGATTCAGGCGTGGCGGTTTTGTAGGTACTTTGTCTTGATTTGTTGGGAGATGAATGTTCCTTTGATCCTGAATTTTAAAAAAAGCGGAGAAGGTTTACAGACAGAACTTGTTGAGGAATAACACAGTAAATAAAATCATGAATAACATTACCATCTGGAACATCTGGTCCATTACAACCTTCATCTAATCTAGGTCTTTTGGACATTTCAGGCCCTGGTGTTTCTTCTTCTTGGACTGGGACAGGAGACTCGTCCTGACCGTCATGGCTTGAGGCCTGCGGCGGCTCTCCTGCAGCATCAGCCACGTCTGGAGGAGAAGTGGCTCTCTCTGGAGAAGGCTGAGGGTCGGTCCTCACAGTCGCCAGACACACACTGTTTTCTGTGGCGATTTGAGTTTCAGATGAATTCGGTTCAACGAGGGACTTTTGAGGTGAGTTTTGTAAGGTATCAGTCTCAGGTTCTGAGTTCTCAGTGACTGTCTTCTTACGCAAAGGGCTTTCCGCAAAACAAAGCGGTTTTCTTTTCGTAGGACTCTTCTTCGCGAGTCTATGCTGGAGGTGCTTTAGAAACCGATCCCTCATGGACTGCCAGCTGTGGTCGGTCACGTGCCGCTTCTCCATCTCTTTCCAAACCAGGTTGCCTTTGGCTTCATGTTGCCGTTTTTCCATGAACTTCAAGATGGCAGCGTCGTCTTCAGGCGAGTAACCCAACCGCCCATTGCTCTGATGACGGGTCGCCATCCTCGTCTGGACAGACTGTCCCACGCTAATCACATAGTCGTCCAGATTCAAGAGCTGGTTCTGCTCTACACAATCTTTTATGTATTTCGTAGAGATGTACTTTTGCCCGGAGCTCGACGTCACAGTAGTCGCGACCCCGGGATCGATCAGCAAAATGGCTCCGGGCTCTTGACTGCGACACAAAGTACCTCCTCCGTTAGCTACCAGAGGATAAAGTTGAGTTTTAGTTGGGCCGGGTCTCACATAGAAGCGCATTGATTGTCCACTTGCGTCCAGGAATAAGACAGGAGAAATATCAGAGACCTCCTCCTTTGACATGGTGAAGGTTATCTGGGGGACAAATGAGAACGTTGTTTTCATACCAAAGCTTAAAAAAATGTTAATTTGGTTGGAAATGATAAAAACAATGGATATAGTATTCAAAATTAGGACTATACCCACATGAAAAATACTGTATAGTAAATATAGTATTATAGTAAATACTATAGTGTTTTAGAACCATACTATAGTAAAGTACTTGAATTAATTTGTTGTGGCAATTCTATAGTTTTTGTGGTAATATAACAACATTACTTTACCCAAAACTGTACTAAGTTTTCTATGGTATATTATACCACAGTTTACTGTAGTAAAAACTAAAGTACACTACAGTTTATCAGTTCACTATCGTTAATATTACAGTATGCGTAGCATAAGTGCTAATATATACAGTATAATACACTTTACTATAGTATGGTTCAAAAGCAGCATAGTATTTACTATTAATAGTAATTACTAACGTTATAGTATTTGTGAAGATTTCTGGATGACATGTTGGTGGAATAAAGTAGCTTAATAACTATAGCCATAACTCAAAGACTTGTTCACACTCGCGAATCTAATATTGTGAAATAAGTTACTCTTGCAATTTCACAGACTTTCCTGCTAATTCACTTTGCAGCAAACAACATCGATACATACAAAGGACTAGTATAAAGTCGCTATATGTCGAGAAAACTAAATATTGATGAAAGGAAATATAAACAACCTGTGTTTAGCAACGCGTCCAAAGATCCTCTGAGCTGAGAGACATGTGAAAACAACTTTTCAAAATAAGAGTCCCGACGTTAGAATCACAGGAAGAGACGCCTGTGTGAGAGCGCGCTAGGACTTTAATTCTGGAAAAAGACGGATGAGGAAACGCTCAATGTCTCAGCGCGGGAAAACTAAAAAATTTGAACGTAAAGGTCTAAGCAAACAATACGATTTTTATCAACCATATATATATATATATATATTTTATTATCCATAAGACCAATATTTATTGTTGTTGTTGTTAGTAAGTAGTAGTATGGTTCTTTTGAAACCATTTTCATTGACAAAAAGGAAACATACTAGTACACATTGTCTGAAACATAAGTAACTCAATGTTAAATACTTGTTTATTGAAATGTGTAAAATTAATGTATCACACTCAGTCTTACTAGAGCTACATGGATATGATAATCGTCATATTTCACAAAACCTTTACATCACCATTTAACCAATCTTTATAATTATTAATGAAACAATTAATAATTATGTTTTGCCACCTGTCCAGCAACATTAATTATATATATATGAATCTTTGGGTGGACAGTGAATCGATTTGCTTCACGATTCATAGGTTTTCAATTCGATTCAAGAATGATTTTCGCAAATTCAGAACGATTCAATTAAATTCGATTAACGATTCAATTCTGCATTCTTTAAGTGCATTCACAGGATTATTTAAATGCATCCCCAAAATTCTTCAAATGCTTAGTCAGGGGGCAAATTACACAGCAGCCTTTATGGTTAGACAAGCATAGGTTAGAGGGGAAAAAACAACAACAACAAGACACTTTTGTTAGATGCTAGTTTAATGATGCTATGGCATGACATGGCATTTGTAGAAATGTATGTAAGCCAAGATTTTAAAAAAGTATGTATAGGCTAACATTTTGTGTGCGTACACTATGACCATGAAAACCCTGCTACAAATGCATTTAAGATCAAGAAGAACAGACGTGAAACTGAAATTTTCATTAAAAAAAAAAAGAAAAGCTTTACAGTCAACAATCTCTCTCTCCCATGCAATGACGTAACCTTTAAGAAAACAGAACGGAGCTAAAAAAAGATAATCACTGGTGTTAAATACTGATAAATCTATTGGCATCAGGTGTTCAGCATCACAAAGATGATAAAGAATTGATGATCCTGGTCATTCTCCAGCACTTCTCAGCCTAAACTCATCAGCGTCCTTGGATTGAAAGTTTCTCCTCCAGCCATTTATTTAACCTGAGCATACGTCACATCACTAGATCCAGCAGCTGAAAATATGTAAATGAGTTAAAAATGCTCAAATGCACATTGTTAAATTTTTGCATATTGAATTTTATTCTTAGATTCTCAACAATGCTTGTACTGTAGATGCAGTTTTCAGTGGCTCGTTGTGAAGTGTGATAGATGTTTTTACTTTGATACTCACCTTGATGGGTCTCCAGGTTCAGTTTAGAGTAAACAGTGTCTGAACTTTCACTGGTATTTCCTAAAAGATGCCAACTGTTAGTGTCACTAGTGTTTACTGTGTGTCCAATATTCATTTTATATTCATAACATCTCTGCTTCTACAGAGAGAAGAAAATAATTTATTTTAAAACAGTTATACGTTTGACCAAAATACCTCAAAATCAATTGATTGTGATTTGCATGCAATGATATGGATCAGGCTGATTTCAGAACTGTGTTTAGGAAAATATTGGTGGTGATTGTTGCTATTTAGTGTCAGTGTTGCCAACTTAGCAATTTTGTTGCTAAATTTAGCAACTTTTAAGACTACCCGCAACTTTTTCTTCCAAAAGCACAAATTTTGCTATTTTTATAATTTATTTGGCAACTTTTAACAACTTTTGATAAGTGACTCAAATTATAAAAAGAAACATTTATAATTAAATTATGTAAAAAGAGAAAAACAAAGATGCCTAGTAGTACACACATCACGTCAATTAAGTTATGCTATTTGCCATTGTTTAATTTAATAGAATTTAATAATTGTTCATTTATGATACACTTTGTTAGTAGCTTGTACTTGCGATTGTTGATCAGTCGGTATACTGTAAGAAAAAATATCTAGAAAAACTGAAAATGTACTAGTAATTTTCCAGGACATTATACATCATCTGTTGTAACCCTGTCATCCATAAACACAGAATACAATACGTAATTAAAAATGCAGGTAAAAAAAAAAACTTTAGCACACTAACTAACTACTAATACACTGCTTAAAACTATCATTGTTCAGAATGTGTAGTTTTACTTGTTTACTAGCTAATAAAAACTTTATAATCGTTCAAAAATATGTATGTTTTTTTGATAATGAAATGTCTAAAAAAAAAAAAATTTGTATTTAAAAATAGCATTTATATTATTTTTACGAACAAATCTAAATTAACATACATTTATATATATATATATGTGTTCATTTACATTTGTTCATAAAATAATATAAATGCTATTTTTAAATACAAATTTTTTTTTATCAAAAAACGTATATATATATATATATATAAGTTCAAGTTCAATTTATGTATATAGCACATATAAAACAGCCACACGGCTGACCAAAGTGCTGCACAGAGATTCAAAGACTAAATAACTAACTAAAAAACAGAACAATTAAACAAGAGCTGGGTCTCAGGAGGTTTTAAAGTGAGTTCTGAGTAAAAGTGTACTATTAATCTCATAAATTGTCTTATGTAGCATGATGTTAATGTTAGATCTAATGCACCTGCAGAACAGGTCCAATTCTTCTTCATAATGCATTTTATCATAATACTTCATGTAAGGTCGTACCGTGCGACTCCACCTCACACCGGCAAGGGATAGTAGTAGCTTTTTATTTATTTTTTTCATTGATATGTTTATTATTGAAATGTTGTTGTTATATGCATGTGTTAATTTTATTTAATTTCTTTATTTTCTTAAATATGTGGGTAGATAGTATTTATAGAGTTGTAACTTTTTAGTTTTAGTTACTTTTTCTTATTTGTAAGTCGCTTTGGACAAAAGCGTCTGCTAAATGACAAAAGTAAAAGTAAAAAGTAATAGTTGGGTAAATGTATACTGGGATTGAAGCGATGTGGATTGGTAAACATTTTATTTTATATATATATATATATATATATATATATATATTTATTTATTTTTTTTTTTTATTTTTTTTTTGTCTGAGATATGATGCAGTGACTCACATAATGATGGCATCACACAGTGATGCCACAACGTCATTTAGCAACTTTTAGCAGCAAATCGACCTTCCTTTAGCAACTTCCCCTGAAAATGAGTTGCCAACACTGTTTGGTGTTGTGGGAGAAATTAAAATCAAAAGGGCTTTTTACCCCAGGGGTCTTTAGCTCTTCTGAACACTAGTGTCATGATCATAAAACCACAAGAAAATCAACTTTTGTTTCAATTTACCTTTGTTTTCTTTGTTTTTCTTCTGTTTCTCTGTAGATTTGAGTTCAATCTCAGCATAGGTGAGTTCTGTAGGTCCACTTACAATGTCTACAATGAATAACAGAGAAAAGAATAAGATAAAGAATAAGAATATCACAGTGAAATATAAAACAAAGATGGTTTTGATTATTTAGAAAATAACTAGTGCCTTATTAAATGATCAACATGATATAATTACCTTCTGTAACATCATTAGTTACCTGTGCTTATGTCTTTATTAATTGTTGCATCAACGGAGTCATAAATATGAGCAGTTCCTGTAATAAAGTAATGCCTCTAATGAATTTAAGCCCACAGAAAAATATTGTTTTCATGTTGACACCGACTTAAAGCTAAACTCAGCAAAATATGTAATGTGCCATTAACATTATAAATTACGTATACAATATTTTACGAATTATTGATAATTAAGATTGAAATAAATCTAATTGGAATATAAATGTCAGTAAAACAAATATCATATTACACTTTAGAAAAGGGGGAAATGATTTAGGGTGACATCTTGTTAGTTGGAAGTTATTTCTAAGTATCTTCAATCTCAGCTTGTAAAGATTTATGGTTATTTATTTATGGTTAATGGGTAAAGACTGACCAGACATGAGTGATTTATATCCCTCTTCACTCTGGTTCTGCTCTGATGTCTGACTGCTCTTCTGCTGTTGACTGACACTAGAGAGAGACTGAGATCCTCCACCTAGACAAACATAAGATGTGCATGTGCATAAAGGGGTCAGAAAAAACAAACAAAAAAAACTGACTTTAATCTCCTTTATGCATACATAAATGGATAATTTGCAGGGATTAGTTATTTGGAGTAGCAAATGCCCAGCAGAAAACTACCCCCCAAAAATCAGTCTACATACAAGTTTTAGATCGGCTAAGATCAGACAACCAGCTTAGGCTGTTAGAGGACGACAGGTCACAGGTTTAAGAACAGAGTCTGCAAAAGTGTCTGAATTTTAATATAGCAGAAGATAGACCTTTGTTGTTTCTGTAGCGCCACAGCAGGACCAAGAAGACAATGATCAAAAATATGACGGTCAGTCCAGCAATCACTCCAACTATCACTGGATCGAGACCAAGACCATCAGATCCTGATGGAGGAAGCCGAGATGAATGCATTTTACTGTCATATTAGTGCTGTATATTATACAGAAGCATTTTAATAGTGTTTATATTTCCTACTCTCACCTGTGACTGAGATCCAGCTCTTGGGTGACTCTCCTCTCTCTGGGTGTTTGCAGGAGTAGAAACCCTCGTGTGACTTTGAGACAGTAGAGATGATCATCTCTGTAGTTTGATTCTGGATGAGTGACCCATCTTTATAGAAATCAGCTCTGAGGTTTGGTGGGGTTTGATATTGATATAAACAGCGTAGAGTCAGAGTTTCTCCTTCAGTCACAGGATGAACAGGACTCTCCAGAATCACACCAGCTACAGAAACAGAGCAAACATCAACTGACAAATAGTAAGAATGTAGTAAGGATGTATCAACAATGTGGTGACAACAGCAATAATAATAAAATAATAACAATACATTTTATTTAGAGGTGCCTTTCAAAACACTCAAGGATACCTTAAAGACAATCATAAATTACAAGACAGTAATACAATCAAAGCAACATCTATTCAACATTAAGATAATCCATAAATTAAAATGAATCAGGAAAAGCTCATTTAAAAAGATGAGTTTAAGACGTGATTTAAAAGTAAGAAGAGAATCACTTTCACATTGTTGTGTAAGAGAGTATCAGAGACGAGGAGCAGCTGAACGCTCTGAACCCCACAGTGGTGAAATAAACAGGAGGAAGAACAAGAGAAACAGATGAGGAAGATCTAATGTGTGAACACCAAAAGTGAATTGAATTATTTGCACGAGTAGATTACATACAAAGTTAATGCAAAGACACAAATCAGAGAGATATATGGGCTTCTGCAGATGTGCTCAGAGGAAGAGGTTCTAGTTTATGGAGGAGTTTGAGACCTAACTCAAATAGGACAGAGTTAATCAATACAATAATAATAATGATAATAATAATACATTTTCTCATGGGGGTTATGAAATATGTAAACAAATAAACATGACATGTGGATAAATGACTGCACGATTCTGGATCAATTTAGAATCACAATGATTTATTTACTTTTTTTGGACAAAAGTCGAAGGTTGAGCAATGGCTTAATAGTCTATGGTTTATTAGTCTAGAGGTCTCATTGTCATTCAGGAATAATGATTGCATGGGTGACTGAATTGAGATGGCAATCCAGCTATATCTGAAACATAAAATAAGGGCTTTTGTGAAATTAATAAATACATAAACACAGACTCACAGTGTACAGTGATATTAACAGGATGATATTTCTCTCCAGATTCAGACACACACCAGTACACTCCAGTGTCTGATGGGATGGTGGGTCTGAATGTACAAGTAGATCCTGATTGTGATCCCCACACTGATGATGAACAATCTTCCAGCCTCCAGCTCTCTGTGTATCTTCTCACTGTCCATCTATCAGAGTTACTCTGGTCCTCACAGCTCAGAGAGAGAGAGTCAGATGTGAAGTGTTGAGTTCTGTTGGGTCTGACGATCAGAGAGACTGAAAGAGAAACACCTGAGACGACAATTACAGCTACAGTTTAGAAATCAAGTCAAGACAGTTTTATTGATAAAACACTTCACACAACTTACATTGTTTCAAAGCAGCTTTTCAGAAAAAATATTCAAACTATAGTATCAGAAAATCTATAAGTCATCACTCAATATTTCTATTTAAAACTTCATTAAAACTAAATTACACTTTAAAATATATGTCATTATGCCATCAGCAAGCAAACCAAAGACAACTGTGACAACCAACAAAAACCTCCAAAAGATGTTACTATTGGAGAAGAAAACCTGGGAGAAACCAAACTCAACTCAGGGGTCAGTTCTTCTTTGCCTGTACCGTGTGAAGAACCTAGTAGTGTTTATAGTTAGCTGAGTTTGTTGTATATTAACTTAGATATACAACAACATATAAGATAATTATTAGGCAGATAGTAATCAAACTGTAAAATGATTGATAAAGTGTTTATATGGTTCATCTTATAAAATCTGCTGATGTGCTCAATGAGATGTTGGTAAAGTGCGGATCAATCAAGATGTGGTCAATTACATAAAAATTTAAAAAACTATTTATTAAATAGGTCAGATGATACATTTTTATTACATTTTTATTATTTGATTATGTTCCCTGAAGTCCACTTATGTAAGCAACAGTTTTGCGCCACAGTAATTATATTTTAGTTTTTCATGACAATTTTCATTCATTAGAATTAAACTTTTTTCATTTTATGCAGCGAACCCAGGAATCAAGGTTTTTTTTTTCTGGTTAGTTTGTTTTATTTAGGAGCTGCAAGTAGATGCAGTAACTACACCTGACAGCAAAAGCATATTTCTCCTTTCACACCATTAATAAGTAGCTGTATATTATGTTTGGTCTATTTAGGAGCTGCTAGTAGATGCAGTAACTACACCTGACAGCAAAAGCATATTTCTCCTTTCACACCATTAATAAGTAGCTGTATATTATGTTTGGTTTATTTAGGCCCTGCTATGTAACATCGGACGACACCAGTGCGAGAAGCCGCCATTTTCTCCGCCTGAAAGAAGCGAGAAGCGAGTGAAAGATGTAATGTTTAGTAAATATTATAAATGTAAAATCATAATTCATTGTTTGTGTCCGGGAGTATTTGAGGTTTCATGGAAGGCGGAAATAGTAAAGAGCTTATATTGAAAAATACGCAGACGTGGTTTTCACGTCTTTTCCTCTTAACGGCCTCTTTTACTGAACAGAAGAGGTATTTTTAATACAACGTCCGCTAGTGTCTTATGTCATATCTACATAAGATGTTACATTATCTGCACTTTTTGATGTGTTAATAGACGGTTATCAACACATTTACATGTTAATTTGTTATCTTATTTTTCACGGTTAAACTGAATATAGTTTCCTAAAGGAAGGAAACGGCGTTATGTAATAAAGACTATCTTAATTATTTTGAGGCTGATGAAGTGATAAGTGTTAAAAGTAATGTTTTTCATGTAATATTTCAGACTTGTTGAGCTTGTGTCTTCATTGTGCCCGTGCCGGGAGTTAAGGACACAGAAGCCTGAGTGTGTGAGGAGGAGGTGATTTTCTCAGCTTCTTCAGAAGAAGAAAGGACAGTTTAAGGCAAGTAAACTTCATAATGCCATGCTATCATTTTTTTTTTTTACTGCATTAAAGACATATTTCAGTTTACATCCTTGTCTGCGTGTTCCTGTGTCCTCCCTCGTGTGTGCACCGTGACAATTACATGCCCTCACACTAGTGCTGCCATTATAGCATTCTACAGCGCTGGGGTAGACAGACATTAAACAACCACACAAAGTGGATGAAATGATAAAACTGACTATTTACCTATCCTTACTGATGTGGATGCACCTCTATCTGAAAATGGATAGTTTAATTAAATGTTTTTCTATTTTTAGGCCACTGATGAAGAACAGGCGGTGACTGGGATGAATGCTGGTCAAAGAGGAGAATGACATTTCCCCCAAACTGATGCAACAGTGGTTTTAAAGGAGGACGCTGCTCTGGATGTTGTAAAAGATGTCACATGCTGTGCTGATGGGGCTTCTTCATGACTATATCAATTATGCTAAAGAGATCATGAAAATTGACAGTGATGCACGATCTGCATTCATGGACTATGAAACAAACTGTAAGTGTATAATTTGTAAAAACAAAATATTAAATGTGTTGTTTAGTAGAAGTGGAGTTTACACGCTGTCATTCATACACATGCTCACATTCTTTCACACACACATGCATCTGTTGAATGATATAATATCAGTGTTAATGTTGTGGTTTATTTGTGTACTGTCATGCCAGAATAGTTTGTAAAGAACTTAACTATTAACTAATTGTACAATTATTGTATAATAGTGTTTTGTATATTTTTATGCAATATATATAATTTACCAAAAAAGTCCAATTTTGATCAGAAGTTATATTCAAAAAATGTTCAGTGCTTCATTTATAAACTCTGCAGCTGTTAATGCCATACTTTTCTGCATTTATTCTTACATGCATGCTACTTTATGACTGTTTTCTCTTGTTTTTAATACATATTTACCTTGTGAAAGTGATTCTTTGTGTGATTTTAAAATGAACAGGATTTATTGGTTTAATGCCTAGCTCGATTTGGGATCATTTTAGCCTAGCAATGTAGTCATTTTAATCCATAAAAAAGCAACCCAGTGCTGGGTTCATCCCTTTTTGACCCAGCGCTGGGTTGCCGAAATAACCCAAATTGGGTTGTTTTTAACCCAGCAGTTTTTAGAGTGTAACTACACCTGACAGCAGAAGCATCTTTCTCCATTCACACCATAAAATGTAACCATGACAGGATGAGATTAAGACACATCAAGCTCTAAAAAGATCAAGGAAAATTTCAGTGTCTCGTTCATTCTGATATTCAGTCTGAACTCACCAGTGACCCATAGTGGCTGCTTGTTGCTGAATGTGTTATAGCCTGGTTCTCTTTGGTTTGCTTCACACACATAAACTCCTGTGTGATTTAGAGCAGCAGAACTGACAGTGTAGTTTCCTCCAGCTCCTCTGCTGCTGTCTGAGAGCAGCTCATATTGATATCTGTTGTCTGTATAAAGTGAAAAAGTGCAGTTACCTCAAGACATGAGCAGTCATTTATATATGAGTCTTATAAATGACCTTTGTTGGTATAATCAGAGTATTCAAATTGATTAAGTATTTTTAATCTCTATAATATTTTTATGAAACCAGTTTTTCAGATGTTGCTACATGAAGCACATTATATCTTACTTGATGAGACAGTTTGAGTGAACCAGCTGAATGTCCAGCCTGTAGAGGAGCTGTTAACCTCACAGATCAGAGTCACTGGATCTCCTTCAGTCAACCACGTCTGTGGAGAAACACTTAAAACTGCTCTGGGAACTGAAGGGGAGAAATCACTCATTAATAACATGTTAAACTTGTGTGTGAATGTGAAGAGATGATCAAACTCACCTGATACTGTCAGTTTAACTTCATCACTGCGGTGTGATGTTCGTGATCCTTCTCTCTCTGCTCCATAACAGAAGTATTTACCTGCGTTAGACTCAGTAACAGAACTGAATGTGTGTTCCTGTAGTTCACTGAAAACTAAACCATCTTTATACCAGATGTACTTCCAGCTAGTGACTCCTTCAGCATATACGTCACATCTGAGAGTGACTGTGTCTCCTCTGAATACATGTTGAGCAGGTTTGATGGTCACTGTGGGTTTTGGTGTTTCTGTAGAACAGCAACAATTCACAATAAAAACAATGTGCTGCTTTTACTGTATGAACAGTTACTTGACTGTAAAACACACACATGCTAAATCAGATGAGACTGAAGTGTTGTTCTCTGTAGCTGTTATAGTCGTTTATAAAAGATCTGTCAATATACAATCATTGGGAATTTAGAAACATGAGTTTTTTAACTAAAGTTTTCCAACAGAAGATATTGTCTCTGTTTCGATTTTGATTTCACAGAGAATGTAAAAAATAAATCAGCTGTTTTTGAAAAACTGATGTTTCTTGTCACACCTCAGAATTGTAATATTAATAGTAATTAATAATTCAACTTGTTAAAAGATTGCAATTATAATCAAAATAAAATGTAATTTCTCAACTCTCAGTTGGTTTGTAACAGTTCATGTAGAATCACTCATATGTGATGAAAATAAATGAATCAAATTGACTCACCTTTAGTATGTCCAGAGTAGATGTTTGAAATCAGCACTAAATCACAAAGAGAAAACTCATTACAATGTGAACATAGAGCTGATAATTATAAAGATGAACAAATATTAAGATATTGTGTGGGGACTGTATATGTGTCTAGATGAACATGAAATATTTGACTGGTATTTTATAGATTTGATCACAGCAGAGAACTGTTTAGAGAACTTGAAGGAAACAGTTTGATCACGAGCAGAAGAATAAAGACAAACTCTTACTAACTGTGTACTAGTGAATATTACCATAACAGCAACAATAACTGAACAAACAAACCAACAATAACTGATTCAACAGCATTACACATCACAAAACTGACTGACTGATCAAACACTGATCTACAACACAACAGAGTGCATTTCTCTTTCACAAACAGCACTAACTGCACACTTCTTCTCTCAAACTCATCCCTCACTCATATATCATGGACTAGAGCTGGATCTGAAACTCTGAGAGCAGCAAGAAAAGACACCAATCTAGGAACACTAAAACACTTGATCATCTACATAATATAATAATTCCACTGAAATACATTTAGAGAAAATAATACTCACAGAGCACAAGAGGAAGCTGACTGAGCTCCATACTGACTGAATGATGACAGACGGTTAAAGACACAGACTGTGTTAAAGACTCAAGACTTCCTGAAACCTGCGGTCAGATCTTTAGAAACATCCTGACAGATTAAAGACATACAAATGTACCTCATGTGTTACAGAAGATCTTTTGATAATGTTGATAATCTTGTAACATGTTTTCACAGAATGTCAGACTGAATAACACGCAAGCTTTCTACTGAAATGTTGTCGTGGCCCATTCAGTATTAAATTGAACAGGATTTATTTACTATTATGAAAAGTTGTATTCTGGTGTGTTTAATGAATAAGAGAAATTGCAGAGCTGAAACAGAACAAACATATCAAAAATAGAAATATCTATCTATTTCTATTCTATCAGGCCTCTGACACTGATATATTTGTTCCTGTGAACACAGTTTAATATTCATACACCAAGGCAAGGGATGGACATTGAAACATTTAATGATTATGATTCCAGTTACAACAATTCAGACTACACTGGTATGTTTCACACTGTTACTGACAGTGTTGTGCAAGTTACTTCCAAACTGTAATACATTACAGATTACTTGTTACTGTTATTTAAAAGTAATCCCTTACCTTACAATATTACTGTCTCAGAATTGTAATATGTTACATGACTCATATATTACTTTTTAGTTACTTTCACCAAAATAACTACAGAATTAGAACTTAACATTCTAAAATGACAAAATGTACTGCAGAGCGTTTTACATCCAGTAGAAAGCAATATGATGTAGCATAATGACTGTGGCCTATCCAGGCTACTAACAATATAGTTTATAATTGGCAACGTGAAGGCTCAAGGCAATGCAAGAAAGGATGACAGCCAGAATCACAAATGATCTAAGTCTCTTAAAAGTAGGGTAGAGGTAAAGTGATTATCTGGCAATATCTGTCAATATCTTGGGTATATTCATATTAGACACAACAGGACTATATGTAAACTCCAATGCCATGACAAGATGCAGATTTTTTCTTTTCTTATTGTTGCCATTATTTTATTCACTTTAAATTCAAGCGGTTCACAACACAAAACTGTCATGCACAAAGTGAGCATGATGAACATAGCTTTCTCAGTATAAAGTGCAATTAGAGGACCAACCCCTCAACCTCAGTCATTTTAGGCCATAGAAATGAACAGGCTAAACATAGCCTAAATTAATCCACTTAGGCTACAACAACAAGACAGCTAGCTATTGGCTCTATGAAACTATAGAACTAGACACACTTTTCAATACAAAAATGAAATTTAAGTGCTTGGGCCTACAAGGCCTAACAGGAAGTATGGCTCAGTCATTTAAGTAAAATTTGAAAAAATTCCAGTTCATGATCATGCAATGCTAAATCACACATATGCATATTTATTGTCTGTTCCAGTCAGATGCAAGAGCATACATTCACGTTATGCTGCTGTATATAGGTCTGTAGATGGCTATAACATTTGACCCAGTCCCCAACTCTGTTTTTGGAGATTTACCTTCCTGCAAAGTTCAGCACCAACCCTGAGCAAACACAAAGGAACCAACTAATTAGGATCTGAAGGAGCACTTGATAATTAACAGGTGTGTTTGATCAGGGTTGGAACTGAACTCTGCAGAAAGGTATCTCCAGGAACTATATGATCCATACAGATCTATATGAAGAACATCAGGGATGTCATTATTTCAAATACATTTAATCTTTTATTTTTGTATTTTCAAAATACAAAATACTTTTTCCCAATCAACCTCTTTATTAGACTGGTGTTTTCTTGTATTGATTAGGTTATACAAAAATAAATACAAGATTAAATGCATTTAAATACAACATACTATTACAAAATAATAGTGTTTTGTATTTTAAACGGATGTACTCAAAATATATATATTGCCCATTAATGCAGTCTAATAAGGTTAATTGGAAAAAAAAAAAAAAAAAGTATTTTAGTTTAAAAAATACGAAAATACTAAGATTAAACACATTTAATTTTTTTCAAAGGTATTTAAATACAAAATAATCCCATCCCATCCCTGAACTAGATTAAATAGAATTCTAGCTAGTCATCATGTAAACGTTAGCTTACCTTGTCACTGCTGCTGGTCACAGGGATCTTGTAAGTGTAAGATCTCTGTAAGTGGAGTGGTCGCATGGCAACGCTCGAGATGTTTTTTTAAATTGCTAGTGCTATTTCTCGATGTCGATAATTCTCTCGGGTTTATACAAAGGTTGCATTTGACAATAACGTTCTTCTTGTCCTTATCTCGGACAAAATCGAAGTAATGCGCGTACGTCCATCTCGCGAATGTACTGTCTTCTGCCATTTTCATCCATTAACTGCTTTTCCACTGCGCGTTAGGGCTTACTACGAACCGGGCGGGGCCAATAGCCTCAGACCTCGAGTTCAGAAATCATTCTGCGACGCGTTACAAAGTAAAAAGTTCACGCGTATATTCACTAACCACGAACAGGAAATAGAACGAACTTGCGGTGTTTTTTATTTGTTAATGTCTTGCGGGCGAAAAGTTTGTTGTAACGCAAGCGTTACTGAACATGTACCGAGTAAAATATTACTGAAAAAGCATTAGTAATGCCTTACACTACTGCGTTACAGGAAAAAGTAATACGTTACTGTAATACATTACTTTTGTAACGCATTACTGCCAACACTGGTTACTGAGTAGTGACACGGTGGTTAAAAACTGTAGCAAATCTGAAGAAACCATTATTATTATTGTTTTTTATGTTTAGAAAGATAGCCTACATCAGACATGTATTAATATTTAACCGAGAGAATGATGTGAAAGCTTGCATAACATTGTGTGTGAAGAGAAGCTCATGTCAGTGGTTTTCAGATCTTGTTTTGTTAGTTCTTCTTTCAGAATGTTGGTAAAACTAAACGCATACAAATCAGTTGAGAAGCATAAATATTTATATATATATATATAAATATATTTTTTTTGTATCACTTTCTATGGAGCCTATATTTATAATACATTATAAAGGTATTCCTAAGGCAATATAATGAATGGATAATGCATTATAAAGTACCTTATAATATGTTATATCATCTTATAATCATTATAACAATTATAATACATTATAATGCTTACACATTTGTGCTTATAACTTAGATAATGAATATTTACAACACAATGAACACCATATTATATCTACTTTTACATTTATAATGGATTATATATCTTGACATTGTTTGTTTAAGATCTGCACAGTATCTTTCTACATCTTGTAAGTGGTTAGGTGTGGAGTGTTATTTGAGTTTTCCCTGTGAGGCTAATATTCATTTTGATGTGAGCTAGTTCATTTCAACTGAATAAAATGCAATCTTTATATGTTAGGTTACATTTTATTTTGATGGCCCCCTTAGTCTATTGACTATAAGCAACTTTGCAACTAACCCTCATTCTCAGTAGAGTATTAGTAGGCTTAGGTTAAAGGTATAACCACTCTGCATCCTCCGAGTTAGTTCAGAACTGACGAGTTTGTGTCTGTGGGTTCACTAAAATCGGCCTAAGTGTAATTCCTGTGCGATACCTGGTCCCTAATGAATGAAGAATTGAAAGTATGGGATTTCCAGAATAATCAAATATCTAAATTAATATACAATCGATGTCTGTGATCAGTTTTTAATTATAAATATTGCCTAAATTTAATGATCACTTGGAATTGGAGTCAGATTGAACACGGAGCTAGACTAAAATTTAAACTAAATCCAGATAAATTCAGATGCGCAAGTAAAAGACCGAACATGCATTAAACCTTCGACCAGGCCGCTGAATTCCGGTGTTTGGGCTAGCGGGTGCACGGAGCATTACAGTTAAAATAATTTCTTAATATGAAATTTGAATGGCATGACAATTAGATTAGACTGTACAGAAATTAAAATCTAAAAAGTAAAAAAAAAAGTAAAGTCGTGACGTATTGTCAAGTATGGTGACCCATACTCGAAATTGGTGCTCTGCGTTTAACCCATCCAAGTGCACACACACAGTGAACAAATGCACGCACACACACACACACACACCGTGAACACACACCCGGAGCAGTGGGCAGCCATGCTGCAGCGCCCGGGGAGCAATTGGGGGTTCGGTGCCTTGCTCAAGGGCACCTCAGTCGTGGTATTGAGGGTGGAGAGAGCGCTGGACATTCCCTCCCCCCACCTACAATTCCTGCCGGCCGGGGGCTCGAACTCGCAACCTTTCGATTACGAGTCCGACTCTCTAACCATTAGGCCACGACTTCCCCTACATGCTAATACACACTATACTCATAGTCACACAATGCTGATGCTGTTAACATTAATAATTTGAAAATAAAGTATTATAATAATAATAATAATTTGCATGGTTTGATGTGATATTGTCAGGGAACTGTCCTGTGTGTCATGTGTTCCTGCCTCTTGTGCCCTTATTTGGGTTGTTTCCTGTTCTCGTTTCATGTCATTAGTAGTTTATCCTTGTCCAGCCGTGTCTGTTAATTTACCTGTGTATTTATAGTCCTGTCTGTGTTGTGCCATTTTGTCTGGTCTACTCGTTACTCCCCGGTGTTCCTGTCAGTGTCTGCCCTGCCCTGCCTTGTCCTGATGTCCAGTAAAAACTGTTTTTGAGTTACCTCCTCGTTTCCTTTGTCCTCCCTGCTGTGTGCACCGTGACAGATATGAGCTAACCAATCTTTAGATTAAATCACGATTAGTAGCGCCATTTATTGTAATGCGTTTTTTTCCTCAGTTGGGTAGAACAAACATGGCAGACTTGTTACTTACTTGTTCAGATGGACCATCTGAGATGGCAATATACGGTGAAAATTCTCATTTGGGTCATATATTCCAAGACATAGGTGTGGTGACTGACTGTTACACATACTCTTCAAAACATTAGATTCATCACAGCATCCAGTAAATACAGTTTTCCATTCTATGGTACCTTTAAAATATTATTGATATTAATAATTTAGAAAAAATGAAGCATCATGATCCCCAACTCCTCCTTTCGCCACAGTCAGGACTTGGCTTTCTGATATTCCTCATTGAATCAGACTCCTTTTATCTTGAATAGTTGAATAGTTGTACACTAAAATATCATTAAGGACATTAATTAAGGGGGCAGTCGTGGCCAAATGGTTAGAGAGTTGGACTTGTTACCCGAAGGTTGTGGGTTCGAGTCTCAGGTCCGGCAGGCGTTGCAGGTGGGGGAGTGAATAACCAACACTCTCTCCACCCTCAATACCACGACTGAGGTGAAACCCTTGAGCAAAGCTCCGAACCCCAACTGCTCCCCGGGCGCCGCAGCATTGGGTGCCCACTGCTCCAGGTGTATGTTCGCTACTGTGTGTACACTTGGATGGGTTAAATGCAGAGCACAAATTCCGAGTATGAGTCACACCACACACCACTTCCCCTTCCCCTAATGATATCTGCTTTGTTTTGTTCTGTTCACCCTAAGGAGGTTTTTATTTCTGCTCTCTTTGCTCATTCATGACAGGCTGCATGGATGCGCAGGGAGTTTTTGCCCAGAACAGAACCATGCTGCCAAATAAAACTGCATCCATCTGGACCGCGAGCCATAACAGAAGTACCATTTTAAGTGAGCAGCGCGTCAAAACAGCAGAGCAGTTCACATAACAAGCGGTCAGGGTCGTTTATGGCAAATATCTTTCAGCGCTATATCCTCTAGTATGTTTATCAAATACAAATGTGTTTTATTCAAGCCCTTTCAGCTCTGTGCGCTTTCTCTCTCTATCTTCGGGCGCGCGCCGGTGCTGATGACACGGTTATTTTAACAACAACAGAAACACGGTGAGCAGCAAAATGATAGGTTACTTTAAAATACAGCAGGAAAAAACAATGCTGCAAATATAGTTATTTGCCTACAATATTTACTTTATCTATAAACTATGACTCTGACTGTTCAAACCAGATGTGACAAGACGTTTCTGATCTACATTTAGCTTTATTAACCTGTAGGCTAAGAACATTTCAAAAGAATCATGTAATTATAATTGGGAAAGTTGTTGTTAGATGGCTAGGATAGAACTTCAACTTTGAAACGGCTAGCTATCTTTCTTTTCTGTTCAAGATGAGAACGTTTGATTATTGTAGCTACATTGTTTTTAGTAGATAATACTTTTAAGTAAAATATTAAAATATAGATTTCAGGAGGAAAACCCTGAACAGAAAAAGTATTTTTTTGTGTCACATGGCCTTGCATGTATATAAATGTATAAATACAATACATGTAAAAATTTACTTTTTTATTTTTATTTATTCATTTTTGTCTGGACCTCTGCTTAGAAGAAATTTTAGAGGCCGCGCCTCTTGGAATATTAATTAAATACCCCTGACTTATATTATAAAGAAATACTTTATTTGTATGGTTTTGTTATAACTGCGTCACAGGCTATTTCCTTATGTGTCATGATCAGACTCTTTTTATAGAATTTGATTACAAAAAAAACAGTTTTGAACATAATGGATTAAAACATAAGTAACAGGCTGGATGTACATTAACCTTACATCTTAACACCTCTTTTTTTTCCAAAGCAGATCATAGATCATATAAAACAGCTTTATAAATAGGAAGATTTCAGTACATGAGGATTCTGAATGGGATTTTTTTAGCGAGCCATTAAATGACTTGAGACTCGACTCGGACTCGAGACTTGACTCAGACTTCAAGTTAATATGTCTCGCAAAAGAAAGACTCGACTCTGAAACCCCTTAACACCGTCCCGTATACGGGACGCCTAAATTTACTTCAATATATTACAATTAAATCCTAATCTAATCATGACAAACTATATATCGTTGGAAAGGTTCAAGACTCCTAAATAGATATTTTACCACAGTTTGTTGTTAAAAGTTAAGTAGGAGCAGTAATATATTAATTTATGACAAAACATATACACCGTAACAGGACTTCTGACCTTTGACACAAAAATTATATTTGTTTCCTTTTTTTCCTATCACATGTTTTAGTAATCATCATATATTATATATCATTTGAAAGCTCAAAATTCATCCTGTGAAAACCGTTTTATCGGATATTGCGTTATCGTAGAAATTGTCATTTAAAATCTTTTAGCGGGCTCCTCCCCCTTAGTGGGGGGTGTCATATTCTAAATGTATTACGGTCTTATAGAATCAAAACTTTTTATAATCTTGACAAAATACATATCATCGGAAAGGTCTGAGTCTCAAGATTCCATATTTCGTTGCTATTTTGTGAGATATTTATACATTTGTGAAAGAAAAATGCATTAAAAAATTTCAATGGGGTTTGAATGGCACCCGGTGGCTGTTTGTGGTATAACGCCTAAATAAAATTGCATAGTAACCTCAATTTATTTCATATCAACTTATTTAGACATATGGCTTTAATTTTCTGCCAAATTTGGATTAAAACCTATTTTGTAAAATATTTATTTGATATACCTACCTTCTCTCCTGATCTTAAAATCGCTTGGTGATTAAAGCTTCATGGAAATAACAGAAACAGAAACAGCTTGAAACTATTTACAGATTATGTAATAATATGATGAAAATGCACAAATTTCTGTTTTAGACATGCCATGTGGTATCTGGTTTGAGGTTAGCATCTTGAGCTAAAGCACAAAATGGAGGAAAATGTCAACTCTGTTATTGTCAACTCTGTTAGTGGTCTAAAAAGTTTAATTATAACAGAGTTGACAATGATTAACAGAGTCAGATGTTCCCTATCATATTTAAGCGTTTTGTATTATTTTACCAATATGGATTCATTTTACTGTAAATTATACACTTGTTGTTGTATATCATTCCAGGTTAAGGAAAAAAAAAGATAGGAAGCTGTCAGCAGCAGAAAGGCAGCGGCGAGATGCCGACCCTGTAAGGCAGGCAGAAAATTTGAGAAAGGACAGAAAAAGATGGCACAAAAGGAAAAATGCAGGGCAGACAAATGAAGTGTCTGATCTGTGTGAAAGGGAGAAAAGGTACAAGCGCAGGTATTGGAGAGAGGCACAGCAGCAAAAAGGCAGAGACTTGTAGAGATGACACCTGAACCAGACCCTGAACCACAGATATCCAGATAACATTAGGTCCAAGAGTAGAATTTTATTTAGGTTATGTAGACACATGCAGATTGAGGAAAGTTAAGTTCTGTGATAGGACTGTCAACATAATAACTGAACCGTTTCCTCCAAGATGTTGTGTCTTAAAGGTATACTCCATAATTGCGCATGGTCTGTTTACACATTTTAATTAATAGTGCACTGTGCAACTTTGGAACTGCATAGGAATTCTCACCCCACCATTACTTAAAGGGTTACTCCACCCCAAAATGAAAATGTTGTCATTATTCACTTACCCCTATGTCGTTCCAGACCCGCTGGAGCTTCGTTCGTCCTCAGAAAACAATTTAAGATATTTTAGATGAAATCATTGACTACCTGTTAAATAACACTGTCAAGGTCCAGAAAAGTAGTAAAGACATCGTCTATCCTGGATTTCATCTAAAATATCTTAAATTGTGTTCAGAAGACAAACAAAGCTTTTACGGGTTTGGAACGACATGGGGGTAAGTGATTAATGCCAAAATTAGCATTTTGGGGTGGGGTATCCCTTTTAGAGACAAGCCTGTTTTGTTCTAATGTTTATAAATACAAATGTAAACATATGGCTTACAAGTAAATCTAAAATTCTAGCAAATTGCTATTTCTTAGGTTCAACAGTGCAGATTTAAATACTAAATACCAAAATATGAATTGAAATAGGCTACTTAAAATTTTTATTAATTAATGAATTAAACATTTTTCAGACAAAGGCAGTCAAGAACGAAGAAATATAAAACGGGAAAACTCCAAATTATACAGAGAAATTGAAAAATTGAAGATTTTGCTGAAAAAGAAAACTACTGTCCGCAAATACCAGAAACGCCTCCAGAGACTGACGTGTGTGTCTGAATCCCCTCGATCAAAAACACGGAAGGAGTTAGGAAGACATAAAGTCCCTGCAGAGATTCAAAAATCCCTCTTGTTTCATAATGCAGAAATAAACACAGACATATGGGCAGAAATTGCCAATAATTGATGTGCATGCCCAGATTGAGAGCAGCTGTTGAATTTTATTTTCCAGACACATGCAGTTAATTTTCAAGTTCATGAAATATCTGTAATTTGTATTTGTTAAGATTAAATAGTTGTTTTTACATTTAAAATGGTTTCAAAAGTTTCAGAGTGTGACAGAAAACGTTGTTGATTTTGGACTTATAACTATGGGTATTCAACTCTGTTATTGATATCAACTCTGTTACCATCAGTGTCAGCTCTGTTTGTTTAAGATTTTGCTTTAAAAATATCATTGTGTTCTATTGTTAAAAAAAATTATTAGAAGCTGATTAGCCTAAATAGTTTTCTTACTACATGAAATGTTGTAGAATTTCTGTCATTTTTAAAGCTATTTTTAGAGAAAATGCACAATATCTTGGCAATGTTTCAGTTAAAGGTGTTGATATTTTTTACTCTAAAATAAAGTCAAAAATTCATCAGGCTTAAAGTTGAATTAATTGATGAAAAGACAGAAGTTCTCTTAGTGTAGAGAGTGTTTTAAATTGTCACATTTGTTAATTGTATATATTTGACCCAGTTTGTCTATAACAGAGTTGACAGATTTTTCTGTTCGTACTTTGATTTTCAGAATCATTTTTAAAAATCTTACAAGTTTAAGATCAGCAAATATTGAAAATATTAAATTTGAAGTGTGTTCTATGAAAATAAAAAAGTTTAACATAAAAAGAAAATCCAATTTTTTTGTCGTCTGTTTCTATTTGAAATGTACCCGCAATTCTAGAATGACTCGTATACCCCCAGTTTCACAGACAAGGCTTGAGCCTAGTCCTAGACTAAAATGTAAATCTTAGCTGTTTCAACTGAAATAAACTTGCACTGACTGATCTTAAAATATATCAGTGTGATGCACCCCAGTAATGTTTTTTCTAAGAATGTTTATAAAAATTACTTAAATGTCCTAACTGAACTATGGCCTAATCCTAGCTTAGTCTAAGGCCTGTCTGTGAAACTGGGCCATAGTGTAAATATGAAAATAAAAATGAATTTCCATTTCAGTTTGCAAGGTCCAGAGCACAACGGGTTCTATTTAAGGTTCTTATAAGGACTACAACTAAGAATGAGGATTTTGTCTATTTGTTTTATTAAGAGCATATTAAAACTGACTTAGAGAGTTTTATAAAGCCAATGTTGTCTTTTATTAATATATTTAGCTGTAAACTCGCTCTGTGGCCATCTGAACAAACATGAATTTCTATTTGAATCTCTTAAAGGCACAGCAGAAAAAAAACCCCCAGCTTGTTTAATTCAGAGGTTCATAAAAACAGTGGTCATTAGTCATTAAATGAATAAATATAAATAAAACTTATTTAGACTTTATAAGTGGACCTCATGAGGAAAATAATTGAAAACAAACAATATGACACCTTTCAAAAGTGGAAAAGACTGTAAAACTCTTTGTTTATTAATGTCTGTGACCACCAGAGGACAGCATTGGCCTACTGACACTTAAAGACGTCTTAAATGAGTAAATAAAATTCCACTTGATTTCCTAGTTTGTCATCCAATGCATCCTAGACATGGCGTGTTGTTACAGGTTGTGTGAGATTCAGCCTAAGACTTTCTAAACCCACTGGACTGATATGGAATATAATCAGTCCTTTAATGTTGTGAGGGAGGGACTAGATGTACAGTAGAAACATGAGGAAGTGAAATCTGTGGGAATATGATCTTATGTCTTCTCTACAGATTCACAGAGCAAAGATTCACATACTTTTGCAACGCACAGATCTGTAACACTGGTTCATTTTTCTCAACAAATAAATTACAAAGAAAATATTTTTCTCTCACTTGTTTGATTCGGTCCTCTTTGTCTACTTTCAGGACTTATATGAAAATCTGATGATGTTTTGGATCATATTTATGAAGAAATATAAAAGATATTCTAAAGGGTTCACAAACTTTCAAACACTGTGTATGCTATGCTGTTACATGACTTGCTGAAATACTCGACTGTGATTGGATAAAAAATAAAAGTGTTTTAAATATCTAAATAATTGTAAAATAAACCTCCTCCTATATGATGAGAATTTATTTGCAGTAATGACCAGCTGAATGTACACATCTCTTATTATATTATTATCTTCTTTCAGTGTGCTGACATTGATAGTAACAGCAGGCCTTGTCCAGAACAAAGCACTACTGTCTACAGCGAATGTACGATGTAAAATACATTATAAATACAAAATGAAATACAAATGTATATATTTTAAGTTTAGGATATCTAAATGCAGAGAGGTAGATTTATTTACAGATTTTTACCTTTGCAATCGTCATGCGACAAATTATACTTGATCATAAATCAGCTGGCATTTCAGAATATACATTTCATTCCTTCAGTCCCAGATTATGTAACATTGTCATGGCATCGTTTTTTCTGCTAGTTCTGCAGTTTTATATTTTATAGAGATTTGACATACAACTGGAAATCAAGGAAACAAACCACAATAAATGTGCTAAAGAGATTTTTTGGCTGGCATAATGATTGTTTTATATATTTTGTATACATATTGAAACATCTAACATCTGCACAGCTCTTGTTTGTGGTTAACACAGTATGGGTTTTGTGCAAATGAGTTTTAACCCAGTGCCCGCTTCTCCAGGACCAGTCCTTCCAGTGCCAGCTTCTCCAGTGCCAGCTTCTCCAGGGCCAGTCTCTTCAGTGACCGCTTCTCCAGGACCAGTCCCTCCAGTGCCAGCTTCTCCAGGGCCAGCCTCTCCAGTGCCAGCTTCTCCAGGGCCAGTCCCTCCATTGCCAGCTTCTCCAGGGCCAGTCTCTCCAGTGACCGCTTCTCCAGGACCAGTCCCTCCAGTGCCAGCTTCTCCAGGGCCAGCCTCTCCAGTGCCAGCTTCTCCAGGGCAGTCTCTCCAGTGACCGCTTCCCCAGGGCCAGTCCCTCCATTGCCAGTCTCTCCAGTGACCGCTTCTCCAGGACCAGTCCCTCCAGTGCCAGCTTCTCCAGGGCCAGTCTCTCCAGTGACCGCTTCTCCAGGACCAGTCCCTCCAGTGCCCGCTTCTCCAGGACCAGTCCCTCCAGTGCCAGCTTCTCCAGGGCCAGTCTCTCCAGTGACCGCTTCTCCAGGGCCAGTCTCTCCAGTGCCAGCTTCTCCAGGACCAGTCCCTCCAGTGCCAGCTTCTCCAGGGCCAGTCTCTCCAGTGACCGCTTCTCCAGGGCCAGTCCCTCCTGTGAAAGTGCTGACAGAACGCCCCCAGGAATCCGCGCTGCTCCTCGCAAGTGCCCTCCTGCGTCTCCGCTGGTCCCGTCCTGCCCCCCTGCGTCTCCGCTGGTCCCGTCCAAGCCCTCGTGCGTCTCCTACGTCTCCGCTGGTTCCGTCCAGCTCCGTGCTTCCAGAGCGCCCCCTAGTGCCCGCTCCTCCAGAGCGCCCCCTAGTGCCTGCTCCTCCAGAGGGGAGCATCCCCAAAACTTTCTTTTGGGGGACCATATACCTTGGGTTGGACAACCATATTGGCCGAAGGGAAGGCCACTATGGTTCCCTGGCCCAGTATGCCAGAAGAAATATGGCCACCGGAGTCCCCTGATCCGACATGGAGGTTTCCCCAGTGTCCCTGCCCTGCATCAGCCTCCAGGGCTGTGTCTCCATCATCTGTCTTCCTCCATCCGTCATCGTCCTTCGTCTCCACCGTCATCCTGGGGTGTGTGCTGCTTCCACAAGTTCCTGGCAAGATACAACATCTCTCAGTATATCCTTTCTAAATCTCATTCAAGTCTCAACTCACCTTCATCTGCCTTATTTATTGATTTGCTATATCAATAAACATCCTGCATTGTTCACTAAATTGTCCTCTGCATTGTCCTCTGTGTCCCGACTACTACCGTAACAGTATGAAATTAGAGATTAATTCTTAATACATAAAAATTAATGATAAAAAAATGTGTGGTCAGCTCAAACATGCCTTAACTTCCTCTTGATTGTGGTTAAAATAACCCTGTTATCTTGAAAGCTCTGAGGTAAAGTTTCATATCTATGTTTGAACATCCTGAAGATCATGCAGCTTAAACTCTGTGAGTATATTGTCCTGAATGTATATTTATAATCTAACATGTCACATGAAACTATAGAGTAGTAATGTTCAAGTAAGGCTTAAAATGTTAATATAAATAAGCATATGTGCTGATACTGTATTTAGGTCATTGGCACTATTGAAAGAGTAATATTACTTTTACACATCTGTTTATATCAGGGTTCTGTCACCTCAGTCTGGTTTATTATAGTCTGGTGACAGAGACGTAATACTCCTGTTTGCTGTTTTTGTGTGGGCACAAGCCTTTATTTTTTGTGTTTATACGTACCATATACTCCCCTGTCTATGGTTAATACGGTGGCCGAGAGAGCTCAACGCCCTACAAATAGAAAAAAACATCTGCAAATTAAGAAAACAACTTCCTCAATTTTACAACGCACACGCTGCAAATGGTCACAACCAAACAAAGAAACGCACTGCAAATAAAATGTATTTGGTTGAATTGTGAGCATTTGCTCCACCTGCTGTCAAACTGATGAAGATGGTTTCCTGATTTTGCTGTTGCTTTTTCTATTTGCATGTGTTTTCTGAAGTTGCAGCACGTTGAGCTCTCTCAGCCACCGTAGGTTAAGGCTAGATGGTATACAGATGTGGATACTGGGCATGCTCAATATAGCGTAATTTTTGTAACACTATACAACAATTATTTTTGCATTATTGTAAGGGGTAGGTTTAGGGTTGGGGTAGGTGTAGGCATTAATAAAAAAAAATCTAACAGGTAGAACATTTAATTTATTGTCAGCTTCTGGTTTTAGCTGTATCCCTTCTAGCCACAACCCCTGTCTATTAGGGATGTGCTTCTCATAACTGAGGCAGATGCGTTATGCATTTCGATGAATAGCCAACGATTTGAAACATTAAAGATCCATATGATGCAGCTACCAATACAATATGATTCACATCTATTATGATGCAGTGCGATTTCGATTCAACACAATGCAATTAGATGCAATGCAATGGAAAAAAAAGATCATATTTATTTCTTTGGTTCAGACATACAGCAAATCATAAATTTACTTAAGTTTCTTCTGACTTCTAATGCCTTCAGGCCTGTTTTATAAAAGAAGTTTACCAAAAAAATATGTACCTCTGTGCACTTTTTGGGCGACATCGTTTTTACGTACCTTACTGCACATTTCGCCGCAGTTTCAAAGAGAAATGTCCACTGAGTGGCGCTAAAACACAGGTTCAATACGTAAACTCTGGCACATTTTTATTATGTTGATATAGGTATGTATTGCTGTGTTTTGCTCTATCGTGTTGGAAATATGCCCTACACTAAACCCAACCCTAAAGCTACCCGATAGTGTTATATACTGATATAAAAACGTATTTGTTGATGCAACCGCACCATTTTAACTTCCTTATTATGTCAGGGTTCTGTCACTTCGGTCTAGTTTATTCATGGTTTTGTGACAGAGCCCTGACACTCCCTTCTTGTCTTGTTTTCTGGTGAGTGCGCAGCTTCGAGTGTGCTCGAGCTACGCGCTCTCTCGTCTGCGTGCTCCGTTTCATGTTGGGGCGTGGTGTTCGGATCCCGGCACTCCTGTCTTGTTCAGGCTCAGTTCTGGTTTCGTGTTGGGGTTCGGACACTCACGCTCCAGGTTGTTCTTGCTGTGGGAGCATGTGATTTCGAGTTCGCTCGGGCCGTGCGCTCCTCTGTCCTGTGTGTGTGTGTGTGTGTTTTGTTCGGCACGCGGTTCGGGTTCAGCCGCATGCTTTTTCTCGTTTTGTTTTACTCTGTGTTGCACGCAGCTTGTTTTTTCACTGGCTTTCATGTTTGTTTGTTTTTTGTGAGCATGCGGCTTATGAGTCTCCTCATTAGCTGCGTGTTCGTGTCCTGTTTTGCACATGGCTAGTGATTCTGTTTTGCTGGCCATGTGCTTGTGTTTTTGTTTTGTGTGAGCACATGGCTTGTCTTGTTTGGTTCTATGTGCCATGTGCTCATGTCAATTGTCTTGACCCCACCCACCTTGTTTCCTGATTATGGGTTAATTTGCCCCACCTGTGTTTACTCGTTACCCTCCTCATTTGCTCCCTTTATAATCTCCTTGTGTTTGCAGTCCTGTGCCGGTTTGTCGTTGATGTTACCTTGTGTGAAGTCCTATCCTGCCTTGTCAGTCTGTTTTCCCCTACGGGGTAGTTTTTGTTTGTTGATTTTATTTTATAATTATTAATAAAGCCCTATTTCCTTCTGCAAGTGAGTCCTCGCTCTCATCCCTTCATATTATGCAGATTTGAAGTGCTTTGTCGAACCGTGGTTACACAGGATTCAAACCAGAGATCCCCGCTTCTCAAATTCGTGTCCGTACTCCGTGAGCTACCTATCGTCTATGAAAACCCATAGATATGAAGCTGGATATGTGCGATGCTAACATTCAAAAGCCTAATTTTTTAAATCTCCCAGCATATTAATATTGTTTTGAAGTCATAGCATGATATTCTTCAAGTAATTGTGCGGAAATTACATTTTTTAAATCGAAACTCTGTAAATTTTTGTGAAAAGGAATAAAAGGTGTCGGCGCTTTACTGCCTCTAGTGTTCATTTCTTTTGGTAACTGCAGTGATATGTACTTACTGGTATGTATTTCGCGTCTCGCTAAAAAGTGCACCCAGGTACATAAATGCCATGAGTCCAGGTAGAAAATAAGCCAGGCTTATTTCAGTTAGTCTGACTCATTGTCAAATGATTTGGTTCCATAAAGCAAATATAGCATACAGTAGTATTTAGCATCAACCTTACGCACTGTGGCAACTTGCTGGGAAACTAACCTGGTCCGAGGCAGGCTAACTGTGAGGCTGAGTTCCTCTAACACTGACCAATAGGAATGCAATATTAACACTGACTCTCTCACATACTATAGCCATGCAGCCTTTCTCTCTGGTTTTATGACAGCTGTATATTTTATAGTCGGCAGAACAAAGAGCAGAACATTAGAAGATTACATATTATACATAACATTGCTCTTTAAAGCATTAAAATCACTAAATTAAAAATGTCAATAATAAAGAAAAAGACTACGTTTTAACTGTTATAAGAAACACACATTAACTCATTTGAGCTTAGTAATTAGGAGTGTATTAGCTTACATTTTATTTACCCATTTCAATAGTCCCTTTACCGTTACTGCTATCCAGTCGCATAGCTACGGGTGGGCCTGGGCCACCTGTCAGTCAGGCCCATCCAGTCAGTTGCTTTACAAGGTAGCCTAATGAGTGAATTGTTGCAATTATCACAATACTTAACGACAAAGAGATTTTCAAGGCCTAGTGTGAATAAATCCAGATTTAAATGCAAAGATACCAGATAGCCTATGCATGACCTGACGTTTTTTTCGTATCTAAAATGAGATGTGAACATTACAGAACAATCACATGCAGTGCATGTTTCATTCATACTCGAAGCCAGAGGGCACTCTCCTGCAGAAAGTAGAAAACAGACTCATAGAAGTAACTTGACCTGCAGGAAAACCTGAATATGGACAAAGGCATTGCGGTAGCTGAGCTGAATAAAAAAGTAGAAACATTGTCTATTGTCAAAAGTAAGCCAATTTACTTTAACCTAGTATGTAGTTTCTTATATTCACTGTTGTTTATTTATGTGGCTGCTGAGGCAGAATATGACCAAGCATGGTTTTTACATACCATCCACAACTCTGCTGCTGATTTGATGATGGTGTTGTGTCTGTCAGATGCGTGGGTGGTGTTGCCGCCATATGTAATGTTCTTAACACTGCTTGATGACATACAGGCTAATGCTCTGATCAAACGGTGCAGTATTCAAGCAGGTGTAGTTGCGCTGGCCTATTTAGATAACAGATGCATTTTAGGCTAGGCCCACCTGATTTTCTCTGGGCCCACCCATGTTGTGATTCCTGGCTACACTATCTATGCTGCTATCATAAAAATACACTTATATGTTGGTTTAAAGTTCTACAAAAGGCACATTTAATGTCCAACAACAAATAATTTAGCAAAATGCATATTTTTCTCAGAATTATTGCGCTACTATTCTATTGCGCTCCCTCTGTTTAGCATGCATGCGCGCAGCAGCGCTCATTCGCTCCCTCACTCCTGACAGTAAAATGGATATATTTGCATGACATGGCATGAAAAATATACCTGTGACATCAGTTATGCACTGAGGAAAACAATGTCTCAAATGGATTAAACAGCACAAATATATATTCGTTGTTTGCCGATTTGATCCATGATCTACAAATTAGTTAGATTATGTGAAATTCATTTGTCATTTGTGGAACCACTTTAGCCCCGATTGATTTGTTAGGTTCTTTCAGGGTTAAGTCAGATTTTGGACTTTAATCTCTGCTTTTCCTCAGTTCCCGTAGTGTTGTGATTCGTCATATTCACTCAGTAGTGGTGACGAGAGAACATGCTTGAGAAACAGTTTAGAGAGGAGAAATCTACATATAAAATATTGGTCAGTTTCTAAACAATAAAAGTATGGCGCATCCAATAGTAATTATAAATAAATCAGTTTTTACCAATGCAAATGATGCATCGTGATACATTTGCCAACTTGTATCCCATGCACAATTTTTGTAAATTCAAAACACTGCATCGTTAACTTTATTTCGATGCACAGAGCGAATCGGTGAACCTTCCCAGCCCTACTGCCTATTATTCTTGACCCCACCCTCCTTGTTAACCCATTTTCTCTACTTCTTTTATAAGGCATCCAGCTTATTGCTGTACTACCGCCACCTTCTGTTTGAGTGTAGATCAACAGGGGGATTGGGAACCTTCTTAACTATAAAAAAACCTGTTTCCCTTTAAAGACTAACCCCATGTTCATACGCATACTTGCGGTCTTTGCACTTGACCACTTGACAACGTATTTCCTTGTATTTGGCCCAAGTGTCCAAATGAGGATGAAGACCACAAGTGTGAGCAGAACTTTTCATTACTTGTTTGGACACATTTATAGTGTTGTTAAAAGTGTTCACATAGTTTTAGTTTTATTTTAAAATCACAATAATATTGCATCATGACAATATCGTATCGTGGGGCCTCTGGTGATTCCCACCCCTAATATGTAAGTGTCAAAGCATTTAAGAAAAATAAAAGACATTTAAATCACCATTTTGCTTCCCTTTTGCTGCACCTTTGGCTAAGAATGCATTTTGAAATTCTAACTGCATTTTGCTTCAATTATCACATGGTATCATGATGGCAATGCAATCTCATGTGTCCTACCCGTAAGTCTAAATGCATTTAGGAAAAACAGCATTTTGATAATTTTGCTACAGTTTTTGCTTGGACATGTTAAATATCTAATCAATTTGGATATATTTTAATTTTAATTTTGCAACTTATGAAGCTTTAAAATATGTTTTTAATTTGCATATTAAAACTAGTGTAGAAAATGGCAAATTTTAATTATATAATTTAATTTTCATTTTGCATTAAATGTTGCGCATGTATGGGAAAATGTAAAGTTAAATACAAAATACATTTTCCATATTACATTTCAAATTGAATTTTGCTACACATATGCTTCCATAAATTTTGGGCCCATTGCACTGATTTTGCTATGGGGCCCTTCAAAATCACATTCAGTGGGGGGTGGTCAGACCCCCCAGCGAACATCGTTCTGGGCCCCTCTCAACTGCTGGGCTCTCCTCCATGTCATGGCCAGGTTAAAGCCTGCATTATCCAAAAATGAATGGTTTTCATCAGCTTCCAGCTCTGTCGCCCTCTAAAAAGACATTTATTGTAGGAAAAACAAATACTGATTTTTTTTTTTCTCCCAACAACAGGCATCTTGAAACTGATCATACCCGAACATACTCAGTCCTCAGCTGCTTCACTTTCACAATCTAAACATTTCATATTGTTCATCATTTTCCATAAAAACTATGGTTCAAATTAATGCAACAGTTATGTAGCATTTTGAGCAGTTGTATCAGTTGATGGTTAGATCATTGTAATGAAATGAATAGACGCTCAATTCAGATGTAATGCATGAGTTGCATTTTGAAATAGTAGGCTAATACTTTGACGTTAAGTTGTGTCACTTTGAACCGGAGATTTTAGTTCAATGAACAAAAGATCTTGGGCTCATATGTATTGTATCCAAGCATTTGGAAAAAGTGTTAAGTGGTTTGAAAATGTGCATTTTGATCATCGGTTGTGAATTATGTGTCTAGAGTTTTAAAAAAGTGACATGAAGGTTATGTTATTAGTGCAAAAATGATTGTAAAAAAACTGTAAAATGTAACTATAATGAAATACGGTTATTATTTTAAATACGTAACGACATTACATGTATATTGTTATTCGTCAACCCTACGTACAGCACACATATCTACCAATTATCTTCAACATAAATTTAGCTAAATTTGTTAGTCCAAACAGAGAAGCCCAGCTCTGACTTCCTCTCTTGTCTGTGTGGTCGAGGTTTGTTTCCGCTCACAGTAAGAGATGTTTGAAAGATGACAGTATAGAAGAAATGCATCTGGATCAGACGATGAAGATCATACAGCTTCACATCTGTGAGTTTACCACATCACATTTGATTGAATCAGTAAATGGGGTTTATTACACTTTTATATCTTATTATTTATAATATCTCATATTTGCTATGATTTCTCTCATAGATCTGTTGATGTGGTCTCAAGCCACAGAGAGTCTAACAAACACAGCAGTAACTTTAGGAGCTGATGTGATTATAACCTGTGATCTTGATATAGAGGAGATTTACTGGTACAGACACAAATCACCAGATCCTCCAGTGTTCATCTTACGCACTTATGATAGCACATATGAAGGAGCTAAATATGAAAACAGCACATTCAATCTCAAATACTCAGTGAAAACTAACAGCAGTCTGTTCATCAGAAATATCAGCACTGATGAATTAGGAGTTTATTATTGTGTCAAAACTAGTGAACCACAAAAATTCAGCAACGGCACTAAAATCTGCAGCAGCGGTGAGTTATGGATTTACATACTGTTCATTGTTCTGTTAAAGACTGAAATTAAATACAGATTGAAGGTATTAGAAATGTTTTACAGACTCAGTCCACAGGAATCAGACAGAATTAAAAGATAAACACCAGACACCATGGATAATTCTGATCATCACATCTCTCCTGCTGAATGTGCTTTTGATCGTTGCAGTCATAGGTGTGTACCTTTTTCTTTTTTTCTTTTCACTAAGTTACAGTATCATTGAAGGAGACAAAATGTGTTAGATTGTTAAAGTGATGTTAAATTCAGAGCTATTTCAGGTTTGGTGAAGTGCTGCCTCGATGCAACTAGATCTAAAAATACTTCAGAGAAACCTCAAAGTACCACAGCAGCTCAGAACACAAATGATCCACAGGTAAGATCATTTAACTAACAAAATTACTTTTAATATATTCATTTCCATTTAAGCTGTCCTGATTATTTTTGCAGTCATACCTTAGTGTTTTACAGTTATAGTTCTGGCTAATTCAATAAACCCCTTAGACTTTAGATAGCATACATTATATGACTTACATGATGTGAAATATATGTGAATAATACTAAAATAGCACAAAACATTCAAATTCTGATTGATCAGTTACAACACGCTGGTAAATTTTTTATTTATTTTATTTTTTTGTACAATTACTGCAAAACTGTAAATCATCCTGTTAGGGTTTATTTTCTGATAATCAATGACTGACTGTACATTATTTTTATTTCTATATTGTCTTATTTCAGTATGCTGAAATTGTTTTCACCAAGCGCCGAAGTAGAAACAGGCCTTGTCAGGACCAGAACCCCTACTCTATTGTACAGCCAGTAAAAACTGTATGAAATATTATTCATTATAAATATGAATTGGATATGATTTATTATTATTTTTTTAAAATTAAAAAGTGTTTTAATTATTGTAAATCAGTGTGTCACTAAATTTGTCTTTTTGGTTTTTAATCTAATTCTAATGGTTTTTAATCTGAATATACAGTCTGGAAGATGGTATTAACTATTATTATCCCTATCCTTTTTGAATATTGATTTTTTTTTTCCACTGGGATGTTCATGCTAGCAGTGGGAATTAATGTGTACTATAGGCCACACTTTTTTTTTTTTTGCATGTTAGAGGTGATTCTTATACATGCAGTTTTGTGCTACTTCAATTTTCATAGTTTGCAGAAATTTGCCATATGTTGTTGTTGATATTAAAGTCTCAATCAAACTCTACTAAAATAAAAAATCAGTTTTCATATTCAGCATGTCATGTTATTCATTTCTTGATTATATAAATGTCAATATCTATTTTTTTTGTTATTGTGTTGAGACACCCCTTGTTGAAGAAAACTAGTGGAGAACCTTTGCAATACTATACATGCAGTAGTAAAAGACTTGTTCATAGCAAAACATTGTAAAAACTAAAAAACATAAAATATGAAATAAATTGTAATGAATTTATTCTATTTCATTTTCTAAAAAAATATTCATAAACTTTATAAAGTTACAGAAGTGTGGCTTCATTTGACATTTCTCCTAAATATGAAAATGGTCTCATTTATTTGCCCTCATGTTGTTAACTATATGCTCTTATTTAAATAAATAAAGGTCATAACTTTCTTCTATCAAGCCACACAAACTTTAAAAAATTAATGACCGACTAAATAAGAACAGAATAACATTTTTTGTTGAACTATTGCATTAATGTTAAATCTAAGATACAACAGCTTAATTTTATGGGCACTGAACAACCTCAAGACTCAACCCAAACACATTTTATTACATTACATGAAACAATAGCAGGTTGTCTTTATGTCTTTATTAAATGAAAACAAAACACTCAGGAGTACAGGCAAAATGCTGGAGAACAGAAAACCATGCTATAAAGCAGCACAAATTTACAAATAACAACTGAAACTGAGGGCTATAAATATAGACTAAACTAGCAACCAAGCAAGACCACCACAAGAGATAAAATAAGAATAGAAACACATGACATAATCAGAAACCAAGGTAACCAAGAGAAAATAAACTACAAACAGGAAATATGAGAATAAAAACAAAAAGGGATGAAAAAAGTCGTAAACAGAAATAAAACATGACATTATATTCCCTCCTGGTACATCACTCCTGGTGCCATAAACATATCTAATACTTAAGTGGAGGAAGGAGGTGATGATGGATAATATAGGGTTAGGAAGGCGGGCAAAGACCCCTGGGATGAAAATGTGCATGGTGGGGTGCTTGGTTGGTGAGGAAGACATGCAGACCTGTACCAAGGTCAGATGTGTGAAGATGGAAGACTGAGGTAAAGTCAGTCAAGCTGGAGAACCAGAGGACCAGAGGACCCAGGCGGAGCTGGAGGCTTAGAAGACTGAGGCGGAGTTGGTGGGAGCAAGGATACTGGAGAGTCTAGGCATAGCCACAGACCCGGAAGTCCACAATGAAGTCAAGGGGACGACAAACTCAGGGTGAGGGAAGCCAGGGAATCTAGGAGTCAGGATGTGACCGGTGGCAGATGAAGAATACCTTGTGGGGTGGGAATTAATTATTGGTGCTCTGCATGAGTGCCCTACTTACCTGCAGAACGCAGGTGCTGTCAAGTCACTTTGGTGGGAATAAAATTATTTAACTTTTCTACATAAAATTCAATGACTGTTTTCTACATCTACAAAATGATGAATAAAAAATTTGCATCATTGTGTTTTTGCTTTTTTCTGTTTTTAATTTTATTTTTATTTTTGTATCTGCGTCCATTGTATCTGACCTGTTTTCTCACTGACACGCCCCCAACTCAGAAACTCGGGGCTGAAAGAAAATTGAGTTTCCCACTCGTAATAACGACTTTGTGTTGGTCTTCATGTGTGTTCAACTTGTAAATACGATGTATCCAACATGAATTGAATGCACCATTTGATCAGGGTCGAAGCTGAACTTTGCGGGTAGGAAGACCTCCAGGAACAAGATTGGGAAGCCCTGCTATTTAGCAGCAAAAATGGACAAATGCCAACTGAAACTGAGGGATATAAATATATTGACTAAACTAGCAACTAAATAAGACACAGGTGAGTGAAGTATGCAACCTTAGGAAACTGATGTCCTGTCCAAATACCCATACTTGTGGTCTTTGCACTTGACTATTCACAACTCGTTTTCAAGTCGTCCTGTCCCTAGTGGTGATTGCATTCCACTGATGCTTGAGGCACTTAAAGAGGCACTAGGTAGTTAGTTGTGGCAAGTGAATCGCCGCAGAGTCGTATTTGTGTGACAAATCTTCCTGGTTCTAGGTTCCACGGGTATATACATCAAAGCATTTCAAATATCTGGCTATTGCTAGCAGGCATAGATCGGAAAGGTCTCTAGTAGTAAAGCCCATAGCCCACAGTCCCCTTCCTCTAGGACCATACATCAGTCCTCAGCTTGATATAATGCCCGGCACATGTTTTAAAGAGGTGCCTGTTCCCATCCAGGCTCTTATAGCCACGGCGTTCTCCTGGAAGCCATATTTCACAAATCTTCAGCCTGTGGATCTGTTCCATTCGGGGGTTCGCTACTACAGAAATATCAAGGATTGTGCCATGCTGTCCAGTGTCCACTAACAGATCATGTTTATAAAGCTTCTCTCGGTGGGAATGATGGGCTCGATCTATGTTTGGGCTGCCTTCTTCCTTAAATACACTGCTGGACAATAACCAATAATTTGTATCCTAAATTATTAAAAACACTTTAGAATGGGGAAAACATATTCACTATTAACTATGACTTTTGCCTCAATAAACTCTTCATTTACTGCTTATTAATAGCTTGTAAGGTAGTCGTTGTAGTTGTTAAGTTTAGGATTATGGGATGCAGACTATGGTCATGAAGAATACAGAATTAATATGTGCTTAAGTACTAATAAACAACCAATATGCAAGCTAATAATTACCTGCTGTAGTTAAAAATGATAGCGGAGAAGTTGTTTATCATACTAATGTTATTTTTTGTTTTTCTATATTTGACTAAATTTGTGTTTTCTATGATTTGTCCATATATAATCCTACATATGCTTGTGTATTAATAGTCACCCCCCCCCCCCCCCCCAAGCGTTGTCCTGGTCCTGGTCCTGGTGGAAACAAAGGGCATTACTAAGGGGGAAAATTGGGGTGGGCGGGGAGTGACCCCTGACAGACCTGCGTAAGCTGTCCAGATCCGTGAAAGTCCATCCGCGTTGGCATTAGAGGCTCCGGCTCGATGGCGGACTTCACAGCAGAAGTCCTGGAGTGCGAGGAACCGTTGGTATCCTTAGCCCTCGCCATCCACTGCAGGGGTGCGTGGTCGGTGTAGAGGTTGAACTTACGGCCCAGGAGGTAGTACCGCAACTCCAGGACCGCCCACTTTATGGCCAGGGCCTCCTTCTCCACCGTGGCATAGTTCCGCTCGGCTCGTGTCAGCTTCCTGCTAATGAACAAGACGGGGTGCTCCTCACCTTCCTGGACTTGCGACAGGACGGCTCCCAACCCCGTCTCGGACGCGTCCGTTTGCAGCAGGAAGGGGCAGACAAAGTCGGGGGCTCGCAACACCGGTTTCTCTGTGAGGGCCTGCTGGATCTGCCTGAACGCCTTCTCCTCTTCCGGTCCCCAGGGGACCTGTTTCGGCTGCCCCTTCCTGGTCAGGTCTGTCAGAGGGGCGGCTAGAGAGGAGAAGTTGGGGATAAAACAATGGTAAAAACCTGCCAACCCTAAGAATGCTCGTACCTGGGTTTTTGTGCGAGGTCTCGGGGCGGTACAGACGGCTTCGACCTTCTCGTCTTGGGGACGGATAAACCCCCGTCCAACTTGGTATCTCAGGTACTTTGCCTCATGCCTCGCCAGATGGTACTTGGCGGGGTTGGCAGTGAGCCCGGCCCGTTGCAGCTCCATCAGCACCCTCCACAGATGGTCCAGATGGTCCTCCCAACGCTCCGAGTGGATCACCACATCATCCAGGTAAGCTGCTGCATACTGCTGGTGAGGGCGGAGGAGGATGTCCATAAGCCTCTGGAAAGTGGCTGGTGCCCCGTGCAGGCTGAAGGGGAGGGTCCGATATTGCCAGTGTCCACCTGGGGTCGTGAAGGCCGTCTTCGCCTTGGCAGCATCGGTGAGGGGCACCTGCCAATACCCTTTTGTTGGGCTTGTTGAGCCTTGGCCATGTGTTCCCGCACTAACGGCATGACTCTGTCGATCCGCTGCCGCACCTCCGTGACGTGCTCGACGAGGGACCGGTGTGGGCTGGGCTGTTGGTGTTCCCAAGCTTCCTTGGCCACGTCCAGCAGGCCGCGGGGTTGCCGCCCGAAGAGAAGCTCAAACGGAGTGAAGCCGGTGGAAGCCTGCGGTACCTTCCGTATACCAAAGAGGACGTACGGGAGCATTTGGTCCCAGTCTCGTTTATCCTCGGCTGCCACGCACCGTAACATCTGTTTCAGGGTCTGATTAAACCGCTCTACCAGGCCATCCGTTTGGGGGTGGTACACGGTGGTCCGCAGCTGCTTCACCCGGAGCAGGCGGCAGAGGTCAGCCGTTAGGCGGGACATAAAGGGAGTTCCCTGGTCGGTCAAGATCTCTGCCGGTAGGCCAACCCGGCTAAACAGAAGGAACAGCTCGCGGGCGATGTTATTGGCGGTGGCTTTTCTCAACGGAACTGCTTCCGGGTAGCGGGTGGCATAATCGACGACCACAAGGATGTGTTCGTGTCCCCGGGCCGACTTCGGCAACGGCCCTACCAGATCCATCCCGATGCGCTCGAAGGGCACCTCTATGATGGGTAGTGGAATGAGCGGCGAGGGGGGAGGAGATCTCGGGGCCGTCCTCTGACAGGTCGGACAGGCTTGACAGAACCGCCGGACTTCAGCCTCCAGGCCCGGCCAATGGAAACGGTCACGGATCAGTTGCGTGGTATTCTGCACGCCCAGGTGCCCCGCTGTGGGATGAGCATGAACCAACTGCAGAACCGACTCTGTTCAATTCATTCATTCATTCATTCATTCATTCATTCATGTGGTTTTGGTTGGCAGTCCTTCCCTTCCAATACCCGAACTTGACGCCAACAATGCTTCAACCTTTCATCCTCTCGCTGGACCCGGCCGAAGGAGCCCCCTCCCTGAACCTGTTGATACACATCAAAGAAAAGGTTAGCATCATGGGAGGGGGACTCACCTTCTCTTCCACTGTCGGTGGCCAAGAGAACGGGGCGGTGACGGGGTCCAGACTGCGATCGCCGGCCGCGGCGACCCCCTCTTGTGCTGGCAGGCTGTGTGGTTGTTGTTAGCAGCCCGTCGAATCCTGGCCAGTCCCTCCCTAGCAGCACGTCGGCGGGCAGCTTTCGTACAATGCCCACCTCGATGGGCCAAGAACCGGGGCCTGCGGAGATCGTCACTCGTCTCGTTGGCACCTCGCGGGTATCGCCATGGACACAGGCTATGGGCAACCGGGTTTTCGTTTCGCTGCGGGGAGGGAGCACTCTAGCGTGGACAAGGGTGACGGCGCTGCCTGAGTCGAGCAGCGCTCTGTGGGGCCGGCCATTGATCTTCACCTCCGTTTCCGGGGCGCCTCGAGGGGGCTCCTGGTGTACAACACAGCCCGCCAGCCAAGGTTGAGATCTTGGAGAAGGAAAAGCGGTGGGCATGGACTCGTCTTGTATCCCAGGGGTCGCGGCTCTGCTCAATGGTCGCGCGATGCCCTCCGGCGCGCGTTGCTCCTGGACCACCCTGGGAAAATGTGCTCGCTCCCCCGGCATCACGGCGTTGGGCCGTTGGGCTGGTGTACGGGCTGGGACTCGGGGCTGGTACACCCAGTCATGGAACTGCTGGGCGGCACAAATCGTTGAAAGGCCCACGCGGGCCAGGATCTCCCGTTTCACATCTTCATATCATCTTCCAACGTCGGCGGGGAGACTGACGAAAGCCCGCTGAGCTTCGAGGAGCGGGGCCAGCGCGCTTGCCCAATCGTCGGGATCCCAGCCTTCCATGACGGCCGTGTTCTCAAATAGTTGGAGGTACGCCTCGACGTCATCGTGCGCTGACATCTTTGGCAGTAGCTGGGTCGCCTGCTTTCGTGGGTCAGGTAACGGAATATGCTGGCGGGCGGCCATGCGGAGTTCTGCGATCTCCTGGTCAGTCTGGCCCTGTCGAGTGGCGAGGTGCTCCATAATTTGTTGTTGGCGCAGACTGACCTCGGTGAGTTGCCAGAGAAGCTCTTCCATACCCAAGGGAAACACAAAAAGGAAAAAAAAACTGGTGACGTGAGTACATTGGAGATCACTCGTCAGTGTAAACTTCCACTAATAGACCCGCATTCTCCACCAGTGTGGCGGGGTGGAAGGATCACACGACAAGGAGAGCTCAAACAATTACCCCAGAGGGTGGATTTATTTACAAATAAGTGCTGGGGAAGTGCAAGGTAGAGTGGTGGTGGTGATTGGCGTGCTCTCCGGTGTGAGTCCGTGGCGAGATGGACCGGCTCTGTGCTCTGTGCAGGCTGGGTCGATCAGTCGCTCGTTTCTGTGGACGCAAAAGAGAGTACAGTGTGTTAGTCCTTGTGTGCTTCGGAGATGAGTCTCCCTTAGTGTGAGGCTGACGTGGCTTATCTGGCCGCGACCAAATCAGGGACAGGTGCGATCGCTCCGGCCTTAATGAGCGAGCGCAGGTGTTCCTTGTGCGTTTCCAGGGCAACGCTGATAGATCGCCGGGACGCTCGTCACAATATATTACGCAAAGAGCCGGCCCACATTGTGGAGCCTCATCACCGCCGCTGTTTAAATGCAGAGCGCGCCTCCCCTCGGGAGACCGGTCTCTTCCCCGTGCATGCACGCTGGTGTCCTCGTGGGTCCAGGAAGGGTGCGTCGAGGAGGAGGACTGCCGCACCCATGAGACGGCTGACGGGCCAGGATGCCGGGCCGTCGAATCCCCCAGAAGCGCCGGGAACCCAGGAGTTGGAAGAAGCCGTGCAAGAGACACCGCCGCCACTCGCTCCCGGCCCCGAGAGGGGAGCACGTGCGGCCACCGGACTCCGCCCCTTCCCTGGACCCTTCCCTTCTGAACACTACCCTCCTGCACAAGCCCCGCAGCACAACGAGGACACCAGATTCCCCGTTTATTTGGACACTTTTCCCCCTTTGGACACTTTATTTTACCTTTTATTGTTTAATAAAAACCTCTCCGAGGCGTGACGCCACACCCACTGTGTCTGCCATTTGCTCCTCCCGCCACAAGAGTAAACAAAACAAAGTGAGATAGCCTATGGCTATTCATTAATTTTTAACAACAGTATAAAGCAGGTTTGGCAGACGTTATTTAAATATGTGGAGTACAACACTTCGAGCAAAACTCCGTTAGAAAACCCACAGCTTGTAAGTAAGCAATGTTACTCATTTTTTGAAGACAAAGAGGGTAATAGAAAGGAAAATGGTTACAAAAAACTTTTAATGCATTAATTTAATTACTCCTTGGAGTAAAGCTTCAAGCTTCAACAGAGTGAGCCTTAATTATTAAAAAAATTATAACTCCTTTTAAAAAGAGAAAGGCTGAAAAGAGGCTAGTTACCTTTGAAATCAAGCACAAATTCACATAGTATATGTATATGTACATCTAAAAATTATTTTGACCATATATCGAAGGTATGACTCTTCCATGTTTTTCTCTGTCACCACATCTGATGTGACAGTCAATATGTATTATTTTAATTTCATTATTTATCAGGCCTACAGTTGTCCTATAATATCTTAGCATTAAAACACTAAAAACAACAAGATAAATTATATATGAACACACTTTATTAAAAAATTATACATTATTTAAAAATGAAAGTAGCCTACATTTGGACTTCTGGATTAGAAATATGTTTTATTATTCTCAGTTACCAACCTTTTCTTAATATAAGTGGATTTCAGCAATTCATTTTCAGACAAATGTGGGTTGTTCCTCTCTCATGGGTTCCATGTCTTCTGTGATGATGTGTCATTTTTTTTTAGTTAATTCCAGCCATAATCATGTTTCCTGTCCTTCATACCTGTTTCCCATGGGGTTTCATTTTGTTCTTGTGTTGTATTATTAGTGATCTCATGTTTCCCTTGTAGCTGGTCTAAATGGTAACCCTGTTTTGATAAGTTTCTTGTTTAGTTCATCTAGTAATGTAAAAAAAATTTTGATAGAAACTGCACTTATATCATGACTTTTCTTATTGCCGTTTTGCCTATACTGTAGAAGCTATGCCTTTGCATATAAATTAAGGACATGTAAATTACTCAAAAAAAGAAAAAAAAAGAAAAGAGTTTTGAATGTCCTACATTGTTATTTAATGCCTCAGTTTGGAGAATTTGTATCTTTAGTCTCTTAACAAAAGCCAGTAAATGGGCTGTGGCGATTCTGTAGCCACACGTGTATATTTTATGCAGTGTATTTGATGTTTTGTTTTTGTTTTGTTTTTGTTTGCACCTTTCCTCCCTGTCTTGGTTGACATAGTTACAGATTTGATTTCGTCATTTAGTACAGGTGTGTGTGCTTTATCATCCTTGTTTGCTCGTGATGTTTGTTCAGCTTTAGTTTGTCGAGTGTCTTCTTTGTGCACTTTATACCACACAACAGAGTGACAGTTTTTTTTATTGAAACAGTAATTATTAATAATGTAGGCTACAATTAAGTAGCATGATTCATTTTCATCACATTCAGTACATTAACATAACGTTGGCACTTATTTTTTCATTTGATTCATGTGTTGCAGGTCTGTTTTGGAAGAGCTATAAATGATAAAAATTGTCACTTGGTGCAAACAAACAAACAAATAAATAATAAACATAATAAGTGCACATGAGGGGAATAAAACTATTTTTGCAATGTAAAATATTAAAATAAGTGTTCAATGGAAAAACAAATGACACAGATCTGAGGTGAGGTGCCCAGAATGTAAATGGGGTGTGTTTAATGCTAGGGGCTACATGTACAACATATAATGTATTGGTTACTTTGAAAAAAGCAGGTTTGTTTTTGCCTTCTCCAGAGAGGATGTGGAATGATTCAATCTTGTTTTTTGCTTTATGATATGGCATTTAGGACTAAACTGATTCCTGTAAAAGTCCGGTAGGTGATTTTCTTTTGTACAGTTGTATAATAGTGTTTGATGCGACAGTGTTTACAATTCAGTTTTGTTACAGAATTAATTGAGCATTCATGTTTTATATTTTAAAATCAATAATATAATTCATACAAAATCAGTCAATATACTGTGGCAAAGAAATTTGGAAAAAACATTTTAAACTGTGGAGTGCGTCTTCAGGGATTATTTTTTTTTTTAGCTGCACCTTTAATTTTATTATTTTCATTTTGTCATTTGGTGTAAGCAGGTGTTTTTTTTCTTCTTCTTCTTCTTCTAATATTTACTGTCATTTATCAACATAACTGGTGGGTTGTAACCCAAAACTTGCTTGTCTCTTTTGATTAGGTAGGGTATACAGCTAGGTAAAATAACAAGTAATATATCCAAATGTTTAAGGTATATATTTTATGCATTTTCTGAGATTCAAACCACTTAGATTTGTTTGCACCATATACTCTCTTGGACTACAGGAACACCCTAATGGCTAATATTGTACAATAGTATTTGTTCCAGTGTGCCATGTGTTTGGCTGGCAAATTTCACTTCAGCTGTTTTTATGCACATTTTACTTATTGAGTCTACCCCACTTTTAAACAAAATCCAGGTAGAGATTCCATTCCAGTTAACCAAACTTTACAGGTTTGTGCTTGTTCTACTACTCATGCTTCTCTTCAGTGCCTGAAACAATAAGAGTGGAGTCAAATATGTTCAAACATGTCAGCACTACTTTACCCTTTTTACCCTCCACCACTGGTAAAAACAGATAATCTTACAAACTAAAAAAAAATACATTATACAATGTATTTTGTATAACCTAGCATGGATTTGTATCATTTAAACAGGCTTAAAATCCAGATGGAATTATTTATTTTCTTAATACACATTCTTAGTCCTCTTATTCAGATGCTAATTTCCATTCATTTTAATGCTGTAAATCCTGACATATGAAATAGTAGTCAGAAAAGAAAGTTTATTGAACCTTTAGACAAAAAAAGAGAGAAAAAACGTTTAGTTTTGTAACATTTCAGACATCATAAAGTATGTTAGGAGGGAACAAAAACCCATGAACCTGTTTTAATCAGAGGCATAAACTGATAAAAATATACAATTTGGTGCAGATTAAATTCTGATCGCTTACAATAGAGGTTATTTATAATACTACAGCAGACTACTTATAACACATAAATAGGCAATTGTCACTCGATATCTCTGAATAAATAAGTTATGTAGTAGATTGTGTTCAACATTTTTTTTTTTTCAGCAAAGTTGTGATCATGTATATTTTGAGGCCTCAGAAATTGACATATCAAACATTATACTGTAGGCTTTAAAGGGTTAAAAGAATAGTTCACTCCAAAATAAAAATATATGATGCGTATTATTAAATTATGCATATGAGATTTGAAATATTTTCATAATTCGTTATAGAATCTGGAATATGTACAAAGACACCTTTCATGAATTCATGACGGCCCAACCCTTAATGCACCCCTAAAGCTGTAGCCCCAAGGGCGTTCAAATTTGAAAGGTACAAATACTTGGGAAAGAAGGCAGTGCATGATTTGCAAGCACTTATTGTAAAATGTCATATTGTAGCTCATGAAGCTCAGTTTGCTAAATTATGTTGAAACTTAATAACTGTCACAGTTACATTGTTACAGCTTCAGTTTCATGGACTTTTAGTTTGTATTCAGTTGTTCCTGCGCTTCTTTTTTTTATTTTTCCACTCTTTCTTTGGTTGTCATAGTTTTTAATATGATTAGTTCTTGAATCCAGCTAATTTACCTTGTTTGTATCAGTATTTAAGTTCTTCCTTTTCCTGTGTTCTTTGTCTGATCACATTTGCATTATGGTGTGTTTTGTCTGCCCTGTTTTAGATTAACTTGTGGATTATTATTAAAGGTGACCTATTATTCCGCTTTTTACAAGATGTAAAATAAGTCTCTGATGCCCACAGGGTGTGCATGTTAAGTTTTAGCTTAAAATACCCCACAGAATGTTTTTTTATAGCTTGTTCAAATTGCCACTTTTAGGGTATGAGCCCAAACACGACATTTTTGTGTTTGTCACTTGACACTCACGCACATTGATCCCTCTTTCAGAATCAGACTTTGTGACAATCCAGCGTTGAACTGAACTGCCTTCCTTCAGAGGCAGGACGGTGGTGCCACTGAAACAGTTTCAGAGGCTCCTGGGGCATATGGCATCCGCAGCTGCAGTCATGCCGCTTGGATTGCTTCATATGAGACCACTTCAGCACTGGTTGCACTCCCGAGTCCCGAGGTGGGCATGGCGCCGCGGTTCACTTCGGGTGAGTATCACACGCGAGTGTCGCCGCTCCTTCAGCCCCTGGAGGGAGCTTGCTTTTCCACGGGCCGGGGTGCCCTTAGAACAAGTGTCCTGGCATGTTGTTGTCACAACAGATGCCTCCAGCATGGGCTGGCGCGCTACATGCAACGGGCGGGCAGTCTCGGGGCTCTGGACGGGGCCTCGACTGCTTTGGCACATCAGTTGCCTGGAGCTGTTGGTAGTGCACCTGGCCTTGCAGCAGTTTCGGCCACTGCTGCTAGGCAAGCATGTGTCGGTCCGTACGGACAACACTGCGGCTGTGTCGTACATCAACCGGCTGGGAGGTGTACGATCACGCCACATGTCACAGCTCGCCCGCCATCTCCTCCTCTGGAGTCACACGCAGCTCAGATCGCTGCGCGCTGTCCACATTCCGGGGGAGCTCAATCGTGCGGCCGATGTGCTCTCACGACAGGTCACTTTTCCTGGAGAGTGGTGACTCAATCCCAAGACGATCCGGCTGATCTGGAGTCGATTCAGGGAAGCTCAGTTAGACCTGTTTGCTTCCCGCGAGTCCTCCCACTGCCAGCTATATTTCTCCCTGACCGAGGGGCCCCTCGGCACGGACGCACTGGCACACAGCTGGCCTCAGGCTTTACGCAAATATGCATTTCCCCCAGTGAGCCTGCTCGCACAGACACTGTGCAAGGTCAGGGAGGACGAGGAGCAGGTCCTGCTGGTCGCGCTGTATTGGCCCACCCGGACCCGGAACTCATTCTCCTCGTGACAGCCCCTCCCTGGCGTGAGCCGTGCCCCCTCGGGGTGAGGGCTCACTCCACGGAGTGTTACCTGCTCCTATGCATTGCACAAGGTCGTGACGGGGTTCAGGTTGTGGCGCTTTCCATATGACCCCTATGTCGACATAACTCGTAGTGACTGACAGATAGGGAACGTCTCGGTTACGTATGTAACCCTCATTCCCTGATGGAGGGAATGGAGACGTTATGTCCCCATGCCACAATCTTGAACCATCGCTGGTTGCCAGGGACACGTTCTCGGCTCCTCAGCAGGTAAAACCAGATGAGTGGATGCACTGTCGCCATTTTATACCCGTATGCACGGGGAGTGGCTCAGGTATGCAAAATCCACTAGCCAATTTCATTGGCGTTTTCTCTTAAGTCAGAGATGATTGGGGCTTCCAAGTAAATCCCCTATGTCGTCATGACATAACGTCTCCGTTCCCTCCATCAGGGAACGAGGGTTACGTACGTAACCGAGACGTTATGTTTAAAGAATTTCCTTAAAAAATTCAGTCTGATCTCAACAGTTTGTTTGGCATCTTTCAGTGTGGATCACTTTGTGATTCTGTCACAATATTTGTCTGTCACTGAAGTATGTGTAGTGCTGCATTAAGGGAAAAACTACACTGGATCCGACAGAAAACCCATAGCACGTACGTAACAACTGATACTATTTCAAAGAGGGTGTTTGAATACATTTACAATTAGTCATTTAGTAGACAAAAGCAACTTACAAATGAGGACAATAGAAGCAATCAAAACCAACAAAAGAGCAATAATATACAAGTGCTATGACAAGTCCTAGTTAGTCTAACAGAGTACACTTAGCAACGTTTAGTATTATTATTATTATTATTTATAATAAATAAAAAGAAAACAAGTAGATAGAATGGAAAAATAATAGAGAATGTTAGTGTTAGAGGGTATCTTCTTTTTTTTTACAAAGAATGAAAAGTCGAAAGAATAGAAAAAAATAAATAAAAAGAAAACAAGTATTGTAAAGTGTTTTTTTATATCAATAAAAAGAAAATGAGTAAAGAGAATAGAAACAAAATAGAGAGTGCTAGTATTAGAATTAATTACAATTACATCAGCAGAGTGAGCAGAACATGTAGATTTGGAAGGGAACTACCAAATCTGTTAATGAACTACGTGGAAAATAGTATGTAAAATCAAACAGATGTATTCTATAGACTGTTTGACATTGTTTTGAACATTGAATCAGCATGCTGCACTATTTGCAGAAATGCATTTTTGTATTTTATTATACAAATTTCTATACTTTTCTTGAATTGTTCTCCCTTTCACTTTAATTGTCCCTGTTCGCAGTTTCTGCAGGTTTTTTAAGGTAATTTTAAAACTTTTTAAGACTATTTTAACAACAATTACAGAAAAATGTAAAAAATAAATTGAATGGAAGACAATACATCAATATGGTCACTAAATATACATGCCTTGTATTACACTTCAAAGTTTGAAAATACAACTGAATTCCACACAATTCAGAAAAAACAACTTAATTCAAAAGGAAAACAAATTTCCATAGCCATTGACAGATATTTGTTCTTGTTTTAATCACAAACTCACTTAATTTAGTTCAATTTGCATTTCAAGTAAATGTATAATGAAATAAATGAAATAAGACTTTTTAAGACCCGCAGAAACCCTGCTGTAACTGAATACAAATCTTAAAATAAAAATGTGTCCAAAAAAATCTTAAAGAGACAGCAGTTAAAACAACTTCTTAATTCTAAGAGTCATGGGCTGTTTCTCATTATGTGTTCTTCTCTGTACTTGTGTTCTTGTGTTTTTGTGAAATATCATCAGTCACTGCTCAAGTGCTCTTCCAATATGCATTTCCCAAAAGTATCGTTAGCTGACTACAGTCGAAGTTCCCTTCCAGGAACTCGAGCTGCGTCGAAGCGCTAGGGGAACGCCCACAGCATGACCGCGCTCTGAACCAGAGTGTAACCTGTCCAATGGAAGGGCGAGACGTCATAGATGGGTGACGTCACTGACCGGAAAGCATATAAGCATATACCATATTTTCCTCATGGATGCCCCGCTTGCGCCTTCTGGCCTGTTCGGCGACGCCGTCAATTACGTCGTCAACAGGTACCAGGAGGCTCGTAGACAAGCGGCGGCGTTTCAGCGGTTTCTCCCTTGCCTATCTCTAGCTCAGGGGGCTGCTGGGCGGGAGCAGCCCTCGCCGCGTGCCAGCCCCTCTTCAGAGAGGCACAAAACAGAGCGTGGCTACTTGCACCCCACCGAGGTGGGGCCGTGGCGGCAAACGCTCTGGGTCGGGGACCTCTAAGGCTAAGCCGGATCTGCGAACCGTTCTTAAGTCTAAGGGGGTTGTCGGCCAAGAAGCCTACGGGCGTGGGAGATCAGTCTGCCAACCCTGCCAGAGTTCCAGGGCGCAGCTGGCTCCAGCGAGCGATGTTCTCAGTTTCTTCCGCCCCGAAGTGTAGCGGAGCTGAGAAGCTCGCCACCCCTGCGGGGGTCTCTAGAGCTTCTGGTTCGGCCGTCTCCTGCCGGTCCTCCGCTTCAGGGCACCGAGCCAGCAGCTCTAGGCACGCCAGAGGCCAGTCTCGAGAGACTGGTTCCCTTAGGAGACCATCTGGCAGCGTGGAAACTACTGCCAATGTGTCTCTTTGGGTCCTGCCTTGCAGGGTCTGGTTCTTCAGCTTGATCTTCCTAGGAATGACGCGGGTCTGAGGACCATCGTTCATTAGGAGGCTGAGGCTGAGGCAGTCCTGGTGCTGTGCCCAGGAGTTACGAGGGCAGACCCCTCTGGGGCAGATCGGGTGTCCGTCTCCCCCAGTGCCCTCGGGAGAGCAGTCTGCCAACCCTGCCAGAGTTCCAGGGCACAGCTGGCTCCAGCGAGCGATGTTCTCAGTTTCTTCCGCCCCGAAGTGTAGCGGAGCTGAGAAGCTCGCCACCCCTGCGGGGGTCTCTAGAGCTTCTGGTTCGGCCGTCTCCTGCCGGTCCTCCGCTTCAGGGCACCGAGCCAGCAGCTCTAGGCACGCCAGAGGCCAGTCTCGAGAGACTGGTTCCCTTAGGAGACCATCTGGCAGCGTGGAAACTACTGCCAATGTGTCTCTTTGGGTCCTGCCTTGCAGGGTCTGGTTCTTCAGCTTGATCTTCCTAGGAATGACGCGGGTCTGAGGACCATCGTTCATTAGGAGGCTGAGGCTGAGGCAGTCCTGGTGCTGTGCCCAGGAGTTACGAGGGCAGACCCCTCTGGGGCAGATCGGGTGTCCGTCTCCCCCAGTGCCCTCGGGAGAGCAGTCTGCCAACCCTGCCAGAGTTCCAGGGCACAGCTGGCTCCAGCGAGCGATGTTCTCAGTTTCTTCCGCCCCGAAGTGTAGCGGAGCTGAGAAGCTCGCCACCCCTGCGGGGGTCTCTAGAGCTTCTGGTTCGGCCGTCTCCTGCCGGTCCTCCGCTTCAGGGCACCGAGCCAGCAGCTCTAGGCACGCCAGAGGCCAGTCTCGAGAGACTGGTTCCCTTAGGAGACCATCTGGCAGCGTGGAAACTACTGCCAATGTGTCTCTTTGGGTCCTGCCTTGCAGGGTCTGGTTCTTCAGCTTGATCTTCCTAGGAATGACGTGGGTCTGAGGACCATCGTTCATTAGGAGGCTTCGGCTGAGGCAGTCCTGGTGCTGTGCCCAGGATTTACGAGGGCAGACCCCTCTGGGGCAGATCGGGTGTCCGTCTCCCCCAGTGCCCTCGGGAGAGCAGTCTGCCTACCCTGCCAGAGTTCCAGGGCGCAGCTGGCTCCAGCGAGCGATGTTCTCAGTTTCTTCCGCCCCGAAGTCTAGCGGAGCTGAGAAGCTCGCCACCCCTGCGGGGGTCTCTAGAGCTCCTGGTTCGGCCGTCTCCTGCCGGTCCTCCGCTTCAGGGCACCGAGCCAGCAGCTCTGGGTACATCAGAGGTCAGTCTCGAGAGAATGGTTCCCTTAGTAGACCATTTAGGCAGCGTGGAAACTACTGCCAAATGGATCTCATTGGGTCCTGCATACTGTAGAGAAAGGCCTTTTGTATTCAGTTTGGCGCTCCGCCACCGCCTTTCAACGGGGTGATTCCCACGTGCGTGGGCCCCCAGCAGGCTCTGATCATGGAACAGGAAGTAGACACTCTCTTGAGGAAGGAGGCCATCGAGGTGGTCCCTCCTCACGGAAGAGAGTCTGGGTTCTACAGCCGGTACTTCATTGTTCCAAGGAAGGATGGTAGATCTGCGTCAGTTGAACCACTCAGTCATGTGACTGAAGTTCAGGGTGCTTACACCCATCAGTCGTGTCTCAGGCCAAGTCCGAGGACTGGTTTGTCACGATGGATCTAAGGACGCATATTTCACGTCTCCATCCTTCCCTCTCACGGGAAGTCCCTGAGGTTTGCTTTTAGGGGCAAAGCTTACCGATATCGGGTTCTTCCCGTTGGCCCTGCACTCTTACCCCGCATTTTTACATCAACGATTGGTTGATTCTAGCTCGATCAGAGCAGGTGGCAATTCGGCATCGAGATGTCGTTCTCGCGGACATGAAGGGATTGAGACTGAACGCCAAGAAAGTGTGCTTTCTCCAGTATAGAGAACCACTTATCTTTGCGTGGTGTGGGATTCAACCACGATGCAGGCACGTATGTCTCCTGCTCGGATCGAGTCGATCCTCACCTCAGTCAGGAGAGTGAAGGAGGGACAGTCACTCACTGTCAAGCTGTTTCAGAACTGCTGGGGCTCATGGCAGCTGCGTCCAACGTGATTACTTTTGGCCTCCTGTACATGAGACCCCTACAGTGGTGGCTCAAGACCAAGGGGTTCTCCCCGAGGGGAAACCCGCTTCGCATGATCAAGGTCACGCGGCGATGCCTACGTGCCTTAGACATGTGGAGCCAAGCTTGGTTCTTGTCTCAGGGCCCGGTGCTGGGAGCCTCTTGTCGCCACGTAATGCTAGCGACGGACGCATCCCTCACCGGTTGGAGAGCGGTCATGAGTGGCCACCCTGCCCGCGGTCTGTGGAGCGGTCGCCATCTAACGTGGCATATCAATTGTTTGGAAATGTTGGCCGTGTTTCGTGCACTCAAGCACTTTCTCCTGGACCTAAGAGATCACCATGTGTTGGTATGCAAAAAAAATAAAAGAAGAAACAAAGCCGACAGCACAGCGGCGGTCTCTTACATCAACCACCAGGGAGGTCTGCGTTCGCGCCCCTTGTACAAGCTGGCGCACCAGATCCTTGTGTGGTCCCAGGGCAAACTTTGCTCGCTCAGAGCCATCGATATCCCTGGGTATCTCAATGTGGGAGCAGACATCCTGTCGAGGCAGGGGCCGAGGCCCGCGGAATGGATGCTTCACCCCGAGGTGGTGAGGCAGATATGGAGAACTTTTGGCCAGGCTCAGGTGGACCTCTTTGCGACTCGAGAGTCAGCACAATGTCCCCTCTGGTTCTCTCTATTTCCTCCAGCTCCTTTGGACTGGACGCTTGGTACAGACCTGGCCGAGGCTTTGTCTGTACGGTTTTCCCCAATCGCTCTGCTCCCGGGAAGCCCGCGTGTGCGGTTCTTCCCCCTCTGAGTGAGTGCTCGCTGTTGCAGCGCACATTGCTGAGGCGACGCGCGCATTACGTGTGGAAGTTCTGGCCTCTGAGGGGGCGCAGCTCATAGCTTCCGGTCTCTCAACCGAGGTTGTTGAGACCATCCTCCAATCCAGAGCTCCCTCCACGAGGAAACTGTATGCCCTGAAGTGGAAACTTTTCACTTCTTGGTGTGGAGACCGCCACCTTGACCCAGTTAACTGCCCGATTGGTACAGTGCTGGAGTTCCTGCAGGCTCGTTTCTCCGCAGGGGTAACTCACTCCACCCTGAAGGTTTACGTGGCGGCTTTATCGGCCTACCACGCCCTTCTCGGTGGCCTTACAGTGGGTCGACACCCCCTGGTTACATGTTTCCTCCACGGTGCGCTGAGGCTGAGGCCTCCTGTACGACGTGTCCCTACGGGGACCTGGCTGTGGTTTTAGAAGCTCTCTGTAATCTCCATTTGAGCCTTTGAAGAGATTTTTGATCGCATTCTCACTTTGAGAAGTCCTTCCTTTTGGCGATATCGTCTCTTAAGAGAGTGGGGATTTGTAGGCCCTTCATGGCCCCTTCTTATCTCGTCTTTGCCCCTGGTCTGGCCAAAGCGTTTTTCTACACTCGAGCGGGTTATTTCCTAGATCCCCTCTTCTATACCACGGCCTGTCGTGCTGCAGGCCCTCAGTCCTCCTCCCCTTGGGGAGCCCGACCAGAAGCTTAATTGTATGTGCCAAGCGGGGTCTGCCTGATTCTAAGCAGACCCTTAGTCGGTGGATTGTGGATACTATTACTCTTATGAATCCTCAGGAGTATGGCGGCCTCCAAGGCCTTTCTGGCAGAGGTTTCGATGCAGGATATCTGCAATGCTGCGGGTTGGTCCACGCCCCTCACCTTTGTTCGGTTCTATCACCTTGATCTTACGGCCACTCCCGGCTCTTCTGTTTCTCGCCCTCGCTGTGCTCCCAGTGATACATACAGGGCAGGTATTTTGGAAGTCTGGTGGCGTGGGCATCTCGTTCCCCTTGCGCTTCGACGCAGCTCGAGTTCCTGGAAGGGAACGTCTCGGTTACGTATGTAACCCCGGTTCCCTGAAGGGAACGAGACGCTGCGTCTCGAGGCCATACTTCCTGTATCCCTGCGGGCGGTTGCTTCATTCCTGGAAGCAAACGCCGGCTCCACCGCACGTGGTTATATGCTTTCCGGTCAGTGACGTCACCCGCCTATGACGTCTCGCCCTTCCATTGGACAGGTTACACTCTGGTTCAGAGCGCGGTCACGCTGTGGGCGTTCCCCTAGCACTTCGACGCAGCGTCTCGTTCCCTTCAGGGAACCGGGGTTACATACGTAACCGAGACGTTATGTCATTACTAGTTCAACAATTCAACTTTCCCTGAAACCATAGTTCCAGCAAACATTTACAAACAGCATTACAAACATAGTTAGAACTACAGCTTTCGAGATTAGTTTCTTGCTAGTAAGACGTGGACTTCAAGAGATCATGCTCTTGGGCACAATAATCAAGCTAACATGCAGTAAGTTCTGTATCCTTCATTTCTAATGACAGAGATGGATGTGAAAAGGTGTGTGTATGTGCTTTCATGGTTGTGAGGGAGGATCTATATATGTACAGTAAGAGACTAAGGTGGTCTTTCTATGATCTTCATACAGACTGTGTGGACTGTGATTCAGTATCATTTTGTTTAACTAGTTAAACATTTTTTTCTCCATGTGAATGTGATGCAGCATTTAGGGGTGCATGGAATCCAGTGGTAGGTAGGTGATATTATTTTTTTATGTAGTATGTAGAGTTTTACTATTCCATGTCTAGTTTGGTTTCTTTAGCATGTAGTATCTGTAAGTATATATTCATTTGTCACTAACGGAGCTAATGCTAATACCATATTTGGCCCAATAAGTTTGATGTTTCATATGTTCAGCTGGTAAATCTCACACTTTTGCTGTTGTTTAAAAGTAGTTACAGTATTTCAAAGATTGTCATGTTCAAAGAAACAGTTGGTATGTTTTCTTCATAGTTTGAAGTAAATGCACAAGTTGGTACAAGTTTTTACTTGCTACGACCTCTCAAGCAGCTAGAGTGAAATAGTCCACCATTCAAGTATGCATGTTAGTCCAACATGAAGGTTAACTATTTAAAAAAAAAAAACATTTAAAACTTTTTAAATTATTTTTAATTTTAAATTATATATTTATATTACTTTTACAATTCATAATGTAAATTGTTGCATTTTTGTAATGTATAGGTGTAAGCCAGGCTTTCTCCAAAAATAATAATAATAATAATAATAATAAAAACTTAATTTGCATGGGTGCACGGTCTGTTCTTTAGAATATGTGTTAAAAGCATTGTTTGTTAAGTCATAATGGCCTCACATCACGATTCAGATACTCATTCACTGTGCTCTTGTTTTTCTAGTGCACATATGGCTCTTTGTAAAGTTGAAACTGTAATGCTGTTTACATTTTCAAACAAAAAGCTTCATTAATGTTTCAGCTGCTCTGCATTGTTTAGTTTGTGTTTTATGTGGTGAGTGAATGCAAACACTTGCCTTGTCAAAACCCATGACATTGAGTCATAACATGGATGCCCAACTGCTTTCAAATTGTTTCAGCAATGTATTTTTGTAGTTTTACACTATCAGTACTCCTCTGCTGAATAGCCTAGCATGGGCCATTTAAGCCATTTAGCTAGCTTAACCTGCTAATTTTCTTTTGTTAACCCGTGTCAAGAAAAAGATTGAGGTGGTTGATCAGCATTTCCAGCTAAGTTTGCAAGTGAACAGCATCATTACGCTGGTCAATTAGCGAGACTAGCACCTAACCAGCATAAACCCTGCTGAAAAAAACTAACAAAAAAACAGATAGAATTTTCACAAATTTTCAGCAGTTACAGTGCTAACACTTTCAAATAATATTATTTTAATAAAATAAAAGGCCACTTAAGTCCATTTAGAGTTTATGACTATTGCTGCTTCCTAATTCACATACTATCCATCTTAAATAGTATTCGAAATTAAATTAGTGTCCCAAATCATAGTATTTTGAAATGAGTACACCAAAGGTACCCGGATGGTTTACTATTTCCGATGAAAATTTGAATAGCAGATCCATGCACACTCTGGCTGTCAAAAGGGACATTGCCCATTTTCCACAAATTGGTATGATTATTTATGTGTAACTTTGCTGTTTCACCCTGTAAATAAACACCTTGTGATTTCACTTACCTTCTGTGTCCGACCCGTTCCATTACAGAAGATCGGACCAAGACGGCTACACCATGAGTGTAAACGACCCATTTCAGGAACTGGTCAACACTTTGAAACGGGTATTAGCCCATCCGACTTCACCATCACCACCGGCCTCTGTTACCACACCCGTCACTTCCGCCTCCACCACTTCTTCGGCAGTAATGTACGCCAGTCCCATGGCCCGACCAGCGTCCTATTCAGGTGATCCAGAGGAGTGCAATGGCTTCCTTCTCCAATGTACCCTAACTATTGACTTACATCCTCAGATGTTCCTGTCCGATCAGGCGAAGATAGCGTTTGTGATCACGTCGCTCACAGGACCCGCATTGAGATGGGCGGAGACTATTTTAAGTCAAGCAGGACCCGCCATGCACTCTTTTGCCCAGTTTCTCGCCCATTTTAAAGAGGTGTTTAGCAGCTCTCCTGGTGATTCTTCAGTTGGAGAACAGTTATATAAGCTTCGACAGGGTAATATGACTATTCATCAATACGCCCTGAAGTTTCGCACCCTCGCGGCCGCGAGTGGATGGAACGAGCCTTCACTGATAACTGCTTTCCGGCAAGGCTTAAATACCCGCCTGAAAATTCATCTGGCAGCCTACGATGACACCTTTGGGCTAGAGACGTTTATTCAACTTGCCATCCGCTGCTCCAACCGGATGCGGGCCTGTACATCGGAGACCACGACCGTTACAGCCATTCACACTCCTCCGAGCCACCAGCCAGAGGTTAGACCCATATCTGAACCTATGCAGACTGACACTTTCTGTTTATCGCCAACAGAACGACAGAGGCGAATTACCAATGGGTTGTGCCTGTATTGTGGAAGTTCTGACCATAGAATTCAATCCTGCACCCTTCGTCCGCCCAGGCTTTGGGTGAGTGGTATGCAACCTCACATACCCAAGATGAACCCCTTAACTACTTGTGCTAACATTGTCCTTGTAAATCACCTAATGCCAGTCACAGTCCTCTTGGACTCCGGCTCCGCGGGGAACTTCATCTCGGGGAAACTCAGCCGGCAACTCCACCTCACACCCATTGCAACCGAAACCACTTACCAGATCCAGGCCATAACAGGTACTCCACTCACCCGTCGCCTTGTGAAATTTTAAGTGCTGAGAATGGGGCAGCTCCATCAAGAGAGTATTAATTTACTAATTTTAGAGGAATCCACTGTAGACATTGTTTTGGGTCGACCCTGGCTGGTTAAGCACAATCCAGTTTTAACTTGGACCTCTGGAGATGTTCTGAAGTGGGGTACTAACTGTTTCCTGCAATGTTTCCCACATATGCCTAAGCCATCTCCACGTCCAGTTGTTGAATTATCTGTGCAGGCCACGTCCATAGAGAGCCCTGTGGAGAAACAATCTGTGGAGGTTCCACCGGACTACGAGGCTTTCAGGGATGTGTTCTGTCCCAAAAGGGCATCTCGGCTACCACCTCATCGGCCATGGGACTGCGCAATCGACCTCGTTCCGGGTGAACCAGTACCACGGGGAAAGATTTATCCCCTATCACTTCCCGAACAGAAAGCGATGGAGGAGTATATTGAGGAGGCACTCAAACAGGGTTACATCGTCCCTTCCATCTCCCCTGCTGCTTCGAGTTTCTTCTTCGTGGCCAAGAAGGACGGAGGGCTCCGTCCATGTATAGACTATCGTAAATTAAATCTCATCACGGTTAAATATCGCTATCCCCTTCCTCTTGTCCCTGCAGCGTTGGAACAACTTCGCGGTGCCACCATATTCACCAAACTGGACCTCCGCAGCGCGTACAACCTCATCCGCATCAGAGAGGGGGACAAGTGGAAGACCGCCTTTGTAACCCCTACTGGGCACTATGAGTACCGGGTCATGCCCTATGGGCTTGTCAACGCCCCATCTGTCTTCCAAAGTTTCATGCATGAGCCTGGCCGAACATCGCCACCACGTTGCGGAGGTGCTTCAGCAGTTGCGGAAACACCAGCTCTACCTCAAGGCAGAAAAATGTCTATTTCACCAACCATCCGTACACTTCCTTGGATATATCATCAGTCACGGTGGTTTCCGCATGGACAAGGGGAAGGTGGAAGCCATCACATCCTGGCCCCGACCCACCACGATCAAGGAATTGCAGCGCTTCCTGGGTTTCTCAAACTTTTACAGAAGATTTGTTGCCAACTATAGTTCAATCACAAGCCCCCTCACTGATCTCCTACGAGGAGGTAAGAAGTCCCTTGCCTGGGATGTGAATGCCACCAATGCCTTCAACCGTCTCAAAGAAGCCTTCACTACCGCACCACTCCTCGTCCACCCCGATCCAGAACTGCCCTTCATCTTAGAGGTGGACGCATCAACAACTGGAGTAGGTGCGGTATTATCTCAGCAGCAGGGGAAGCCTCCCAAGCTCCATCCATGTGCTTTCTTCTCCAAGAAGCTCAGCCCGGCGGAGAAAAACTACGACATCGGCAACAGGGAGCTTCTGGCCATCAAGCTTGCCCTGGAGGAGTGGAGACACTGGTTGGAGGGGGCGGCTCAACCATTTCTCGTGCTCACAGATCACAAGAACCTCGAATATCTACGAGACGCCAAAAGATTAAATCCACGCCAAGCAAGATGGGCATTGTTTTTCACCCGTTTCAATTTCCAAATCTCCTATCGTCCAGGATCCCGTAACGCCAAGGCGGACGCTTTATCTCGTCTTCACACCAAGGAGGATTCTCTCGAGGAGCCCGAAGGTATCTTGCCCTCCAACATCCTCGTAAGTCCCATTGCTTGGTCCTCTCCGCCAGTGGTCTCCGACACTCCTCCTGCCAATCCGCCGGGCTGCCCACCGGGTCGTCAGTATGTTCCCAGGACACAACGCACTTCCCTCATCCACTCCTCTCACACTTCACTTGGTACTGGTCACCCAGGGGCCAACGCTACTCTCTCGCTGCTGAGCGATCGCTTCTGGTGGCCGAACATGGCCAGGGATGTGAGAAGGTTCGTTCAGGGCTGCCCAGACTGCGCCATATCCAAAAGTTCCCGTCATCTCCCTTCAGGCAAGCTGGTGCCCTTACCCATTCCCAACCGCCCGTGGTCACACCTGGGAGTGGATTTCATAACTGATCTTCCACCCTCCGACCATAATACCTGCATCCTCGTCATCATCGACAGATTTTCCAAATTCACCCGTCTCGTTCCTCTACCTGGACTCCCCACTGCCATGCAAACAGCAGAACTTTTATTCAATCATGTATTCCGTTACTACGGCCTCCCTGAAGATATAGTCTCGGACAGAGGTCCACAATTCATCTCCCGTGTATGGAAGGCCTTCTTCGCTCTCCTAGGTGTGACCATCAGTTTGACTTCAGGTTATCACCCTCAATCAAATGGGCAGACTGAACGCAAAATCCAGGAAATTGGGCGCTTCCTGAGAACCTTCTGCCATCGCCGCCAGAATTCTTGGAACCAGTTCCTAGGCTGGGCCGAGTACGCCCAGAATTCACTCCGTCAATCTTCTACTGGTCTCTCTCCCTTCCAGTGCGTACTCGGTTTCCAGCCTCCATTGTTTCCCTGGTCCGGAGAACCTTCCGATGTGCCTGCGGTCGACCACTGGTTCCGAGAAAGCGAGGGAGTCTGGGACTCAGCACATCACCACCTGCAACGGGCAGTACGCAGGCAGAAGATCGCCGCCGATGCTCGTCGTTCAGTAACACCCACCTATCTGCCTGGACAGAAGGTATGGCTTTCCACACGAGACATTCGGCTACGCCTGCCCAGCCGTAAGCTGAGTCCCAGGTTCGTTGGCCCCTTCACCATTCTGGAACAGGTCAACCCGGTCACTTTCAAGCTTCAGCTCCCTGCACAATATAAAATTCACCCTACTTTTCACGTCTCCTTACTCAAACCATATTACCCTTCTGTTTCCCCAGAGCCTGGTCCGACCGAGGAACCCCCTCTCCCACTCATCATTGATGATGGAGCCATCTACAAGGTCCGAGACATCCTAAATTCCCGGCGTCGTGGTGGGAGACTAGAATACCTCGTGGACTGGGAGGGGTACGGTCCTGAGGAGCGCTCCTGGATCCCCAGAGATGATGTTCTCGATCCCAGCCTTCTGGATGATTTCCACGCCTCCTATCCGGATCGTCCTGCACCTCGAGGCCGAGGCAGACCACCACGACGCCGAGGTCGGCCCCCAGGAGTGGGCCGTGGAGGGGGGGGTACTGTAACAGAAGGACCAGGCTCCTCCCAGAGCCAGTTACCCCGATCCACTTCACCTGAGTTTTAATCACCTGCACCTGCACCTCATTATCACCAGCCACATATAAACTCAGTCACCAAAGTCACCAGTTGTCCGATCTCAGGATTACTCCATGGACCATCTCTGCTTCCCGATAAGCTGAGTATAACTACCTGCAGTTACTTACCTGTCCTTACTTACCTTCTGCCTTGTCCTCTTCCAGTCCTCCTCCTCGTCTGTTCCGGTGGCTTGGTGGGATCCTCGTATGTCTCTGCCGCTGCCAATCCCCAGGATCTGTCAAGACAGAGAGACTGATTGTGATTGACATTCCTATTACCTTAACCTCACGAAGTGACACTCACCAAGTCCGAAGAATCCGCACGATTGCTGTTTGCTGTTTCACCCTGTAAATAAACACCTTGTGATTTCACTTACCTTCTGTGTCCGACCCGTTCCATTACATTATGGTCCAGATGATATGTGCAAAAGTTAAGGTGAAATGTTCACTTTTTCATAAAAGCATGAAATTTGTGGCCCTAAACATTTTCAGAAATGGAGCCATTTCAAAAACACCTCGTGGTGGCCATGTTGACCGTTTTACTTTCTGCCATAAATAAATTATGTATTCTGGGTCATATCTCCTGAAACAAACATGATAACACACAAAAAAGGTGATGTCTCCTATGTTTTGATTATCAAGGATTACAATGATGCCATATACATTCAGATGAACATTTAATAGTGAAATCAGCAATGTGAGAAGGAAATCACAGTATCTGAGTATTACAGTATCACAGCATTTACAATTGTAGTAGATTAGCTCAAAATGGAAATGTTTATAAATAATTACAATTAATTATGATTAATTACAATTATTTATATCAGCTGCCAGTAGTAACTGTAGCAGAATTAAATTGCCATCAACTAATCTGTTCGTCCAGCGAATATTCAGTGTAATTTTATATCAACTCTAAGAAATTATATTTTCTTGCCCACAGAAAATAACTTTCTTACAGTACTAATGCATTAGAGCATGTAGCTAGATTGGAATTGTAAAAGGGACATTAATTTACAAGCAGTGACAGAATCAGAAACTCATGTAATTCGTGCACAAAAGTTTTATTAACTAAGCACTAACACACATAACTAATCTAAACAAACAAACACTCATACATGGGGGAAGGGCAAGTGAAGTGAGACTGGATGAATGAAGCTATACATCCAATGAATATGACAACCAATGAACACACACACACACAGGGTTCAGGGCCTTGCTGAAGGATCTCATGATATTGAAGGTGAGAGAGCACTGGACATTCACTCCCCCCACCTACAATCCCTGCTGGACCTGAGAATCGAACCCACAACCTTTTGTCTTATCTTATTATCTCCACGACCCAAAATTTTTGTGGAGAGAAGAAATTATTGAAGATGGTAGTTGTACAATCTTGTGACTTTGCGCTATATTGCTAGTCTGGGTTTGGGTGAAGGCTACAGTTTGTCCGGTCAGAACAATGATGTCTCACTTAGATAATCCAGATGGGTTTTATTAAATGTGCATAGATGTGTGGTTCTGAAAATATAAAATACAATCACAAGTATGAATATAAATGTATACAAAACACAACACAACGTTAATAAAGCTTATTTGAAAATTACTGTTCAATGGAATAAGTGTAACACACAATATCACAATCAACACTACTTATATAAGTGGGAATTAGTGTCCAGTACAAACGTATACTAAGTATGTGTGTGCGCTAAAACTGTGCATGAGCTATTCAGGTGATCATCCCTGCTGTGCACGTGCTGTCACTGCAAGTGTGAACAACTCTAGAGCGCATGCGTGCTACCTGAGATGTGGCCATGCATCCTTGTTTATAAAGACTAAACGTATATAAACTGACAGTAAATAACAATAATACTAAATAGTAATGGTATAATAGCAGTGGCTTACAATCATGTAAATATTATTAATATGTAAACACTTATAATGGCGTTACAAACACATGTAAGAAAAAGTGAAGAGGACTTTGAAGATCTTGATGAAGAAGTTTATTGCAGCATAGCAGTGACAAATTACATGTAGTACCTTGGGTTCAACGGAGTCGGAATGAACCCAGAACATCATAAGTTCTAACCTTTTATACATTCCCAGTTTACTACCCTACATGTAAATGAATGGAAGTTGGGTCGAGGCAGACTATAGATTCTTACAGTCCCCTCTTTGATGCTCTTGGCCCAAAAGAAGCATCACATCCACTCCCTTACACAGATTACACCTCCCTTCCTGGGTATAGGTGCCCAGTGGCGGTGAAGCCCTGTCTTAGGTTGTCCCCCTCTGGCCAAAGGAAAATCTTACCCGTCATTGGGTCATCACCTCATGCACACTGGTTATCGCTCCATCCAATCAGGCAAAATTTATCATAGAGACTTTTCTCAAATTTGGCAAAATTACATAGAAACATTTTTTTGGGTTTGGGAGAGGAGCACTTGAGAACCACAACAGCAAAAGGAATTTTCTAAATGTACTAAACATTATGACAGTACAAACATAGCCAAAAGCCAAAGGAGCAAAAACATCAATCAACGGGCAACGTGTGTGTGTGTGTGTGTGTGTGTGTGTGTGTGCTGTTTTCTTCACGTGTGTTCTGTCCCTTTTATCAGTGTGAACATCCTTTGTCCACATGTGTGTATTCAATAGACAATCCTGTATTTGAGTATGCATATATGTGTGTGTCTTTCTAATGTCATGTACAGTGAGTCTGTGTCTTTGTGCATTTCTTTGTGTGGGTATGTCCTTTGCCCACTCGTTTTCCATCTTGGTGGAACGACTGCTGTCCATAGTCTCTGAAATGGTTTTATCTCTCCTTGTTTCTCTCTTCCATTTTTTTATTCTTTTCACTTTGAAAAAGTCCTTCTAGAAGAAGCAGTCATTGCTGTTGTTGCAGTTTGTGAAGTTCCATCAGGCCCATCCATCCCATGGTGGGTCTCAGGGTTTCTAAATCTTTTTGGCTTGGAGTTCTGAATCTTGTAGGTCTGGAAATCTCTGGATTTCTGGTTCTGATGATCACTCTGTTCTTTAAGAAGTCTTTTTCTTGTGGAAGTCCCCTGGCTCCACTAGTTCTGTTGGCCTTCTTGTCCTTCAGGTGACCGAATCATCATTCTCCTGGAGGTTACACCTTTAAAGCAAACATCTCAATGCTTATACCTGAAACATGATCAAAAAGAAGTGATTGCCCCCCTTTCCCCCACAAGAATCTTTTCACATTTAAAACATAATTGTTACAGAAATTTAATCACAGAATGCAATTAAATCATTTCTCATACATTATATTTAAATATCAATGCCATTAACACATTTCAGAATCAGAATCAGAATCAGAATGAGCTTTATTGGCCAAGTATGTTTACACATACAAGGAATTTGTTATTGTGACAGAAGCTCCACAGTGCAACAGAAAGACAGTAACAGGACAGGACACAGGTAATAAAACAAAATAACAAGAAATAGCCAATAACCAATGTACAAAGCAGCAAAAAAATAAAAAATAAAAAATACACAATATAATAATATAGTATATTATAATATAATATAATAAATTATAAAGAATCACCCCCTTTTTGATATTAAACATATTTTTCTAAAATATAATACTATCATAAAACCATTTCTCCAGTTCACATCAGCATCTGCTTGTGACTGAACTACAGTCATGTTGTTCATGCAGTGCTATGTCTGGTAAGGTGTGAATGGCTTCTTCCTTATTTCCTTTCAACAGTGCCAACTAAGTTTCTAAACTGCATATCTTCTTAAACAAATCACGGTAAGCCCATCCTTCTTTTGTGTGAAAAATGACACTGTCTTGCCATGTGTCCCATCCTTCCACAAGCAAAACAAAACACCTCCTGATCTTTCCTACTTTTCTCCAAACAATGCCTTGCTATGTGACCATCCTTTTCACATACATAACAGATAGTAACACCTTCTGAATTTACTCTTTCAACTCTCCATGGTGTCTGATGGAAACCATTAGATAATCTAGAACATCCTCTCCTGCCAAGCATGAACTGGTGTCATAGGGAATCTAGCTGTGCAGCCAGAATACTGAGAGCTGAATGACTTAGAATCTCTTTCCCAACTCTGATCTCCCTGCAAATCTAGCATTTCTGGAATTAGATTGCATTGCGTGACCCCTAACGGTGTCTTACTGCTGTGTTTCTTAGTTGTGCCATTTTTTAGCATAAACTGACAAGCAATCTTTGCTTCCTCCAACTCATTGGACAATGCTTCTACAGAGGATCTAAGCATGTTATTGTTAGTTGTAAGACGTGTGATCTCATTCTGCATCCTAATCTTTTCTCCTTTCCATATTGTTTCACTTGCATGGTAATTTTTAGTAGATATTACTCCTAAACAGAGTCGCTCATTCTCAGCCTCTTGCTCATCTAATCTCCTCTTAGTTACTTTGTACGATGCAAAAACAGCTTGAAGCGCATTGGCAATTTTTCCTTTTTTGTTCCTAGGCATTTTTGGATAGTTTTCAAATTTAGAGATGGCCCATTCATATGGTTTATCAATAATCTTCTCTATTCCATCAAACATTCCCTGAGAGCCATGTTTAGCGATGTATTTAACAATCATTTCTTCCATTTTTAAAATCTTATTGAACTACGTATGGTAATTCAAATCTTTTGTTCTCACTCTTTTCTTTCTTTTTTTTTTTTTTTAAATGACTACACTTTATCTTTAAGATATCTGTTCATCTATTTATTCACAGTTCCTGTGCTTTGGACGCAAATGAATAAAACAGCCACACTACGTCGGGCTTCTAAACCAACATTTTCACTTCTTTGCACACGGCCACACTCCGTCGGGCCTTAAACTCCACTACACTAAACTGTTAAAAATGTTCTTTGATACTAAATTTAATATTGTGTGAATGTACTAAATTTCAACTTCATTGCAAATGTATAATTACATATATATTTAAAACTACATGACATGCAAGTTTCAATAGAAATTTAATTAAAGTATATTTAATTTACCTGTCATGTTCCATTCTCGTTTCAGTTTAATTTAATGGACTTTTAGTTTGAATGTAACATTTTTCCTGGGCTTTAGTTCCTTTTTCCTTTCTTCCCCTATCTAGTTTGTTTCCATATTTACTCATTGGTTCATTGATTATGTTCCCCTTTGTCTTGTTTAAATATACATATTCCTGTATATTTATATCTCCACAGTTTCCTTAGTACTTTGTTCTGTATTGTAAATTTTTGATGTGGAGCTGTCATGTTTTTCCTTCTTCTGCATTTTCCTTGTTGGTTTGTCTTCTTTGTTTTCTTTGTTAATCAAAGTATAAAAACAGTATTTAGATCCACATCTCCTCTCCTTGCCTTGCCTGCACCGTGACATTGGCATAAAATCAGTACATTCAGTAGTACACTTTAACCATATTTACCAAGATAATAGAATAATGAAATTACATATTAAGATGAACTAAAGTCTTATTTAAATGGGTCAAAAACAAGTTAAACTAAATACATTTAAATGATAATACTGTCACAATCTTGTTGTGTCTGTTGTCTTGTAAAGACTTTTATGTTTAAATCTATTCTCGGTTTCCTTTATCTCTGTTCTTCCTGTGTTTGGTGTCTGTTTACCCTTGTTGTCTTATTAGTTGTCATGGTCTCAATCATTATACACAGCTTTAATTAATTATGCCTTTGTGTAAGAATTATCTGTGTACATAAGCTCTTGTGTTTCAGTCATGTTTTGTTAGCCATTGATGGTGTTTGTGTTTTTGGCTGGGGTTGTCTGGAGGTTCTTGTTTTTGACCTTTGTGTTCATGTGGAGTATTTGCCTGTTTCTCGGTCTGAATTATCTCTGTTTTATGGCTGTTATTAAAAGTTGTGTGAGCAAGTGGATTCTCTCTCTATGCACCCGTAACAAATAGATTTTAAATTAATTGTAAATAACATGAAATTAAGAGTCTGAAAGCATTCAGTTCACACTTGTGTATAGTCTTATAACATACATTATTTCAGTAATAAGTGTACTTCTGCTTCACAAGGGTATGGTGCTAGTCTAGCTAGTAGATTAGCCTACGATTTCACAGAAACCACCACTATAAATGTTCATTTATTAGTTTTTTAAACGTGAAGAAGCAGCTTTAGAGGCATATAATATAATCAGCATTTCAAATTCAGTGACGCCTGACCATAGACTGCAAAACAATTATGGATGGTCTTGCGCCGATGATATCATTTGGAGCTCAATTCTGCAAAGAACTGATTCATTTGGAGCTTATGGCTGCAATCCACTCCACTTTTAGACATGTACTCGCAAACTCCCCTAAGCACTTCCCCTCTGGCATTTTGAAGTGCGTTTCACTTTGTGAAATGGACGAGGGAAGTTTATATTGACAGACCCTTGACTCCTCGATTTTGACCGAGGGAGCAAGTCTGCTTCATATGCACACTTCAGGCCTCTCCACAGACCACAATGCAACATGATTATGACGTTACTGCAGATTGTGTTCAATTTATCTTTTATCTGATTTACCTATCAGATACTGTGGCCTTGAAACAACGCCTCTGCTTGGCACACTGGGATGTGCAAGGACAATACCACAGGTCCTTGGCAGGGGGATTACCTGCTCAGGTAACCAAACACTCAGACTCCCCCATAAACTCATTGATTACAAAGTCCAGACCCTCTTATTCATCTTCAGAGATAGCAGGTTAAGAGGAAGAACTGCTACTGAGGAGACTGAAGTGCATGCACCAGATTATTTTGAGAGGCGATGAGCTCAGAGGTCTCTCAGGTGCATTCACGGAGAAAGTTATTGAAGCTAGACTTTCATGTGTATGTTTATGTTCCTCTGCAAAGCAACTTAATCATTCACAAAAAGGTCTCTGGAGGTCAGTATTTTTTGGATCTTTTGTGTGGAACCATGAAAAACCATCAAACTGTGCTGGCATCCTGAAATGCTTTTGTGTATTGGGATCTCACTGCATTCTGAAAGATGTTTGCTTGCATCTCCTAGTGTGATGGACTAATTAGGGTGTGCTCATCATTAGAATTACTGTAATTATTAGATTCTGGCCTAGTTTCACAGACAGGTTTAGACTAAACCAGGATTAGGCCATAGTTCAATTAGGACATTTAAATATTTTTTTATAAATGTGCCTTAGAAAAAAACATTACTGGGGTGCATCTTGAGATAAAACAGAGGCACTGATATATTTTGAGATCAGTCAGTGCAAGTTTCTTTCAGTTGAAACAGCTCAGACTTACATTTTAGTCTGAGACTCTAGGCTTAAGCCTTGCCTGTGAAACCGAGGTTACGACTTGTAAAAAGATTTTGCATCCTTGTAGAATGATTTGTACAATCTGAACGCTGCAGTTTTACCTAAAAATATTCAAAATGTCAGCAGCGTAAGCAGTCAAACATAAATATCAAAATATTTATGTTTAATTAGGATACAACAGGGCTAAAGGTACCCTGGGGTAAAAGGTGCCTTTGAAATTATTTTCATCTAAACCACTAGATGGCACAAAAACGTGGCGTAGCACTTTCTAAAACATCCACTTTTCAAGATGCACATTTATATTTGTCTGATCCTTGACGCGATCGCACGCAGCAGCGCAAAGTTGATTCTATGCTTACTTGATCTAGTATTTAGTTTTTTAAAATGTTGTAGATAAATCGTCTTAACGATTTTCAGTTTTGTTTAAAACTGCAGTCTGTAAGTTTTGCCTCCTTGTCGCCATCTCTGTTGAAAACCTGGTATTGCAGCCAGGTGCGGAATTATCTTTATTACGTGGGTTGTACTCTGGCATGGCTTTAGCATGGATGAATCTAATGTTTGGAGGAGCATGTGTAGCTGTCAGTCACCACAAGGGTGTGATTCAAACACTTAGTGATCACAGATTCCTACCCGTACCCGTACCACTCAAATTAGATAGCCTATAACCCAGATATTACGTTTCTTAAGCTCCATGACTTCAACAAAATATTGGGTTTTAAAAATGTGAATTTTATTTTTACATTTATTTGACTTTAATATTACATTCATTTCTTACCACTGAATTAAGGATTATGTGCTTCTCTCTTTTGGTCCGTGAACAAAAACTTCTCGGTTAATATCATGTTCTCTTCAATTACTTGTCAAATCTCTCTGAAATCACAATATTTACTCTAGAATATTTATCAATTATAAGTAATTATTCAATAAAGAGATAGATAAACGAGTGTTAGTCAGCCAGTAAAACAAATTGACCGTTAATTTCTAGTGCGTGGCTCTATACGGAACACAGGAGAAAAGCGCGTACTGGACGCGCGTGCAGATCAGAGGCGCGCTGTAAAGAAACATACAAACAAACCCGGTGTTTATGGTATGCTTTTCAGACTATGTTTAATTTCAGATATAAAATTGGAATTATAGCATCATTATAATGCGATTTGACTCCTTTGATGTCTACACTTTATTAAAAGCTTATTTCAGACATTAAATTCTACAAAAAAATTTGTTTATTATATAAAAAAAACACATTTCAGCATTAGAATAATTAGAAAAATCTGCAAAGTTTTAATTAGTTTACATGGTTATGACTACTAAAAATAACCTGCAGGGAACGTTCTGGGAACGCTCTCTTTAGGTTATTAAAAAAAGAACCTACAGGGAACGTTCCTAGAACATTCTTATTTGGGTCCCCAAAAAATAACCAAATGGGAACGTTAGGGGAACGTTCTGTGTTTGCTGGGACCCTATATAATAATTACTGTGTCCGCTTTTATGTAGGCTAATAGGATGACTCGTGAACTGTGGAGTTAATTGCAGAACTAACTGCAGTTTGCATACTAAAATATGCAGAAGTAGAAATGAGTTGGTCTTTTTTTCGTTATTAAATAAAGATCGGATCCTATAGCAATCCAACACTGTAACTTAACACTACACATAGAGGCGTCATGCCGGGGGCACGTGCCCCCTCAGATTTTGAGCCTAGTGGATTTTGAATGAATGAATGAATGAATGATGCATTTATATAGCGCATTTATTGTGTATTGCCGTACACCCAAATCACTTTTACAATCATGTGGGGGTCTCTCCTCAACCACCACCAGTGTGCAGCATCCACTTGGATGATGCGACGGCAGCCACAGTACAACGGCACCAGTGCGCTCACCACACACCAGCTACAGGTGGAGAGGAGAGAGAGTCATAGAGCCAATCAAGTGGATGGGGATTACTAGGAGGCAATGATTGACAAGGGCCAGTGGAGGGAATTTGGCAAGGACACCGGGGTTACACCCCTACTCTTTACGAGAAGTGCCATGGGATTTTTAGTGACCACAGAGAGTCAGGACCTCGGTTTAACGTCTCATCCGAAAGACGTTAAAATCTTGCAAATCTGAATGCAACTTCCAAAAGACAAAAAAATAGCCGAATAATATTTTCTATATTTGATACAATCAGCAGCGTGATTAAATCATTCAGCGCGTCTATCATCAGCTGCTAAATTCACATCTGCTTTTGCTGCTGGCGCTGAATCGGAGACAGACGCGTTTTTACAGCACTGCTCATTATAACCAATCACACACGATTCTGTTGAGCTTATGAATGTAATGGCCAATCAGAGGCGTTCAGATGAGTTATAGCTGAAGTGCTCGCTGACTGAATGCGGGAGAATTCTCTCGTTAGAAATAATAAAGTGCAGATGTGTGTATGAATTTGTAATATATTCATTTCACAGTGTAAACAGCTTCAGTGATTTTAAAGGGAGTTTTTGAGAGTGCTTGATTGTGCACAAATATGCATTAAATAATGCTTAAGTAGCCTAATGCACAGGTAGCCTAATCATGATAACTCATGAAGAACTAAACCATTTATTAATGATTACTTCATCAGTAAACTATGAATATTTGATTCAAAGATTAAGTAATCAATAAATTGTTATCAGTTATATGTGTTATAATGAATTAATTACCTAATAACTTATTTTTTTATCTAATGAAGTAAATTCAGATGTTAATTACCACATTGGGTCAAAACTTCCAGTTGTCTGCTTTAATTAATCATTAGCTAATGATTTGATAAGGTATCATTATGTTATGACTTCACTTGTTGAGGCACATAACCACTGCTCGAATTGAAGGGGGGCTGGGGGGATCCGGGACCCCCCATAAGGCATTAGGGACCCCCCATAAGAAGTAAAAAATAGACTTAGGGGGGTCCCTCAGACATTTTTATTTGAGTAAAAATGATAATGACAAATGTGATTAAATTCAAGCAATGGATATGGTAAATTAAATTTCGTGAATTATTTACAATAATTTATATTAAGTTTGTTTATGGGCTAGTTGTCATGTCTCTTTAAATTTCAAACGCCCCGCCCCACATCTAAAGACCGCTAAGCGCAGGGCATCGTTGACATGACTGCTTGATTGGCGCCGCTCCATCAAGCTAACTTCAGCTAAAAAAATGCAGAATAACAAACCTCCACTCGCAGTCGGGAAGAGGAAGCTTCTTACTGACTTTTTTGAGGGGTAATTTTCTCTCTATATCTTTCCACTATATTTATCAACTCCATGTCTTTTGTATTCCTTGCATAAATTATTATTAGGCCTGGTTCTGGGGTGCTAGAGATCTCGATGAAGATGAGTGACAGCGTTTTAGTAATTATAAAGGGAGTGCTCGTTGTGCGGTTTCTGTGCTATATATAATCCATTCAGAATTGTATAAAACTTGTTTTTCGTGCTGCTAAGACCAACGGCCAAACGACCAAAAGTTTCGGGAATTACATCGGCATATAAATGCGGGATTCACTCTTGAAATAGCTATGATTGACATATTGATAGCCATAGTAATTTCCTGAATAAAGCAGACTTTTGGACAGAAATGGTTGAATAGTCTGCTGACTGACAGACTCACTCATAACATCCACGTCGCCAGCTACTGGACGTAACTATGTAAACTGCACTGAAATCGTTGAACGTACACTACTGTTCAAAAGTCATTTCTGTTCACCAAGCCTCCATTGATTTGATCCAAAATACAGTAAAAACACTAATATCATGAAATATTATTACAATTTAAAATAATAATAATACAATAGTAAACAATTTTCAGCATCATTACTCCAGTCTTCAGTGCCTGTACTGTTTACTTCTGTTTTTTTTTTTTTTTACTGCTTTACTAGAGACACTACTTTGTAAATGAATTCTTGAAGAGTTTCCTTGTGTGTGTGAGTGCTGTGATTGCAGATAAAGCCAACACTCTCTCTCTCTTACGCTTTCATACACCTTTAATGGTATGTGCTACTTCCCCGTCACCCCTAGAATAAAAGGGAACGTAACACACATGATCTTCAGAAATCATTCTAATATGCTGATTTGCTGCTCCAGAAACATTTATGATTATTATCAATGTTGAAAACAGTTATGTACAATTTCTTTTTCTGGATTCTGTGATGAATAGAAAGTTCAAAAGAACAACATTTATCTGAAATAGATATAATTTGTAACATTATACACTATCGTTCAAAAGTTTGGGGTTTTTGGGTGGAAATAAATTAAAGAAATTAATACTTTTATTCAGAAAGGATGCATAAATTGATCAAAAGTGACAGTAAAGATTTAAAATGTTACAAAAGATTCTATTTAAGATAAATGCTGTTCTTTTGAACTTTCTACTCATCAAAGAATCCTGAAAACCGTTTGTACACAACTGGTTTCAACATTGATAATAATAAGAAATGTTTGAGCAGCAAATCAGCATATTAAAATGATTTCTGAAGGATCATGATCATGATGTGAAAATAGACAAATATAGAAAACAGCTGTTTCACATTCTCACAATATTAATGTTTTTACTTTAAAAAAAATAAAAATAAATAAATATATATACAGGTGCATCTCAATAAATTAGAATGTCGTGGAAAAGTTTATTTATTTATTTCAGTTATTCAACTCAAATTGTGAAACTCGTGTAATAAATAAATTCAGTGCACACAGACTGAAGTAGTTTAAGTCTTTTGTTCTTTTAATTGTGATGATTTAAGCTCACATTTAACAAATTTGTTATTATTTGTGTTGACTTTTGACTCCTGGACATGCCTAAGTTAAACTTATAAACTATTATAAAGACTATATCCTGTTTGCCCAGTTGTCTTGCACTCTTTGAATAATACTTAATCTCATCTCTATAGTATCATTACAGCCTGATAACAGTTTTCCATCCTTTTGCTACTGTTTAAGCAATAAAAAGGTCCTTAAACAGGTCCATTTGAAGTTACTGACTTCTCCTTTATCACTGCTTTCTGAAACATTATGAAATAATTATTCCTGTGCCACTGCTGAATTTGAATACCATTCAGTGTGTCTGAAAGCCATCTGAATATTTTCTACAGTTTTTGAGAAATTTCAATGTATTTTTATGTCACATGCTTTTACGGATCTTCAAGTGCCTTATATGTAGTCCCCTGGTATATTTGCCATAGTTGCCCTTTTGGGTCTGCTGCTTTGTCACCCTCTAAATCCAGTATTACTTGGAGTAAGCCATTTAAAAGAAGAATAGTAGCTTATCTCTCTTTGTTATGCAACATTAAATAGTATATAGTTATGCATATTATGATCAAATATATTGTTTATTTTGTATAAATTGTATATTGCGAGACTAACCCCCACCAAAAAAAAAGTCTGATGGTGGGGACCCCCCATAAGACTTGATTCAATTCGAGCACTGCACATAACTATTAATTAATTGTTAAGTAATATGTCATTGTGGTTATAGATTTTGAAATAGTTAGTTAGTCATGTGCCTCAACAAGTAAAGTCACACCATAATGATACCTATGCAAATCATTAGCTAATGATTACGTTACCATGTTCTGTGCTCTTCTGTACAATGAAAGTGTTATTGTAAGTAGCCTAACTTACAATGTTAAATTCACATTAAATATAAAGTCAGTCATATTAAAAGTATGTTATGCCATATCTGTTACTTAAGTAAACAGACAGGTTGTTATATATGCATAGTTAATAGATTACATTATTAGGCTACTTTGACCATCGCCCACTAGATCAGCTAACAATCTATAAAAGTGAGAATCAAGATATAGTTAATGCATTTGGAAATGTTTCGAATAAAAAGGGAAAAAAAAAAAAAAAAACATAAGTGCTGCTGTGTGTCACATGACGACCCCTCCCCCACTCGTGCCCCCTCAAAAATAATGAGTGCCTGACACCCCTGCATAGGTGGCAGAAATTAACCAAGCTGCCTTGCTGTTCATCATATATAGTCTTTGTAAAGCATTATAAGCCATAAATCAAGCCAAAGTGAATCACAACATAAAAAAGGTATTTTGAAAATAGAACAAAAAGGAATAGCCGACTGAATTTAACAGCTTTAATGTGGGAAAGAACTACAATCCCATGAAGCTTTGCAAATGGCGAATGACATAATCAAATTAAAAACGGTGGAGAAATATAAAACTATATAGAGAGCGAGAGCGAGACCGAGTTATTCGCGGTGCCTCACGGAAGCGCGTTCACTGCAACTTCTTTGACGCAATTTGCTCGCCTTGAGTCGGATTGGTGGGATTTTCTGCACAGCATCATGGGTAACGTAGTCATAATTTCAACACGAGTTTAGCTACTAAACAAGATTATTTTAAAAATGAGTTGAAATAATGCAACAAAAGCATTATAAAACACCTTCGACTACTTCGGAACTCACAGCCGGCCCGTCTTTGTTTAAAAGTTATTGTTAAAAATCTAATTCACTAGCCTATAGAAAATGAATGGAGTTTTGTCCCCCTATCGGACCTTGGCTGTAGCACACGACAGAAGCGGAAGAAGATACAGTGTGCTAGCGGAAGTTTTTTCTTCAATTTTTAATCGCCCGCTACGTTACCGTTAGGACAAACGACACATCGCTAACATATAATAGCAACGAGGGTCATGTTTGTAAGGTATGTATAGGCTTTGGCGTAAATTCAATTAACCTGTGGCGAATGTTTTCAGTCATTCTTCTGTTTCAATCAGACCTAGCTTGGTCGGTGTACGATAACAAGTAAAACAATGGATAATTTAGAGGTTCACACAATGGATTCCTTTCACAGACTCTTTGACTTGTTTCCACATTTATTAACATCGTCTTTTAAAACTCTAATGCACATTTATAACTCTATACTTTGTTTTATTATTTTGGAACCACATGTCAGAAAACCAGTTAACGCAGCTTCGTGAGTGTTTGTAATACGGCCGAGCCGAGGGAGTGACTGCAGTGATCTTTCTCGTTTCTGATCATCGTAATCTCTTGATTTTTTTTTCCCCTCCTCTTTTGAAAAGTCATAAAGCTGCCTGGTGTTTTTTTTCCCTAGCTATTGGGGCAAATAACACACAACATATATTTGTTGTAACTTAGTTTCCTTTTACCAAACTATGACGGCTTCCCTTTCTGATAGCCCAGGAAATGTTAGGGTCTATAAAGGATTATACAAAAAATTATTTTAATAATGTTACTACTTCTACTTATGATTAGCCAGTAAGCGAGTGAGTGTAGACTACTCGAACATAACTTTCTTGTTAGAGACTTCTGTGGGATTATAAAAACAATTTAGGCTGGATGTAAGAAAATATTACATGGTTTAGCGGATATAGTTAAATAGAATACTGTTGCAAATAAATTCCATCTTAAAATAGCAGAAGTGGTAAAGCAAAACAGATGATTGGCATCACGTGGAGTCTTGAGGCCAAAACTGGGAACATGATGTCATTCCAACACAGTTTCATAATTATAAAAAGTAAAAATTTAATATTTAAAAAATGAAAGCATGGAATTCAAGATAAAGAAAAATGTGTGTTTTTATTATCAGTTACTGATTTTCTGTTTTTTGTTTATAGGGGTTATAGGCAATATACTTTCGTGTTCTGTTAAACCGGTCTCGTCTAAAATGTTTTAATGCACGCCTAAATTTATAAACTCAAGGACACGTGCTCTTTGGGAAAAAAGGTAATCGTCGCTACCCCTACCCCCAACCCACCAACCAACAACAACAAAAAAATGCTGTAAACCTAGGGAAAACACTGAACATGCTCTCTGACAAGCAGAAGCAATGATGTTTTCTGGGTTTGGTCAAGTGACGTTTGACATATACCCTATTGTCCAGCGCTAAAGTGTATCAATTAAGTTTGTCTGAAACAAAAATATAGATTTGGTTGCCAAGAACCATTGCCTAAGCATGACATAGACAAATATTAACATTTTTTTGTTTGTGCAGATGCTGGTTCATGTATTTAATTCTACATCTGATAGACAAAGGTTCGTATTCGCATGCCTCAGTTAAGGTATGTGATAAGTATGCATGAAATTTTACAGTCTGTTTGTATTTTGCCTCCTAAAGTTGTTCCTCTTGTCTCCAGTGTCTCTGCAGGACCCAGGTGATATTCTGGGTTATGCTGGAGACTCTGTCATCTTATCATGTTCATACCAGGAAAGAGAGCTAAAGCCAGAAGAAATTAATGTGTTTTGGAGATATAATGAAAAAATAATTGTTTATAATATTGAAAAAGGCATTCCCTCAACAAAAGGACAGAATCCAAAGTTCAAAGATCGAATATACAGTTTTTTCTTGGAGGGAAATGGAAACTTCTCTCTCAGACTCTCGAATCTTGAACTCACAGACACAGGGCAGTTCTCATGTTCCATGCCGGGTGTGTCTATGAAACACAAACTAACGCTGTTAGTAAGAGGTACGTGGAAACAGTCATTACTGACATACTGACTGCATCTTATAGTTATTTGATAAATTGATTCAATGTGTAATCCATGATCAAATATTTTTTAGCTTTAACACTTCATCGTTTTGGTACTAAATATTATCCAGCTTACGCATTGAATTATTTATTGCATTTTTAAACAATTCAGTCTCCACTCTTAATTGTGTCTCAACAGTAATATTTGTTTCGTAGTTGTTGCTTATTATTTTAATTTTTTTGTCTAACAGCACCACCAACAACAGTGCCTACTATAACAGCGCCTACTCCAAAATCAAAATCTGATACGAGAAGCTCATCCATAAACGTTCAGGCAGATGGGATTGTAACCTTCTTGATTATTGCTTTGGTTTTTTGGATTTACTAGACTGCTTTCTTGATAAGCTTTGTTTTACATTGGTGCCTTTCTTAATTTAATTAAAAATGGTCAAAATTGTTTGAACTTGGACCCCAAATGTATTAAATTTTGACTGCTGTATAAAACTTTGACCAAATTCAGTAGCATAATTATTGCATATTGATGTTTTCTGTTATTTTATATTTATTTAAAAAGGATAGTTCACCCAAAAATTAATGAATTAAAAAAAAAAAAAGAGAAAAAACTCTAAAGTATCACAGAATGGTCCCATAAGACAGGTGTCATATTTTCCAAGTGGTCTGGGTGTGTACAATAGGGTCTGGTGTAAAAGAAACCTAAATTGAATGTATTACTTAACTGGAAATCTTGACTGTGGCCGTTTGTTTTCTGTACACTACTGCATGTTCATGGGACCACAGTTCTCTCAAACTCTCAGAGTTTTGAGAAACCAATGAAATTAAATTTAGGTATGATTTTCACCAAACCCTACTGTACACGCCCAAAACACTTGTCTCATGGGACCGTTCTGTGATGCTTTTAGTCTTTACAAAAAATAGAAAAAGAGATCCTTGATGCTGGTCATTATTCAGTGCCATTATATGAACAAGAATTAACGGGACTTTTTTTTTTTATATTCTTTTTTTTGGCAGAGAAAAAAGGATCAACATACTGTTCTTGTTACAACCAATTTAACTAAAACAGCAGCAACTGGATATATATATATATATATATATATATATATATATATATATGTGTGTGTGTGTGTGTATATACACAGTATAATAGTATTCTTATAAGAGTTTACTTGCAATGTAAATAAAGCCTGTTAAATGAGATGATTTTGGTGGTTGATTTTCTTTCAGATTAATTTGCAAACACTTTTTGTTGTGTAAAGAACTATTGTAATAGTGATATTGTGATTTCAGATACCTGAATTACTCAAATTATATATAGGCAATATATGTATACTGTAAAACTGAACAGTCAACGGTGAATGAGTTGATGAAGAGCCTGTTGTTAGGTCAAAAGATGGGGTGCAAACTTTCAAGGCTATGTTAAATGCATGTCTAACTATTAATATGTTTATGCTAAAATCTGTACGAGTTTATTCAATATTTCTATTACATTAAAGTTAACATGTTTGTGTAGAACAACAAGTTGTTAGTTGGTTTATTTAATGTTTTAGGTAATTGGTTTCCACAAATGTTTTGAGTATTCTGAACATACCAGGTTTTACAGTGGTTTATAAGCATTGTTATTTTATTTAAATTAAATGGAAATCCCCACTGAAATGCCATTTAATGCAATGTGTTTTCTGTTTAGAAGGTAAACTACAACACATGCATTTATAATACCTACTGTAGAATAGAATAGAAATTCAAGTGTTCAATCTAATATCATTTAAAAAGCATATATATTTTGCCTGACTGGATCTCCTGGAATAAAAGATAGGCTGATCTCCTACATGTGTATTCTAGTTTAATCATTGTAAGTAACATCATACATACTTAAAAATGGACACTGTACATTCAGAGTACCATATTAAATATAGAGGAATCCTAGCTGTGGCATACTTACAGTACACATAGTTACAATTATATGATGCTGATTTAACAACAAATGCAAGAAATATCTTACTATCAGACAGGACCAACTTTGACTTCCCTTCTTGTCTGTGCATGTGGTCGAGGTTTCATCTAAACCTTAGTTGTGTTTCCGTTGAGTACGAGATGTTTGAATGATCACAGTATAGACGATATTCATCTGGATCCGACGATGAGGATCATACAGCTTCAGATTTGTGAGTTTATCACATCACATTTGATTGAATCATTAAATGATGTTTCTTTAGATTTCATACATGAAAAATAGGTGTTTTTCTTTCTCTCATAGATCTGTTGATATGGTCTCAAGCCACAGAGAGTCTAACAAACACAGCAGTAACTTTAGGAGCTGATGTGATTATAACCTGTGATCTTGATATAGAGGAGATTTACTGGTACAGACACAAATCACCAGATCCTCCGGTGTTGATCTTACGCACTTACAGCAGCACATATGAAGGAGCTGAATATGAAAACAGCATTTTCAATCTCAAATACTCACTGAAAACTAACAGCAGTCTGTTCATCAGAAATATCAGCACTGATGAATTAGGAGTTTATTATTGTGTCAGAACTAGTGAACCACTAAAATTCAGCAACGCCACCAAAATCTACATCAGCGGTGAGTTATTTTCTCATTTCAAATGTATTTTTAATCCATATGATTTACATGGTGATTATACTGTGTATGTTTATAAAGTTGTTAAAGACTGAAACAGAGATTGATAGAATTAGAAACTTTTGCAGACTCAGTCCACAGGAATCAGACAGAATCTGATGATGCTCCACAACAATGGAGGAACCTAACCATCACATCTGTCCTGTTCAATGTGCTTTTGATCATTGCAGTAATAGGTGTGTACGATTTGTATTACTACATACAGATTAAAGTCTAACTCAATTAAGTGCAAGGAAACTCAATATAAGGAAACTTGTTAAGACTGTTAGATATGAATTCAGTGATGTTTAGTTTAGTACTGTTTCAGGTTTGGTGAAGGGCTGCATTGACGTGACTAGAAGGGCTAAAAATACTTTAGAGAAACCTCAGAGTACCACAGCAGCTCAAAACACAAATGATCAACAGGTAAGGAACAACTTTAATAAATTAGCCTAATTTATTTTAATATAGCTTTTTTTTCCCTTCTTTTTTTTAAACCTGTCCAGGATATTCTTACATTCATAGGTTAGTACTTAGTGGTATGATAGTTACCTTTTAGTTGTGGCTATTCCAAGTAAATCCTTTTAGCTTCAAATAGTGTATATTAATGTGTGTTAGAGAAATACATAAAAAAAAACTTAGTACACAAACCGACTGGGATACTCAATTCTGACCGGTCAGTCGCAACATTCTGGTGCAATGTTTTTTTGTATAATTACCACTAAACTGTATATTTGATCTTTGTACTGGTTTTATATCTCTCTCCTTTTCTTCTCCCCTTTCAGTATGATACAAGAAAATCAGGGTCCTAATCACCCTGCCATGGTTTACTTTCCGATTATGACGGGCTGATTATACATTCTGTCTTAAAGCCATTCATTTGTATGATCTTCTTCTTTCAGTATGCTGAAATTGATTTCTCCAAGAGCTCCAGAAGAAACAGACCTTGCCCAAGACCAGACCAGGACCAGACCACCTACTCTCTTCTACATCCAGTAAAAACAGTTTAACAACATTACAAATTGTATCTACATATAAATGTCTTAAAAAAAAGAAGTATTGTTAATATTGTTTTTCCACTTTTTTTTATCTTGTTTTCATAATAAGTAAATAAGTCTTGATTAATCAACTAAATCAGTCTTTTTGTTGAATGGTGTTTAATAGAGTAGAAGATGTTAATATAATGCTATATGCTTGTGTAAAAATAATCTCTTTTTTAAGTTCTCTGATATGTTCATGCGAGCAATGAGAATGGATCTAAACTATAGTGCAGTGTGGTTTCTGCGTTACAGCTGCTTACACGTGCAAGTTTGTGTTACTTCATCTTTCATGTTTTGCAGAACCTTTTTATAAACAGCTGGAGTGGAAATTACATGATTAAACTTAAATAACATTATTTTTTACATTTTATTATTATTGGCTTGCATGATAATTGTTTTGAATAATTTTGGTTCTTATTAAAACTTGTAACGTCTGCACAGCTCTGTTTTGTGGTTAGCACAGCAATGGTTTCATGTGAAAGAAATGTTCCACTGGTTTGGTCAGTTGATACACGGAATAAACATAAACCTTTGCACGCATATATACAGGTGGTGAAGGTGGGTGAAAGCTTTTTGCCTGACGCCAAGATTTACTTGAACACGTGTTGTTTAATTACTCAGTTCCTCATGGTTGTTGTGAAATGCTAAGCAAATCCTTCTTTGTATCAGAATCAGGAAGTACAGTAATTATCATGGTTGCAGAAAGTAACATTATTTCTTCCAGCAATTATATCCAGCAAGTGACTAACATTTAGATGAATAAGAATGCTAAAATATAAGGTGGGTTTGGGTTACGATGCAAAAATGGACCATGTATGTTAAAGTAAACTTGTAAAAAATAAATAAAATTGCTAAATTTTACCAAGTGAAATGGTGACCAAACTGACCACATCATTTATATGGCAGAATTAATAGGGTTATTAACTTTAAAAGAAAAAGCTTCACATATATTTTATATCAACATCAAAAGTCTCAGTCAAACTCTAATAAAGAGAAATTATAATCTGTTTCAAGTCACTTTTAAATCAGTTTTTTATTATGTTAATCACTTTGCATATTGTTGGGCCTGTGCAGTTCAATATTAATAAATGTGAATATTTTTAAAGACTGGAAAACATTGTAAAAGCTAAAAGCAAATATCATAGAAACATCATGCTTCAGATGAAAGTTATTAAAGATATATGTATGGGTCATTCCTGGGATTCAGTAATATTTTAGTTTTTAAAGTTGTGGTTCACCAAAATTAATTGTTAGAAGCTTTTCATAGTGCTTTGGTATGCCCATTGTAATGAATAATATTTTTATTTTAGCTTAAAATGTCTTATGTCTATCTTAAATCATGCATTGTGTCATATCCCTGAGGAACTTCACTGAGTTTGTACTTAGAAAATGATTAATAAAATGTGCATAGTGTCTGTGATTGTTTGCAATAATGTAAGCATTTATTTGTGTTCCATTCTTGTGAAGAATATTTTTTTCTAAAAAAATAAATAAAAGATATTTTATTAAAAACAGACTTTAATGCTATGTCTCTGTTTGAACCCTGTCACACTAATCATTGTACGCCCACAGTACAGTAATTTAGACTCCACTCATATGTGGCATCTTTTACCAGAAATGACATCATTCCAGTATATTTAATAGTGGTGCTGAAAATGGTTAGTTGTATCGTTTATTTTATTCATATTTTAGAGTCAGTGAGCATATTATAGTCAGGGAGGGTACTGTCAAGCTTAACAACTCAACCCCTCGCATAAAATTTATTATTTTTGAATATTTCATTTTAATCCATAAGAATATACAATGTACTTATTTACTTCATTTATTAATAGTTTTAATGAAAAAATAGTCATGGTTTCAGTAAATATATACTTCATGACATATGATTATATTTTTAGAGGGGCTAGTAGAGGAAGAGAGACAATACGGGAGCTGGAGGAGAGAGAGACCAGGGCAGAGCTGGCAGTGGAGGAGGCCTTGGCAGAATAAGCAAGGTGGCATGTCCAGATCGAGCTGGAGGCATACAGACTCTTCAGACTCTGGATGGAGAAATACTGCTACTAGCTACAACATCAAAAAGGTCCATTCTTCTGTTTAGCAACTGGTATCGCCCATTGGCATAAACCGCTTCAACAAGCCTGATGGCACAGTTCTATGATGGACAAATAACAACTGAAACCAAGAGCTAAATATAGATTAAACTAGCAACTAAACAAGACCACAAGTGATAAAATAAGCATAGAAACAAAAAACATAATCAGAAACCCTGGCAACCAAGAAAACAGGAACTAAAAACAGGAACTTCCAGTTGTCTGCTTTAATTAATCATTAGCTAATGATTTGATAAGGTATCATTATGTTATGACTTCACTTGTTGAGGCACATAACTATTAATTAATTGTTAAGTAATATGTCATTGTGGTTATAGATTTTGAAATAGTTAGTTAGTCATGTGCCTCAACAAGTAAAGTCACGTGCCACAGGCCTGGAAGTTCACAGTGGAACCAAGGGGACAACAAACCCAGGCTGAGACGGTAGGACAAGGGACACCAGAGGCACTGGAGGATTGACAGATCGAGGTGAAGCTGAGGGAGTGACGAGACATTGTAAAACCGATGCATTGATGGGTTGAGGCAGAGCCTTGTGTCCAGAGGGCTGAGGCAGAGTTTGGGGCCAAGAGATCTGAGGAGGAGCTGGGGAGCTGGGCAGAACCAGCAGAGATGAAGGAGCTATGAGGCTGGGTGAGATCAGCGGAAACGAAGGATCCAGGTTGGACAGAACCAGCAAAGGGGGAAGGGTCAAGGAACTGGATAGTGCCAGGGAATTGAGGAGGCAGGATGGGACCAGAAGCAGATGAAGAATACCTTGTGGGGTAACCTGCTTGTCTTCTCATTAACAGTATTCTTCTCTTACTGATTATATGTCATACCTGTTGAATTTTGACTGATAAACTCCCTTACGAAAATTAACCATGGTTTTACTATGGTAAAAGTGACCTTTTTTATTTTTTTGTTTGTTTTTGCAGATTACCATTTGTACCACAATTTTACTTCAAATACCATGGTTAAACTATGGTTATTTTAACAAAACTTGGGTTCATTTGTGGTTACTCTGGTTTAACTAATTTTTTTTTCCCCCGTTGTAAAACCATGTCTAATTTAGCAAAAGAGCAGTATTGCTTGTGTACGTTGGTGCTCTTAATCCAATTGTAAGACAATCTCTGAGTATAATTTCAAAACGGAAGTGCATCACGAGGCTCAGTGCAAATAGTTCATTAGCTTGTTCAGTTGTTTGATCAGGGTTGGAGCTGAACTTTGAAGGAATTTATTTATTTAGCTTGCAGAATTAACAAATAAAAAATAATGCATACTATTGTTGTGCATTTGATTAATAAATTTAGGTTAGATTTGTGCATTGCATTAAAAAGTCAAGGTTTTCATTCTGTCTTTTTCTTATAGTCTGCTTTTTTTCTTTTTTTATCTGAAGAACGACAGCGATCTCACATGACTCTCAACATGATCTCAGACTTTGCTCAGATTTAAAGTCTGCAAAAGTCAAAGTCAAAAGTCTCTTTTCAATAATACAAAAAAAAAACCATTCAAGTAAATTCTATCATTCAAATCGATCTATTTCAAATCTATTTAAATTCTATTTTAAGTGAATTTACAACTCTACAAAAGCACAGTGCTCCACACCACATGGGAGCAGTCTTGAGCTGGAAAACCTCAAACATCTTTGTCTTACTATATTATTACTGTTTTGAGCACCAGAGGTCAGCATTGGCCTTCCTTAGGATAAAAAGGTGTATTTGAACTTCGTGCTTGAGCTTTATTACGTTATAGTGATCATTTGGTTTAGTAAGTTGTTATCTAAAGATATTCTTACACTTCTCAAACACTCGACTGATATGGAGTGTGAACTCATATTAAGAGAGGGTCTAACTATACATGAGAGACATGATAAGGAAGTGAAGTGAAGTGAAGTGACATTCAGCCAAGTATGGTGACCCATACTCGGAATTCGTGCTCTGCATTTAACCCATCCAACGTGCACACACACAGCAGTGAACACACACACACCGTGAACACACACCCGGAGCAGTGGGCAGCCATTTATGCTGCAGCGCCCGGGGAGCAGTTGGGGGTTCGGTGCCTTGCTCAAGGGCACCTCAGTCGTGGTATTGAGGGTGGAGAGAGCGCTGGACATTCACTCCCCCCACCTACAATTCCTGCCGGCCGGGGACTCGAACCCGCAACCTTCGGATTACAAGTCCGACTCTCTAACCATTAGGCCACGACTTCCCTAAAAGGAAGTGATTCTTATGGAAATAAATTACAGTTTGATCCCATCTCTCTACAGACGGTGCACGTGATCAGTTTCCAGTGGCATCTAGGGAAGTATCTATATTTCTTTTCGAATAGTTTGTTATGCATGTATGGTCAAATATTAAATGATTAGAAATGTAAATTATGCTATATTCAAAAAACAAAAAAACAATCTGCTTTTCACATTCCCTTCCTCTCTTTGGAGTGTGGTCTTTAACTTTGATGTTATAGCCTAGTGGGCAAAAAAAAAATATTTTTAGTTGTCTACAAATAATTTTTGGGGCGTTGTGGAAAACTTTAGGAATTATTACAAACCAGTGATCATGCTTAAACATCTATAACTATGTTAAATTGTCTGCAAATAACTTTTTTAACATATCTATAATGCTAACTAAAAGTTAAGGTCAAGTACAAAGACTGCTGTTACAACAGACTCCACAAACAGACTGAGCTGCAACACTGTTAGCAAACATGGAAATGAGTTATTAGATTAAAGAATAGATTTTGTATATGCATATATTTTGTCAAAGCAATGTATTTTTATACCAACCCACATCAGCCTTGTTTAAGTCTTGCTAACAGACTAGTCTTCAGCTTCTCCTTGAAGGTTGTGATGGTCTCAGCGAATCATGTCGAGGTTGGATGTTTTTTCAAAGGAACAAGCACACTACAAAACTAAATAAATAAATACAAAATAAAATAAATAAATAATAATAATAATAAAATAATTTTAAAAAAGTTTCTAAACTTAAAAAGAGCACAATGGCACAAAGTAAAGGCATTAAAGCGACAATCTTCACTGGTCTTGCTTGTGCTTTTGGTTAACTGCTGGTGGACACAAAGACACAAAGTGAACTATGTTAAACAGTCTCATTCTCTGTTAAGGAACTCATTAAAACAAACTGATATTATTAGCTTAAATGAATCAAACCTTTTTTTTTTTACAAACTTTGAATTAGTAACTCATTTGTGATGTATCATTGAGTTGACGGTTGTTGAGTTTGAGGGAAATGTCTCCTTATTTCAGATATTTCTCTTGGAAAATTTCAGTTGTAATATACTGAATTCTGTTCTTCCAGAAAGACTTTACCCTTAACAATGCCATACATTTTCAGGTTCTCATTGAGTCTCCAGTGCACTGTAATGTCTTAAACTGTAAACTGAGGTTCTTTAGAAGAACACATTCAAATAGCAGAACCTCCAATAAAACACACAACAGGTTCCAGCAGAGAGACTGAAAACTGAAAAGTTATGATAAAAGAAAGATGTTGTAGTGAGTGGGGCGGGGCCGAGAGCCGTGGGAACGGAGCGAGGCCGGTGGAGTTAATGATAATAAGCGACACCTGCGCCACTCACCGGTCTCGAGTCCCACGGAGGAGCTCCGGAAGGATAAAAGGAGGAGTGACGACAGTGGAAGACGAGAGAGGACCAGGCCTGGACTTTATTTTGTATGCGGCAGTCGTCCGTGAGGGGCTGCCGCTTTACTTTTGTGTTTGTTTATTTCTGTTATTAAATTCTTTAAATGTTTGCTGGTTCCCGCCTCCTTCTTCCTGACCTACGAACTTTGTTACAGATGTTTTTCATGAAAAAAAGAAAAACTGAATTAGATTTTTTCCCCTTTTCTCTTATCATCAACACCTTGTATATCATTGTTCCTTAGTGCTCACCTTCCTTTATAAACAAATTAATACAATCCATGTAAAGACAGAAAGAAGTGAAAATGATAAAATAAGATTCACATTCCTGCGGTTAAACCATTGAAGTGCTTTATTAATGCAATAGTAATTTTTTGCTGTGGTTAATGTGGATGTAGACTTGCAGTATCTGAATGTGTCGAAACAGTGGTTTAAATAGTTCAAACATGCTAGTCCTCATCCCCTCCAGCAGTCCGGGTGAAGTCTTAAAGTCAGAAAACATGTTTGAACACTCTATTTCTGGTGATAAAATAATAAATTAATAAAATACATAATAACTAGGTGGTGCAGTGTGAGCTCATCTATTATAGTCTCAAACCATTTTGAACGTTATTGTTTAGCCTATCATGTGGTCTGTGTGCTACAATGATACTTAAGTTTTTTTTTTTATTTTTTTTTTTGCATTTAGGCCTTTTTTCCTAGAAAGTTCCATTTATTTAGTTTCCATTAATTGCCATTTATTGTAGCCTTTTTCTGTAGCCTATACAATGCTACTGAAAAACAAACAAACAACAACAACAACAAAAAAACATTAGAAACCATCACAGATTTTTTTTATGGTTTTACTAGTTATAATGGGAATTGTATCAGAGTGTCTATTTACACTACGTTTGTTGGCAGAGGCCATTACGTTAACTCCGCCCACCAATGTGTGGTATGTTTAGGCAATTTGGCAAAAGATGCCAGTGAAACAGCAATAGCCTAGGTAGTAAAATGCGTAGAAACAACTTTTTGATGCAATCAGCCCGAGTTCAAATCCGCATTTTGCTGAACTTGTTCTTCTCCCTTTTCAATTCACATATGTCGGAAAGGAATTTATTTTCAATAAAAGTTAAGGAAATAATCGAAAAGTTAAAAATAATGTGCCTCACTGGTGTTAATCGGTTAGTGTCAGGGTTAGGTGTAGGGAGGGTTTTATTGTCCCAAATTGGCATTCATTTAATAATTTTAATAAAAAATATAATTTACACTCAATACGTTAGTACTGCATGCTGTTTTATAATGTACTGCAATAGTGAGGTGCAGATATGGCACTGCTTGCAATATGTAGTATAAATAGCGTCTGACTACTTATTGCAAAGAAAATACTCTTATTTTTAAATAGTGTAGTGATGAAACAGAGGGAAGTAGGGACACTTCCAGTGCTTAACATTTGTGAGGAGATTGCCACAACTAATGAAATTGTGTAAATTAAACTCTTTCAATTTTATGACACTTGCATTTAATTCCTCATTTAATTAAGAACTCGCAACTCGTCAGCTGTTGTTATCCTAAAATAGTACTTACACCAGGGTTGCTATAGTTTTTACATGAAATAAGCATGAATGGATACACTCCAAAAAAAATAAAAAAAAATAAAAATGATTAATTGGCTCGCAATCATAGGGGAACCACTTTAAGTGCTATATAGCAGCTTTATCAAATGATGTGTTGCTCCACTCTCATATGTTTGCTATGAATGGGAATTTCAACTTGTGATGTTGATTTAACAACTGTAATAATTATGCTATCAGAGAAGTTCAGCTCTGACTTGCTCTCTTCTCTGTGTGTTTGAGGTTTCATATAGTGTTTCCGCTCACAATAAGAGATATTTGAATGATCACAGTATAGCAGATATTCATCTGGTTCAGATGATGGAGATCATGCAGATTTTGTTACTTGTTCCCTGTGTTATCATGTTTGGACTTTTGTTTTACTTCCTGTTTCTAGTGCCATGTTTGAAGTCCTTTGTAGTTTTCCCTGTCGTCCCTGATGCAGTTGCTCATGTCTCTGTTCTCTGTGTTTCCTTGTTTTTGCTTTTCATTGTTTTATTGTTTCCAGTCGCTTAGATTCTCTGTTTCCATCTGCCATCCTCAAAGATTTTTTTGCATGCATGTTATTTTTTTATATTTTTTTTTTTATATCACACACATATTTAATAACATCTGACTTCTGCACAGTATTTTGTTTTCGGTGTGTGGTTAATACAATTATGGTTTCATGCAAATTATATTTTCTACTGGTTTGATGACTATATGAACAGCATTATCACATACACTTGCATGCATCATGTGTTAAAGTTAGACCAGGTGAAATTGACATCCAACAGTTTACAATAAGGTTCCATTTATCAACATGAGCTAACAATAAACAGCTGTATTTGTATTAACTAAAGTTAACAAATAATAATTAATACTGTAACAAATGTGAGAAAAAAGTTTCATGCTTCCCACTCCATTCTATTCTAAAAATTTCCACAAAACTGTCAAGCTTTGAAAAAAGGAATTTGATACCATGGCCCAATTATACCATTTAGCTGCAAAGAGCCAGAAAGCAGCAACAACAACAACAAGCAACCTGCCTTAACTTCCTCCTGATTGTGGTTAAAATCACCCTGTTATCTTGAAAACTCTGAGGTAAAATTTTGTTCTCTAAAGTCTGAAACCAACTGAAGAGAGCAAGAATCATGAGCTGAATCAGATACAGATTATTTTCATCTCTGCTTTCATAAATGCTCTTCTGATCATTGCAATCATAGATGAGTCCTATCATTATACATGAATGGCTCCAAGTGGGAAAATTATGTGCTTATATTCTGACCATAATATCTGTGTATGCCAGCTCTTATAGTTAGAGCTCTTTATAGTGACTATATGTAATGTTATTTTTTTTTCAAAATGAAACATGGGTGAACAAATAATATGTTTTTTTGGCTGAACTACTTAATGTTAAATCTGAATTAAAGGCGCCAAGGGGGGGGTACTCGGGGGTTACTGTGCCCCCCCACACTTTCCATCCTCCCCCTCCTTGCTGAACGCGATCGATTTTGAAAGCGAAAGTACTGATAAAACAGCGCACATAACACAGACCGTGCGATCCTCCTTTTTTGAAATATTGTTTTGGCCAGCAGTTAACAGAATAAATAATTTCACTAAACACAGATGGAAAGCCAGAATGATGGCACGATATATGGCACATTTTAATTGCTAATAATATATTAGTGTGTCATCAGCTGTTTCACCAAGGCTGTGATGGACTCAGATGTTTGAAGTTTTTTTTTCACCTCAAATGAAAAAACACTACAATAACAGAACAGAATAAAAAAAAAACCCGCAAAAAAAAAAAAAAACATTTAAACTTTTGATGCCTCTATTATGTACAAGATGTTTTCCTGTAGGCTATCACTGTACTGAATATTTTTGGGTTTTAGGGAGAAGTTTCCTTTCTACTTTTCTGCAATCATACACACTGTGAATAGTGAATAACACACTTACCTTAACCTCTTAAGACCAGAGAAAAAAGTTTAAGATAATTTTTTTTTCATGTCTTTAAATTGTTTAGAGCATTTAGAATAATGTAAAAAAAAAAGAAAAAAAAAGATATTTCATTCAAAAGTTATCAGGACTCAATTTATTTGAAAAACTAAAAAGACATGAATGAACATGCATGGGCAAAAACAATTGATTTTTTTGAATCACCAATACATTTTTACTTTAAGATTTTTTTTTTTTTTTAACCAAACTGTTATTGTAGAGATTCGGGAAGTCGTGGCCTAATGGTTAGAGAGTCGGACTCGTAATCCAAAGGTTTGCGGGTTCGAGCCTTGGGCCGGCAGGGATTGTAAGTGGAGGGAGTGAATGTCCAGCGCTGTCTCCACCCTCAATACCACGACTGAGGTGCCCTTGAGCAAGGCACCGAACCCCCAACTGCTCCCCGGGCGCTGCAGCATAAATGGCTGCCCACTGCTCCGGGTGTGTGTTCACGGTGTGTGTGTGTTCACTGCTGTGTGTGTGCACGTTGGATGGGTTAAATGCAGAGCATGAATTCTGAGTATGGGTCACCATACTTGGCTGAATGTCACTTTATGTCACTTCACTTCAACTTTGTATAAAGATGATTATCAATGTTATAACAGAATGATTCGATATACCTTTTTTCTTTCTGCAAAATGTGTGTAAAATGGCCATAAACGGGTTTTCTCATTATATACAATGCATCTATAAACTAAATCTAATTTGCATGTTAATGTGTTTTTGGGGCAACATGCAATGAAAAAAGAAGTGTAATAATGGGAGTAATAATTGACCAGATTTTAATAATAATATATAATATTTCATAGAATATTGAAATATAATTTCTATCTAGTATTTCATATAGTATCTATGAAAAGCCCTGGATGTGTTCTTTACAGGACATCCAGACTTAAAACTGTGGCATGTATAGTGTCAGAGAAATTGAATGAATGAATGAATGAATGAATGATGCATTTATATAGCGCTTTTATTGTGTATTGCCGTACACCCAAAGCGCTTTACAATTATGTGGGGGTCTCTCCTCAACCACCACCAGTGTGCAGCATCCACTTGGATGATGCGACGGCAGCCACACTATACCAGCGCCAGTACACTCACCACACACCAGCTACAGGTGGAGAGGAGAGAGTGATAGAGCCAATCAAGTGGATGGGGATTACTAGGAGGCCCATTAAATTCACTAAAATATAATGTCCTCATATGAGACTGCAGGGTCTTAAGAGGTTAAGATGTGCCTTTAGCCCACTGTAACCTAAGTTCAAACATGCTACTCAGCAGTCAAAATGGTTGAGTCATGATTTTCTGACACTAAGGTTATATTTTGGAGTAAACGATAGGCTATCAGGTAAAACAAGCATCTGTCTATTCATATATGATAAATGTTCTGCTTCTGTCCTTTAACATCCAATAGCGAATCAAACACTTCTCGTTTGGCTCTCAGCGAAGGCGGTCGCATTTTCTTCCTCTCCCTCCCCTTATCTCCCCTGCTTGCTCTCTCATCTTGTCCTTGTCTAACACTTAAGAGACTCTCTCTGCACTATTCTACAAAACCGAAATTATGGATCTGATCAACTGGTCTCTTAACGCAATTGACACCATCTTCTCGACTAGAAGTTTGGGATCGGGAGAACCCAAGTGTCCTGCTGGGACTTTCGCAGCTGGCTACACGATGGACGCATGGGAGAGGTGGCGGGTCGTGTGTCTGGCGGCTCTTACCGTGGAGGACATTGAAGACATCTACCTATTCGGAACCATGATAACTGGGTTTCTGATGATTGGATTAGGCTTTGCCCTGTTATCGGAGAATTCAGGAGGCGGGAACAGCTGTCCAAAACCTCACAAGGCTGCCCGTCATGATTGAAGCGTGGGCAGAGCGGTCGGCTCTGAGACAGAGACTATTAACCGCAATATGGATTCGATCACGGCTAAGCTCTCGGCTTTGGAAAGGAAAATTGATGGACAAGGAGATCAGAATGGACAATGAGAATAACTGTGAAATTAGAAGGCAGCTGTTCGCCCAAAGACCAAACAATCTTATCTCTTTTCGGCTTCCCAAAACAACAGACAGCTTGGCAAGGTTGCTCTGGAATCTAACTCCCCGGATGAATGCTGCTGGGAGACGCTCTTTCTTCCCTCCCCCCTCAACAGACACCTTGTGATTGTCGAGCGTTTGGGTTCCGGCCAAGGTCGTTTCCATGGCAATTGCTATGTCGCACCACAAATCTGCGGACTAAGACAACTTGTTTGGAGTGCCAGCGCGGCGGATCGCTAGGCACACGAACTTACACATACACACACTCATAGATACAGATATTCATTCACCTCCCATTACCCCATCCAGTGCCTTTGCCGCTTCTTCCCGTCAGTCTGATAAACGGGTCTGTGTTGGCGCTGTAATGGCTGCAGACCGGATGGCTGTTTGTCTGAACTGGATTACTCTCACCCTACTGCAAGTTGTGTGTTCCTGTATTGATTGTGCTCTATGCTGAGGTTTTTGTCTGTTCTCACACTGTACTCCCGTTTAGGAGCATAGTGTGAGGATTATTTTTTTCTCCTTTCTTTCCTCATGTTGTGCTGTATTCTTCTTCTCTATTGCATTTAGAGAATTGAATTTTGCAATGACAATAAATTGAATCTAATCCAATCCAATCCAATTACCATTTCTAAGTTTTTTTTTTATTATTATTATTATTATCTTGCAAATTATTAACACATTTTTGCATTTCGCATTGCATTTTCATGTACACAGTTGCATCATTTGTGTGATTTTTCACATAATACTGAAATGCTTTAGCCAACTTTAAAAAGGCTGAAAAATAAAATAGTAAACAGATCCCAATATCTCGTTCACATCATTTCCTAAATTACTTGCAAACTGAAACTGAATTTATGCGGACTTCATAACTGAGACTGGGGCTAGTTGTCACACTTTTTACTCTAGTGTACTCAGTGTTTTTCTTTATCATTTTTAATACCAAGTCAGCTGTAAGGCTAATCTTCATGGTGAGTGTGTCAAATGTAAAAATGACTATAAAATGAAAAAAAAAAAATATAATACAATTTGATTCCTTGATGGCAGAGGCTATTTACACTAACTCCACCCACCAATGTGTGATTGGGATAGTCAAAATTACAAAAGACTCCCGTTAAACATCAGCTCCAGTGGCATAGATTGTGAATCGCAAACTGCAGCCTTTTGCCAACTTCTTTCTTCTCCCTTTTCAAATCTCATATCACATCAGAGAAAATATGTAAAATAGAGTAAATATGAGGGAAATAATCAAAAAACTGGAAATGAAGTATTGGGTAGGGTTAGGGTAGGTGTAGGGAGGGCTTTATTGTCCCAATAAGGTGACATCCATTTAATAATTTGAATTCAAATTATAATTGACACTCAATACCCTTTAAAATACACTCAATACCCTTGTTTACCCTTTAAAAAAAAAGGGATTGTAGGTGGGTGAGTGAATAACCAGCACTCTCTCCACCCTCAATACCACGACTGAGGTGAGACCCTTGAGCAAGGCATCGAACCCCCAACTGCTCCCCGGGCGCCACAGCATTGGCTGCCCACTGCTCTGGGTGTATGTTCACTACTGTGTGTACACTTGGATGGGTTAAATGCAGAGCACAAATTCAGAGTATGGGTCACCATACTTGGCCACACACCACTTCCCTTCCCCTTCCCCCAATATGTAGTACGCAATAAGTAGAATCGATAGCAGAAAATCCTGCTATTTTAACAGTGTAAATATAATTTATTGCTATTCGCACTTAGTGTAAATAGAATCCATTGCTATTTGCACTTAGTGTAAATAGCCGCTGCCAAAAAGAAAAGGCTATTTAGCTAAATAAGGAATAGCTGAATGGAGTGTCTGTTTACACTAAGTGCAAATAGCCCGCCTTGTTGGCAGAGGCTATTTACACTAACTCCGCCCACCAACATGTGATTGGGCTAGACAGGTGCGTTCGTCTTCATGCAGCACAGCGCAGAGCGATCGGCGGCTGACTTGAAGCAGTGCATGCCGGTTAGAAATTTTGTCCGACTTGAACCGGCACCGACACCACGTGACTGTCACGTGTGGCATCAAAGTACCGTGATAGCATTTCAAGAGCAGCCGACTGACTCAGCTGGCGGTGCTTTTTCAGAGCGACTGAAACAAATACATTGCAATGCAGATTAATTATTTCTCCTCTCAATACTTACATGCAGAGCAGAATGGAAACAGAAAGAAAAGCTACTAATAAAATCTTCTCTGGCCTTGCTTGTGTTTAAATTCTGGTGGACACAGAGACAAAAACAAAGAGATCTTGAAACAATGTTAAACAATCTCATTGTAACTTCATTAAAATTACCCCAACAAACTTATAAAACTTGCTTAAAGGAATCAAACTTTTTTTCACAAACCTAGTTTCACACTTTGAATTAGTAATTAATTTGTGATGTGGCATATGTAGGTTCCTGTATCGTTGAAGGTTGAGGGAAAAGTCTCCTTTCAAATACTTCTCATGGATAATTTCAGTTCTTTTCTCATATGATGAATACTGTTCATCCAGAGAGACTTTCCCCTTAATAATTTCATAGACTTTCAGAGTCTCATTGTATTTCCAGTGAACTGTAATGTCTTCAGTTGTAAACTGAGATTTTCTAGAAGAACACGGTAAAACAGCACACCTTCCAACAAAACGCTCAATCAAGACATGCTGAGGCTCTGAAAACAAAGAGAAGTTATAATAAATGAAACCATTTTTCATGCAAGAAACAGGAATTTACTTCATGAATGCACATGTGGCACATTAATGGCACATTTACTTAATGAATGGCACACGTGACTTAAAGGGGTCCTATTTTGCACTTTTTCAACTTTAGTTAGTGTATAATATTGCTGTTTGCCACATTAATTATACCACAGATATTTTCTTTAACAGAAAAACACTTTTCAAGAACTACACCAAATAGCTTGTTCCGACTGAAGCCCACTATTTCCAGATATTGTGCAGTCACTAATTTGAATAATTCCCACCCACGGAATGCACAATGTGGAAAAGTTTTATTAATCAAAATATGAATGAATCAAGTATAATCAATGTGAATATTGCCATTTATGTATCAAGTTATTCTACTATTATAATAATGTGTATGCCTGTGGGTGAGTAGAGGCCTGCAGAAGAATGGAATGTGCAGATGTAAGGTAAAACTGCATATCCTGTTTTTGCATGATAGGGCCTCTTCCTTTGAGGCCTATTGTCTGCTCCAGTAAGCAGATGGAGACACATCCAAAAGAAGGTAAACAATGACAATGTGTAAAGGAACGGGTCTGACACAGATGGTAAGTGGAGTAACAAGGTGTTTATTTACAGCGTGCAATTGTGAATAGCAAACGTGAGGAGTCTTCGGATGTGGTGAGTGTCTCTTCGTGAGGTTTCAGGTGAGCGGAATGTCAGTAGTAATCAGTCTTTCTGATCTTACAGATCCTGGGGGTTCGCCGCGGCTGAGCGGCTGAGAGATGCGGGGATCCGATCGAGCCAACGGAACAGACGAGGAAGAGGACTGGGATGGAGAAGACAGAAGGTAAGTAGGGACAGGTAAGTAATCGCAGGTAGTAATACTCAGCTTCGTAAGGTAGCAGAGATGGTCCATGTGGTAATCCGGAGATCGGACAACTGGTGACTTTGGTGACTGTGGTTATATGTGGTTGGTGATAATGAGGTGCAGGTGCCGGTGATTAAAATTCAGGTGAGGTGGATCGGGGTAACTGGCTCTGGGAGGAGCCTGGTCCTTCTGTTACAGTACCCCCCCCTCCACGGCCCACTCCTGGGGGCCGACCTCGGCGTCGTGGTGGTCTGCCTCGGCCTCGAGGTGCAGGACGATCCGGATGGGAGGCGTGGAAATCATCCAGAAGGCTGGGATCGAGAACATCATCTCTGGGGATCCAGGAGCGCTCCTCAGGCCCGTACCCCTCCCAGTCCACGAGGTATTCTAGTCTCCCACCACGACGCCGGGAGTTTAGGATGTCTCGGACCTTGTAGATGGCTCCATCTTCAATGATGAGTGGGAGAGGGGGTTCCTCGGTTGGACCAGGCTCTGGGGAAACAGAAGGGTAATATGGTTTGAGTAATGATACGTGAAAAGTGGGGTGAATCTTGTATTGTGCAGGGAGCTGAAGCTTGAAAGTGACCGGGTTGACCTGTTCCAGAATGGTAAAGGGGCCAACGAACCTGGGACTCAGCTTACGGCTGGGCAGGCGTAGCCGAATGTCTCGTGTGGAGAGCCATACCTTCTGTCCAGGCAGATAGGTGGGTGTTGCTGAACGACGAGCATCGGCGGCGATCTTCTGCCTGCGTACTGCCCGTTGCAGGTGGTGATGTGCTGAGTCCCAGACTCCCTCGCTTTCTCGGAACCAGTGGTCGACCGCAGGCACATCGGAAGGTTCTCCGGACCAGGGAAATAATGGAGGCTGGAAACCGAGTACGCACTGGAAGGGAGAGAGTCCAGTAGAAGATTGACGGAGTGAGTTCTGGGCGTACTCGGCCCAGCCTAGGAACTGGTTCCAAGAATTCTGGCGGCGATGGCAGAAGGTTCTCAGGAAGCGCCCAATTTCCTGGATTTTGCGTTCAGTCTGCCCATTAGATTGAGGGTGATAACCGGAAGTCAAACTGATGGTCACACCTAGGAGAGCGAAGAAGGCCTTCCAAACACGGGAGATGAATTGTGGACCTCTGTCCGAGACTATATCTTCAGGGAGGCCGTAGTAACGGAATACATGATTAAATAATAGTTCTGCTGTTTGCATGGCAGTGGGGAGTCCAGGTAGAGGAACGAGACGGGTGAATTTAGAAAATCTGTCGATGATGACGAGAATGCAGGTATTATGGTCGGAGGGTGGAAGATCCGTGATGAAGTCCACTCCTAGGTGTGACCACGGGCGGTTGGGAATGGGTAATGGCACCAGCTTGCCGGAAGGGAGATGACGGGAACTCTTGGATATGGCGCAGTCTGGGCAGCCCTGAACGAACCTTCTCACATCCCTGGCCATGTTCGGCCACCAGAAGCGATCGCTTAGCAGCGAGAGAGTAGCGTTGGCCCCTGGGTGACCAGTACCAAGTGAAGTGTGAGAGGAGTGGATGAGGGAAGTGCGTTGTGTCCTGGGAACATACTGACGATCAGGTGGGCAGCCCGGCGGATTGGCAGGAGGGGTATCGGAGGCCACTGGCGGAGAGGACCAAGCAATGGGACTTACGATAATGTTGGAGGGCAAGATACCTTCGGGCTCCTCGAGAGAATCCTCCTTGGTGTGAAGACGAGATAAAGCGTCCGCCTTGGCGTTACGGGAACCTGGACGATAGGAGATTTGGAAATTGAAACGGGTGAAAAACAATGCCCATCTTGCTTGGCGTGGATTTAATCTTTTGGCGTCTCGTAGATATTCGAGGTTCTTGTGATCGGTAAGCACGAGAAATGGTTGAGCTGCCCCCTCCAACCAGTGTCTCCACTCCTCCAGGGCAAGCTTGATGGCCAGAAGCTCCCTGTTGCCGATGTCGTAGTTCTTCTCCGCCGGGCTGAGCTTCTTGGAGAAGAAGGCACATGGATGGAGCTTGGGAGGCTTCCCCTGCTGCTGCGATAATACCGCACCTACTCCAGTTGTTGATGCGTCCACCTCTACGACGAAGGGCAGTTCTGGATCGGGGTGGACGAGGAGTGGTGCGGTAGTGAAGGCTTCCTTGAGACGGTTGAAGGCATTGGTGGCATTCACATCCCAGGCAAGGGACTTCTTACCTCCTCGTAGGAGGTCAGTGAGGGGGCTTGTGATAGAACTATAGTTGGCAACGAATCTTCTGTAAAAGTTTGAGAAACCCAGGAAGCGCTGCAATTCCTTGATCGTGGTGGGTCGAGGCCAGGATGTAATTGCTTCCACCTTCCCCTTGTCCATGCGGATGCCACCGTGACTAATGATGTATCCAAGGAAGTGGACGGATGGTTGGTGGAATAGACATTTTTCTGCCTTGAGGTAGAGCTGGTGTTTCCGTAACTGTTGAAGGACCTCCGCAACGTGGTGGCGATGTTCGGCCAGGCTCCGGGAGTAGATCAAAATGTCATCAATGTAGACTATTACAGAGCGATGAAGAAACTCCCGGAGCACCTCATGCATGAAGCTTTGGAAGACAGAGGGGGCGTTGACAAGCCCATAGGGCATGACCCGGTACTCATAGTGCCCTGTAGGGGTTACAAAGGCGGTCTTCCACTCGTCCCCCTCTCTGATGCGGATGAGGTTGTACGCGCTGCGGAGGTCCAGTTTGGTGAATATGGTGGCACCGCGAAGCTGTTCCAACGCTGCAGGGACAAGAGGAAGTGGATAGCGATATTTAACCGTGATGAGGTTTAATTTACGATAGTCTATACATGGACGGAGTCCTCCGTCCTTCTTGGCCACGAAGAAGAAACTTGAAGCAGCAGGGGAGATGGAAGGGACGATGTAACCCTGTTTGAGTGCCTCCTCAATATACTCCTCCATCGCCTTCTGCTCGGGAAGAGAGAGGGGATAAATCTTTCCCCGTGGTACTGGTTCACCCGGAACGAGGTCGATCGCGCAGTCCCATGGCCGATGAGGTGGTAACCGCGATGCCCTCTTGGGGCAGAACACGTCCCTGAAAGCCTCGTAGTCCGGTGGAACCTCCACTGATTGTTTCTCCACAGGGCTCTCCACGGACGTGGCCTGCACAGTCAAATTAACCACTGGACGTGGAGATGGTTTAGGCATATGTGGGAAACAGTGCGGGAAACAGTTAGTACCCCACTTCAGCACTTCTCCAGAGGCCCAGGACAAAACTGGATTGTGCTGAACCAGCCAGGGTCGACCCAAAACAATGTCTACTGTAGATTCTTCTAAAATTAGTAAATGAATACTTTCTTGATGGAGCTGCCCCATTCTCAGCACTAGGGGACCGACACAATATTTGACTAACCGACGAGTGAGTGGAGTACCTGTTATGGCTTGGATCTGGTAAGTGGTTTCGGTGGTAATGGGTGTGAGGTGGAGTTGCCGGCTGAGTTTCCCCGAGATGAAGTTCCCCGCTGATCCGGAGTCCAAGAGGACTGTGACTGGCATCAGGTGGTTTACAAGAACAATATTAGCACAAGTGGTTAAGGGGTTCATTTTAGGGATGTGAGGGTGCATACCACTCACCCAAAGCCTGGACGGACGAAGGGTGCAGGATTGAATTCGGTGGTCAGAACTCCCACAATACAGGCATAAACCATTGTTAATTCGCCTCTGTCGTTCTGTTGGTGATAGATGGAAGGTGTCAGTTTGCATCGGTTCGGAGATGGGTCTAACCTCTGGCTGGTGGCTTGGAGGAGTGTCAATGGCGGTAACGGTTGTGGTTTCTAATGTACAGGCCCGCATCCGGTTGGAGCAACGAATGGCAAGTTGAATGAACTTCTCTAGCCCAAAGGTGTCATCGTAGGCTGCCAGCTGAATTTTCAGGCGGGTATTCAAGCCTTGCCGGAAAGCAGTTATCAATGATGGTTCGTTCCATCCACTCGCGGCCGCGAGGGTGCGAAACTTCAGGGCATATTGATGAATGGTCTGATTCCCCTGACGAAGTTTATATAACTGTTCCCCCACTGAAGAATCACCTGGAGAGCTGCTAAATACCTCCTTAAAGTGAGCGAGAAATTGGGCAAACGAATGCGTGGCAGGTCCAGCTTGATTTAAAATTGTCTCCGCCCATCTTAATGCGGGTCCTGTGAGTGACGTGATCACAAAGGCGATCTTCGCCTGATCGGTCAGGAACATCTGAGGATGTAAATCAATAGTTAGGGTACATTGGAGAAGAAAGCCATTGCACTCCTCTGGATCACCTGAGTAGGGCGCTGGTCGGGCCATGGGACTGGCGTACATTATCGCCGAAGAAATGGTTGAGGCGGAAGTGACGGGTGTGGTAACAGAGGCCGGTGGTGTTGGTGAAGCCGGACGGGCTAATACCCGTTTCAAGGTGTCGACCAGTTCCTGGAATGGGTCGTTTACACTCATGGTGTAGCCGTCTGGGTCCGATCTTCTGTAAAGGAACGGGTCTGACACAGATGGTAAGTGGAGTAACAAGGTGTTTATTTACAGCGTGCAATTGTGAATAGCAAACGTGAGGAGTCTTCGGATGTGGTGAGTGTCTCTTCGTGAGGTTTCAGGTGAGCGGAATGTCAATAGTAATCAGTCTTTCTGATCTTACAGATCCTGGGGGTTCGCCGCGGCTGAGCGGCTGAGAGATGCGGGGATCCGATCGAGCCAACGGAACAGACGAGGAAGAGGACTGGGATGGAGAAGACAGAAGGTAAGTAGGGACAGGTAAGTAATCGCAGGTAGTAATACTCAGCTTCGTAAGGTAGCAGAGATGGTCCATGTGGTAATCCGGAGATCGGACAACTGGTGACTTTGGTGACTGTGGTTATATGTGGTTGGTGATAATGAGGTGCAGGTGCCGGTGATTAAAATTCAGGTGAGGTGGATCGGGGTAACTGGCTCTGGGAGGAGCCTGGTCCTTCTGTTACACAATGATGTAGGAAATGTATGGATCACGCCTCAAAGGAAAAACTGTATAAAAGAGTATGTAGACACAGACTCGGGAGAAGATCTGCAGAATTTTCTCAGCTCCACTGTCTCTGATAATAAAGTCTAATTCTGCCATCAAAACGTACTCTCAAAGTCTTGAGGTTTTCACAGTGCACACACACACACACACACAAAAAGAAAGAGGCAAGGCCTGGTTGAGCTGCACTAAAGACCTTGGACCTTGTTTGCAGACATTCTCATGGTCTGAATCAGGCTTGAATTGGTATGGCAAAATTGATTCCATCATTAGTATTAAGACCGAAGCAGATGAAACTTGCCGTTATTGTAAGGGACGTGTCATTTCCAGAACACGCTTTAAGTGGTTCGCCAATCACAACGCACTGGGCCAGCAAACCAATCAGAGCACATTTCGTGTTTCGCAGAAAATGAAGAGGGGCTTCATCGAACCAGTACGGTGGCCGAGAGAACTCAACGCGCTGCAACTTCAGAAAACACATGCAAATAGAAAAAGCACCAGCAAATCAAGAAAACATCTTCATCAATTTGACAGCAGGTGCTGCAAATGCTCACAACACAACCAAATAAATTTTATTTGCAGTGTGTTTCTTTGTTTGGTTGTGTTGTGAGTATTTGTAGCGTGTGTGTTGTCAAATTGAGGAAGTTGTTTTCTTAATTTGCAGGCGTTTGTTTCTATTTGCAGTGCGTTTCTTTTTTTGGTTGTGTTGTGAGCATTTGCAGCGCGTGCGTTGTAAAATTGAGGAAGTTGTTTTCTTTATTTATAAGTGTTTTATCTATTTGCAGCGTGTTGAGCTCTCTTGGCCACCGTAAAACAGGAACTAAACAGAGCGATTTAGATAGACTGGGAAAAGAGGTGCAACAAAAATTTAAAATATGTGAAAAAATTTTGGGACAATCAAGCATGACAACCTACACCCAAAAAAACAAATCAAGACTTTGTATAAGGGCATAATAGGACCCCTTTAAATAAAAATAACAAAGAAAAAAAATTACAATACACAAACCTTCGATAAGTAGCTGCACAGTCTGGATTGCTGATTCCTCTATGATGTAGCACTGGTACTTTCCTACATCAGTGTACTGAAGGTTGTTGAGTTTGATGGAGATGTTTCCTTTCATATACTCCTCGGGGAAGCTTTCAATTCTTTTCTTATACTCTGGATCCTGTCCTTTTACAGACACTTTACCCTTAACAATGTCATATACATTCAATCTGTCGTGGTGTTTCCAATTCAAGTGGAGATTCTTTAGAAGAACAGCGTAAAATGACGAGTTTTACGCAGTTTTTCAAACATTTCACAAAACTAAAAATGTCTTTCCCCTTTACTGTCTACAAACTGTTTGAAATGTTTAATTTACTATCGGGTTATCTGTGGGCTATGATAGTATACATTTTTAGGCAATTAGCCGAAGCTGGGAAAGTATTTCGAGTTCTAAAATCCTATAACATACCTGGTGATCATGACTCAAGAGGTTAAATAATACAATAAATACTGTTAAGGTTTAAAATGTAGTGATGGTCGCTTTTGAAGTGGTTCGGAGCGCCGTGGGTCAATTTGGCCAAGTTCTGCAAATGGGGCTTCGTTACGTCATAACTGACTCGAAACGTTTCGAAATTTCAATGTTTCGCCGCTGAATGCATCATGCGAGTTCCTTGAGATCGCCCCCCCAGCAGCGATCCATTGAAGCAGCGTCTGTAGTTTTTACCTGATCTCAGATCAGTTTAATCAATTTGTAGACATTTTTAACAAGACATTTGTGAATGAAAAGAATGAGAAATAGGTTCTTTGATAAGAATCATAATGCGAATAAATATTGTGTTGTGTGCATGTTCAGTATTATTCCCCGTTTCACAAGCACAATTGTCCATTCTACAAAAATCTTTGTTTTGATCATATGGATATGCTTATGAGCCATGCTTATCTCTTCATAAATTTATTCACAGACTCATTTATACTTTGTGCAAGTTTAATGACATTTTTTAATTGCCTTATATGGTTTTCGTAGCTATGAACTATGAAACAGTCCAACAACGTCTGGGACATAAAGCCACCTTTTTCCACCCTTGACCACATTAGTGTGCAACGTGTTCAGTGTTGCCAACTCGATTTTGTTGCTAAATTTAGCAACTTCAGAGCACCTTAGCAACTTTTTTTGTTGTTGTCTATCTATCTATCTATCTATCTATCTATCTATCTATCTATCTATCTATCTATCTATCTATCTATCTATCTAAATGCAATGTGTCATTTAAAATATGCTGGCGAAAAAACAATACAGCAATTTAATTCATATTAACACAGTAGGCCTACACAGGTGCCCTATTGTATTAATTTTCCTTAGAGTGTAGGATTTACTTTGCTACCATTACACTGCTTAAAACTATAATAGTTAATAATGTGTAGTTTTTCAAGTTATTTAGAAAATACATAACATGTAATTCATCTTATTTACACCCTGTCTACACGTTGTTTACGAAAGGATTCGAGCTTGCATAACTCTACCAGAGTTACGTATCATGTTAACCAAAAATTTGTCGGAAAAATCTGAAGGCTGTCCGTTACTTTGACAGATTACACTGAGGGTGATCTATTGTAAATTGTAACTGTACTTCCCACCCCTGTCCAGTTGGTGGTGAGTGCGCTCCAGTGTGCCAGCAGAGTGCGGGATCATCAGCCTCCAGAACAAAAATAAAACTGTCACGAGTCTTTTGCGATGCCTTTGATTACGCACAGGCGAGTATAAAGCGAAAGAGATGATTAGTTCACTGCTGCTTATTTTATTCTAGGAGGAGAATTCAACGAATGTATGGATGATTATCTGAATAGATACCCCCTAGACTTGATGGTGGAATGAATAATGATGTAATTTTTTTTCTCTTTGCATAGATTTCTCCCTGACTGATGCATGGCAGTTTTTTAACCCTTATACGAAGGATTTTACTTGATCAAATAAAACTTTGTCTCTTAGATCTAGGATTGATTTATTTTTAATTTCTTCTTCTATCCTCAGTTACGTAAAATATATTTCTCACACCATTGCCCCCTTGTCTGATAATAAATTAGTTTGTATAAAGATGAGTGACATCCATGATAATCCGAGACTCAGGGGCTATTGGAAACTTAATAATACCTTGTTAAAAGATAACAAATTTAATGATAGTGTCATCAAGCTTATCAAAGAATTATTCACTGACTTAAATGGAGATTATAAAAAAAACATGGGAGTTATTCAAATATAAAGCTAGACATATAGCAGTTAAAAGAATAAAGAAATTAAAAAGAGTAAACATAAAACTGAGTTGGTTATTAATAAACTTAATGCATTACTAACTAAAAATAAAATTACAGAAGAGGAGAATTTAGAAATAAAAAGGTTACATTTTGGAGCTTGATGAAGCCTACTTAGATTTGGCTGAAGATGCATATACAAGGTCCCGTGCAAAATGGCTGTAGGAGTGTAAGAATGTGCTTTACTGTTTCTGGATTCCCACATTTATCACATCTGCCAGTTTCATGCTTCCCTATTTTGTGCAAATTGAAATTTAAAGCTGAATGTCCAATCGTCATTCTTGTTATAATAACATATTTCTTCCTACTCCCACACTTATTCTCTCTTCACCTACACACTCCTGTATCTGGTAAAGATGCCTTCCTTTTGTTCCACTATCCCATATCTTTTGCCATATCTTTCTTACTTCAATTGATATTATTCTCTTGATTTCAGATTTGCTAATTGCTATATTAATTTCTCCCCCCACAACTAACTGCAAACTGGCATTCAGATCTGCCTCCATTTTGTTAGCAATGCCCCAACTTCCAGTGATCCAATCAATTATCAAAGAATTAAATCAAGTCCCACCCTCTCATTTCAGATGCCGTTTCATGCCAACTTTAAAGCCACAAAAGTTATTGATTTCCTCTTTTTTTTTTCTTTTGTTCTTTGATTAAAAGATATCACAGCAGCTGGGTTATTATTAGGTTATTAGACTGCTATTACTTTAAGAGCTGCCACTGCTGAACATGACGTGGATCTGACACGCATCGTATTTTCTCATAGTGTGAGTGGAGTGGCCAAACCTAGCTCTGCCCCTGTGTTAACTGCGTTAAATATTTTTCTAACGTCGTTAAACTGGAAAAAGTAATCACCATTTTCAATCACCAAGTAATCACCATTTTGACAGCACTAATTTAAACACAAATATCCAGTGCAAAGTAAACGTATCTGTTAATAAATAATGTCACTGTTAATGTCATAATTCAGGATTTTATTACTGTGTGATCACAGACACACCTCCCAAATACAGTGACGGTGTTATGTTGGGACACAGACGAGGTGAGGTGGATCCAAAGGCAAGTAGTTTATTAACAAAATGAGAAAACAAACATGGGTAAATAAAGGAACACAGAGCAAGAACAGGATAATCAACAGGGCAACAACGACTTACAAACAAGCACTGAAACAAAGGGATATATATATACTGACCTGAACTTATGAACCAATGAGTAACTATGGAAACAATCTAATTTAACTAACTAATTTTAAGGGATTTTTAAGGGAACGTACTTTCTCCTATAATATCACACTCCTAACCACAAGGGTGCAGTGTTGAGCTAGAGAATCAGGGCTTACTCTTACTGACTCTAGAGTAAAATGTTAACACTATGGGAGTTTCTCAAATGGAAGGCTGCATCCTGCAAAGGCTGCATTTATTGGCAGCCACGTCATCAAACGTCGCTGAAGGCCATCTCAATCGGAAGGATCCTTGGAAGACAGCCTTCCTTTCCCGTCCTTTATTCAGCTGAATTTGAAGGATGCATGGGATGTATCCACCGCGACCTTAAATCACCCACAATTCTTTGTACCCATTCCATTTCATGAAAATAAACTGACGAAAAACAAGTCAGCACTGAGCTTGTCTGGATTTATTATGAAATGTAAGACAAAAATTATGTTTTCTGACATGAAAGGATAGATGTTATATTTTGTTTTGGTGTAAATTACATACTAAACGCTAAACTGCCAATAATTTAAGCCACAGGGAGATTGTAGATGGCTGTAGTTCATTGTATTGCATTAATAGAAAGCCAAATAATATAAAGATTTGTAATACAAAGTATTTTTCCAAAACTAAGTTTTATTAGTGATTTTGTTTCGTGACGGTGAGGGTGGGAACAAATGTGACGTAGACACGCACACTTACTAGAGCATCTCATTCTAGCTTTTAATGCCGAGGAGGATTCTAGCCTACAAGACGCTGAAGGTCTGAACTAGGAAAGATGCAGCCTTCCAGTTTGAGAAACACCCTATCGGTGCGTTATACCGCCCTCGGAGTGAAAACAATCATGGCCACCATATTGAAGTGTTGTTCCAAACTAAAGTGCTCAAAACTGGCCACTTCAAAGGGCCTTTCGGAATGAAGGATTTCGTATGATCCCCATGATCCTTTGCACAGATGCTTTGCATGATGAAGGCGCCTCCGTATGGGCACGGGGTGATGACGCACAAAGGGCACTTCAAGAAACAGTTGTTTGGTCCCCTACACGCTGCAACCCTTCAAAGTTCTTAGGGCATAGGGATGAACCCTACCGAATGGAACGCAGGGAGTATTCAACATCTGAATCTATACAAAAATAATACAGCACCAGGTGTCTCTTGTTGTCAGTTTAAATGTAACCCTGTTTAGGTAGGTTTCTTGTTCAGTTTCACTAGTTATGTCAACCTTAATTTGTAGCATATTAAAGTTTTTTATTTTATTATTATTATTTTTTATATATAAACTGCACTTGGGTTCTCACATATTTAAACTCACCTTCAAGTGAATGAAATGTTTCACCATAAAAGCGCAACCAAGGTTGTAATTTTCCTTACAGCTGTTTTGAGATGATGATGATGATGATGATAATTATTTTGAAAGAACATATAGTAAAGGTCTGAAAGTTCATGGATAATTTGCCTGATGCAAAATTAAGGGCGTGTAAATTATCTTCTGTGCTCCATAAGGGTGTGAACAGCAGGTTTAGGATCCTGTTCAATGCAAAATACATTTCTTAGTTCATGCCACTGTTTTGATAGTGTTTATGCACGCAGTGTCTTATGATTTCTGAATTACTTAATTGTGTAATTGGCATGATACATTTTTCTCCAATTAATGGTGAGATTTTAGTTAAGGAGTTGGTGTAAATATAATAAATATAATAATTTAAAAGGAATTGGGAAAAAATAGTTATGGAGCTCTAAAGAAAAAAAGCAAACCACAGTGAACCACAGCAACATCAAGCTGTTGCAAAGAGGACATACGGATTCCACTGTGTCTTCCAAAACCACCTGACTGAGATGGAATGTAAACGGTACGTCCTTTATGTTTATGAACGAGGGACTATAAGTAGTAAGTATATAATGAAATGGTTTAAAAAATATTGATTTTGTCTACTCCTTAGGGTGTGGGATGGTTTTTAGTATAAAGTTTTTGTTATGCGAACTGGCATTTAGGTACGGAAGTTCTAAGCGGCCATGCATTATTATAATTTTTCTGTCTTGTTTTCTCGTGATCACGACTTAATTTTCTTGTGATCACGGCATAACGAGTTGCTTTGTCGTTATCACGACATAATTTTCTCGTGATCTCGACATAACGAAAGTTGTTTTGTCGTTATCACGACTTAATTTTCTCTTGATCACGACATAACGAGTTGTTTTGTCGTTATCACGACTTAATTTTCTCGTGATCTCGACATAACGAAAGTTGTTTTGTCGTTATCATGACTTAATTTTCTCGTGATCACGACATAACGAGTTTTTTTGTCGTTATCACGACTTAATTTTCTTGTGATCTCGACATAACTAAAGTTGTTTTGTCGTTATCATGACTTAATTTTCTCGTGATCACGACATAACGAGTTTTTTTGTCGTTATCACGACTTAATTTTCTTGTGATCTCGACATAACTAAAGTTGTTTTGTCGTTATAACAACTTAATTTTCTCGTGATCTCGACATAAGTTGTTTTGTCGTTATCACGACTTAATTTTCTCGTGATCTCGACATAACGAAAGTTGTTTTGTCGTTATAACGACTTAATTTTCTTGTGATCTCGGCATAACGAAAGTTGTTTTGTTGTTATAACGACTTAATTTTCTTGTGATCTCGACATAACGAAAGTTGTTTTGTCGTTATAACGACTTAATTTTCTTGTGATCGCGACATAACTAAAGTTGTTTTGTCGTTATAATGACTTAATTTTCACGTGATCTCGACATAACGAAAGTTGTTTTGTCATTATAACGACTTAATTTTCTCGTGATCTCGACATAACGAAAGTTGTTTTGTCGTTATCACGACTTAATTTTCTCGTGATCATGACATAACAAGTTGTTTTGTCGTTATCACGACTTAATTTTCTCGTGATCTCGACATAACGAAAGTTGTTTTGTCGTTATCACAACTTAATTTTCTTGTGATCTCGACATAATGAAAGTTGTTGATCTCAACGTAAAAAACGTTTTCTCACGACGTAATTGTAGCTATCGTGAGAAAATCAGGGTCGATATATTGTCTTCGACGATAAAGTTGCAGACCCGACAGCCTCCTTCTCAAGTGTCGAACACTTATGTGTAAGTCGTCAATCACTGACAGACACAGAGCTATTTCAGTTTGAGTGAGTCCCTGATCAAAGTAAAAGCGAATACGATCATCCATGATGCTGCGATGATGCTGCTTCTGTAGCATTTTCTCATGCCGAATACACAGAGAAAATTAAGTTGTGATAACGACAAAACAACTTTCGTAATGTCGAGATCATGAGAAAATTAAGTCGTGATCACGAGAAAACAAGACAGAAAAATTATAATAATGCATGGCCGCTTAGAACTTCCGCATTTAGGTCTGCACAGATACCAGTGATTCCAGTCATAGGTGATTTTCTTTTACAGTTGCAAGTTGTTGTTTACTTTTTGTTACTTCATGTTTTGGATTAATCGGCTTGTGTAGTGTTTGTGTTCAGTGAATATAATGTGTCTTTATTTGGTCATGTAATCAGTGTATGTGTGTGTGTGTGTGTGTGTGTGTGTTTGTGTATGTACCATCATTTATATCAATATAATTTGTAGGTTGTAGGACCCTAAAACTGTTTACTTCTCTGTTTTGCTGAGGTAGCAGACAGCTGAGGAAAATAATGGTGAATATAAATAATAAAATGCATCCAAACTAACACTGTTTAGAGCTCCAGGAACACACTAATTGCTTATAAGTATATGTCCCAGACAGTGTGCTATGTGTTTGGTTGGGAAATCACACTTCTGCTGTTTTTATGCAAAATTGGATATGCAGTCTGTGCTAATAAGTTAATTTAGTTATATAATCTTTTAAGGTGACTGCTGCTTAATTAATTAATTAATTAGTGGGACTTTGAGCTGAATAAGACTATTTTGTAGAACCCAACATGCATTTAAAATCTAGAATCTAATCTCTGCAACTGTACCAAGCTTATTTACAGGTTACAGGTTACATTACAGGTTCTTAGTCCTATTATTATATAAAAAGGAAAGGAAAAGCACAAAGTTATCCACATAAATCGTGTGCTATATTCCAGGCATAGTAGATTAAGGCTGAGAAAAGGGAGAAAAAAAAATTGACAGTGCACAGATGGTTTAATTTTGTGATTAATACAGAGAATTGGCATTTCTCCTTTTTGCTACTGTGTTAAGACCAGCAGAGGGCACCACTGTTACATTCAGTAGTAGGAAGCACTCTTTTTCTACAGAACTACCTACCCCAAAACCTACTTTTAGATTTTCAAAAAACTTAATTTTGTATGATTTTAGAATGTCCCCACAAGGTCAGAAATTACTGGTAGTGTTGGGAAAATTACTTTTAAAAGTAATGCATTACAATATTGTGCTACTCCACACAGGGTCATGTGGGTTTGGATTTTGTTTTCCCTTCATAATAAAAAACTTCATTCAAAAACTGCATGTTGTGTTTACTTGTGTTATCTTTAATTAATATTTAAAATTGTTTGATGATCTGAAACATTAAAGTGTGACAAACATTAAAAAAAAAAAACAATCAGGAAGGGGGCCAACACTTTTTCACACCACTGTATTTCAACTTCCGACACTTGTTTTCTATTAAATTTAAAGGCTCGTTTCCACTGAGCGGTACGGTTTGGTACAGTACGCTAAGGTATGCAATTATGTCCGTTTCCATTGTCAGAAGTTGTGAATGGTACCAAAATAGCGAAAAGTACCGTACCACTTTTTTGGTACCCTTTCGTTGGGATACCCAGCATAGCAAAGCATACCAAAAGGGTGGAGCTAAACTCACTGCAGACGTTGATTTCTCTCTTGGCTCTCTGCGAAGGCGGACGCTTTTTCTCTCCTCTCCTCCCCTTATCTTCCCTGCTTGCTCTCTCGTCTTGTCTATTGTCTAACACTTGAGAGACTCTTTCTGCACTGCTCTCCTAACCGAAAAATCATGGATTTGATCAACTGGTCTCTCAACGCAATTGACACCATATTCTCTACAAGAGCCCGGGGTTCGGGGGAGCCCAATTGTCTGGACGGGACGTTCGCTACTGGCTACACGATGGACGCATGGGAGAGATGGCGGGTCGGTGTCTGGCGGCTCTTTCCGTGGAGGACATTGAGGATATCTACCTATTCGGAACCATGATAACGGGTTTTCTGCTGATTGGATTTGCCCTGGGTTATCAGAGAATTCAGAAGACGGGAACAGCTGTCCAAAGCCTCACAAGGCTGCCCGTCATGATTGAAGCAGTGGGCAGAGCGGTCAGCACTGAGACTGAAACCATCAACCGCAATATGGATTCTATCACAGAGAAGCTCACGGCTGTGCTGAGAAAAATTTATGGACTTGGAGACCAGAATGGACAAATAGAGTTGTGAAATTGGTATGCAGCTGCTCGCACCAAGACCAAATAATCTTATCATCTTTCGGCTTCCCAAAACAACATAACTGCCTTGGACAAGGTCATTCTGGAAACACCCCCCCCCCCGGAAGGGCACTGCAGTGAGACCCTCTTGCTTCCTGACCCCTCCCACAGACACCTGGATTGTCGACTACGTCTGGGTCCCGATCAAGGCCGTTTCCATGGCAATTGCTGTGTCGCTATCACAATCTGCGGACTGAGACAACTTGTTTTGGATACCAGCGGGGCGGATCTCCAGGCCTACAAATACACAAACTCACATCACACACATACCCATATATACAGACATTCCATTCACCCCCCCCCCCCCCCCCACCCCCAATCCCTCACCTTCGCCGCTTTTTTCTGCCAGTCCGACAGGCGGGTCTGTGACCGGCGCTGAGAATAGCTGCTGGACCGGATGGCTGTTTGTAGGAGCTGGATTACCCCCCACCTGTTGCAAGTCGTGTGTCTATGGTGTATTGATTATGTGCTTTTGTTGCTGGGGGTTATTTTTTTTCTCCCCTCCTTCCTCATGTTTAAGCTGTATTTCTTCCTCAATTCCCTGTCTTCCTGTCCTGTCCACCCCCTTGTCATATTGTATTGCACGTATGTTTGTGTATGTATGGACAGGTTGATGGCTAATTTCGCTGGTACTTGTGACTAGTGATAATAAAGGGCTACTACTACTACTACTGATTGGTTAACTAGAATCGTCACTTTTGCGTGATACAAGGGGATAAAGCTTCTCCTTTACTCGTTCCGCTCTGCTGTGTTTGGCTTATTACATTAGAGTGCGCAAACACAAAAAAATATAACAGTGTATTTTATCATTTAATATTTTCACACAGACAATAGCCGTTTCTCAATATGCGTTCTTGTTTGTTCTTGTGGACTTGTGAAATGTCATTGCCCAAAAACCCACGTAATTTTCAAAATATTACTGTTATTGTGTCATGAAATGTAGTTTTAAGAGTTTTTCAGGTGAGAATGTAGTTGTTTAAAACTCAAATCTGCAGTTTATTTTTAAAGACAGAGCCTATTTGAAAATTAGCTTTGCCGATTTCGGAGCTCCAGGCGATCACCGGGCACTCATTGCTCATGTATCCGCATAAAGCAGCCTTACGCTCGGCTAGTCCTTCCAACATTTGCCGTTGGCTCTGATGTCTCTGTAGTGATTAAACATGAGATACAATTCGTTTTGTGTATATTTAACAGGCATTCGTGGTCTCATGATTCTATTTTGACTGAGTTTAACTTTATATTTATTTTGAACTTTACCGTGGTTCAGTGCTGACATTGTAGCATACGTTTTACTGAATTGTTTGCTTTTGTCTTTATTTCCTCTTATATAAGCCTCTTATAATTTGTACTTACACTTTTATAATGGTTATCATTGTTCATTAAAACTGACATAAAAGAGGCAGAGTTGTGCTTATTGTCGTGCTTTATTGTCGATGGCTACTTTCCGGCACACACCGCACCTATAAAGTAAAGGGTACTGTTGGCAGTGGAAGCACAAGCTGGATCAGGGTGTTCGGTCCTGAACCGTACGGTACCGTACTGTACTGACCTGTACCGCTCGGTGGAAATGAGCCATTACAGATCTCTCCTCTATAGCTTCTGCACAGCTCTCGTTTGTGGTTAACACACAGCATGATTTCGTGCAAATGAAGTTTTCCACTGGTTTGGTCACTTGATGAACAACACTGTCACATACACTTGCATGCAGCAGGTGGTTTAAACTTTTACCAAGTGAGCATGAACATGCAAAACAAAACGCTATAAACCTTTAACCTATTTTACAACTTTGTTTCATACCTCTTATTCTGTTCTAGTCTAATGATTTCTTAAAAACAGTCAAACTTAACAAACATTTCAACTGGTGAATCAAGAAACTGGTGTAACATGTCATAAATACACCATCTGCTACAAAGAGTAAAAATCTTAGAACTAAACTACACTATAAAACACATCCTAAATGAATTAAAATACATAATCAATTGCTAAATATTGGTTGTGTCAACAACCATGTGTTTTGTGCAAACACATTGTGGCTGATGAGAGAATGAAACAATTGAGTCTCAAGAGAACAAACCAAACCTCAGCTAAATGTTGAGTTATTGGAGATTACTTAAAATGACAGTCTACCGTTGAAGAAAACATCTCATTAGTGTTTATGTAGCACAAAAGCAGCTAAATAATTTGCACTTGGGTAATATTGCTGCCTGTTACAGGTAATTAGAGATTATTTAATAAAGACAATAATCAGTTTTGAACAAACGAAAGAAAACACTACATGTGGTCAAAGTAAAACTGCCTTAACTTCCTCTTGATTGTGGTTAAAATCACCCTGTTATTTTGAAACTTTTTTCATCTCTGAAAGTCTTGAAAGAAACAAGACTGCATCATGCTGAAGTATTTTAACATCCTGAAGCTTCTTCTCGGTGAGTTTACTGTACTTTATGAACATTTTAATGTGCTTCATAATTTAATAACTTTATTTTATGACACAATTATAATCCAGTTTGTTTTGTATGTATGTGTGTGTGTGTGTATGTGTGTGTGTGTGTGTTAATTATTTCACAGATCTGTTCATATGGTGTCGAGCTGCAGAGACTACCAGATCCTCCGGTCCTGATATTACGCACTTTCTCCACTACTCCCCATTACTACAATAATAGATTTAAACATAATTATTCAGTGCAACATAAACCTCATTTATTCATAAATAATATCACTATTAATGAATTAGGATTTTATTACTGTGTGACCACAGATACACCTCCAAAATACAGCAACGGCACCAGACTACACTTCACTGGTGAGTGAACATTCACTGATCATATTGATATTATACAGTCATTTATTATATACTGCATCATTTTTTAACATTATGTATACTGTAAATAAACATTTTACTGATTGCACAGTACTGATTATATCACATATTTTATAGAACTGACTGAAAAAAGCAAGAATCAAACACAATGGACGATTATTGTCCGCATATCTGCTTTCATAAATGCTCTTCTGATCATTGCGATCATAGTTATTCGATAAAATTATGGTTCCAGCTGAGAATGTAATGGTCTTAAATTTGGACCATAATACTTGTATGTTATTTTTTCTTTCAGTATGACACATTAGCAGACATTTTTATATATTTTAACAGCCCTGACCCATGTTTATAGTATCTAGTCAAGTCATGTTTATGTGTAACCACTTTTCACAATGCATATATTTTCAAAGCTGCTTTACAGAAAATCATGATGTTAATGTTTACAATATCTTAATATCTTCATGCCATACAGTCGGATTTAACAGATTAGAGCTGTGTGATCATATTGTTTACATTTTCCAACTATACAAACAATCAAACATTTGAGATTTGCTGTATAGCATATTGCTGTTCTTGCAGGTCTACAGGTATGTTCAGGTGAAGGTCTCATTGAAGTGCTCTTTGTTCATTCATTGTTTCAGGTTTGGTGAAGAGCTACACTGACGTAGCTGGAAGATCTAAAAATTACACTGCGGCTGAAAACTCAAATAATCTACAGGTAAAATAAGTCTTCAATAAATGTAATCTTATTTTCCTTTAATACCCAGTAATTCCTTTCATCTTCAAATGACATGAATAAGATTCATTATCTCATTTAAGATGTATGCTGTGCTACACGATTCTGTGAAATACTTTACTGAGATAAAAAAAATATATGACTCAGATACTTATATAATATGTATATTGTTAACTAAACTAATAATGTACAGTCAGCCTGTTATTATTGCAAAATAAACCCCTTCATCCCCTGCATGTGAGGATTTATTATTAATGACCAACTGACTGTACATCATGTCTTACTCCATATGGCCATTGATATTTAATATTTAATATTTTCCTCTTTCAGTGTGCTGAAATGGTTTTTCACGGGAACACCAGATCTTGCCCAGAGCAGAGCATGATTGTTTACAGCCAATGTATGATGTAATAAACATTATAAATAAATGTAAAAATATTAATACAAATTTGTAAATTTGAGTCTTTTTCATAGATTAGAGTTTTCTTATGTTACATTTTGTAAGTTTGCTGCTTTGCATCTAAATAAGCAGTGTGGTAGATCTTAATGTAATGATTTTTTCATACTGTTTTGAGTGGAGATCTCTGAGTAGAGATTTGACATACAGCTGGAAATCAAGTAAACAAACCATAATACATGTACTAAAGTTTTTTTGACATGCATGTTAATTGTTTTTAATCTGTTTCATTTGTGGCTGACACACAGCATGGTTTCAAACAAGAATACACATTTTGTGTCAACCGCAGTGTGTTTTATGCAGAAAATTTATATCTGCTATAAGAGCATGTAACCATTGGAATTTAAGAGACAGAAACTAAAACCTTAATCTATACAGTTATTAAAGATAATGTTAGAGTTATGAAATTACTAAATAAATTACAGTAAAACAGCAAATTACATTTTACTCACTGTCTTGGGTCAAACTGCTGCCTGTTACAGTCATGAAATAAGAGATTAATAGTTAAAAAGTTTTGAACACATAAAGAAAACACTACATGTGTGGTCAGAGCAAGCCTTCCTTTAACTTCCTCCTGATTGTGGTTAAATCACCACGTTATCTTGAAAGCTCTGAGGCAAAGTTTCATCTCTAAAGTCGTGTGAAAGAAACAAGACATTATGAAGTGTTATAACATCATGAAGATCATGCAGCTTCAGCTCTGTGAGTTTGTTGTACTATTTTTAATGTGCTTTGTAAATGAATCAATTGATTTATAGTTTCATGACAATTTTGTTCCAAACTTATTTACATGTGTGTGTTTTATTTCTCAGATCTACTCATATGGTGTGGAGCTGCAGAGACTTTAACAGATCAGTTAACAGATTCGGGTCAAAATATGACTATAAACTGTGATCTTGATGCAAAGGAGGTTATTTGGTTATTGCTGAAACTAGATTCTCCGGTTCTGATTTTACGCACTTTCTCATCTACAGCTCCTTTTTACTTCAATAAAACATGTAAACAGAAATATTCAGTACAAAGTAAGCACAATCTGTTCATAAATAATGTCACTATTGATGATTTGGGAGTTTATTACTGTATGAAAATAGACCCTCCTCAAAAATTCAACAACGGCACAAGACTCTTCATCATCGGTGAGTGACCATTCACTGATCGTGTTATACAATGCTATTAAGACGCTAACAAAAAACAAATATCACAGCTGTGCATGCATTAAATATCATAGAACCAACTGCAGAGATCCAGAATCATACAGTGGAGGAGTGCATTGAGCAGAATCAGACACACTGGCATATTATTATCCTCATCTCTGCTCTGTTGAATGGTCTTCTGATCATTGTGATCATAGGTGAGTGATTTGATAGAATTGAATGTGTGCTTCAACTGTTAAAAATAGAGGATTAATACTAAATCTAAATTAATTTTGTCACTTTTAAGGATTATTAAGGTATTTTATTTATGGAAGCAAGAGAACCAGAGACAGCATAAAACAATTTCAAGAGCTTGAAGTTATGGATCTTGAACAACCTCAAGACTCAACCCAAGTGCAGGTAAAACAAGTTTTATTTAAAAGTTACATTTAAGAAAAAAAGTATGCTAAATCAGCACCCTTTAGGGGTAGATGAGGCACATTATCCTCAGTGATAAGTTGTTGAACTCTTAAAGATTTTCTTTCTTTTTTTTTTTTTTCTAACAGTGTAGAAAAATTTGGAGCATCTGACTGTTTAAAGAAAACTGCAGCTGATTTTCATGCACATTAAATGGTATCGCTGGTTTCCCTTTGCTTTTTCAGTATGTTGCAGTGGACTTTCCACACCATGTAAAAGTTTTCAGTCCAGCAACTATGCACTTCTACAGCTGCTGAAATCAAGAATGGAAGATATCTAATGTAGTTCATATAGATATCTCTTCAGGCAGCACAAATTATGCTCTAGATGTTATTGCCATGCTTTAGATATGATTATTTGAGCTAACTTCCATTTGATGGTCAGATACATTTGTGTAATGAATGTCATTTAGTGTACTAATTGACTGTTTATTATTGACTGTGCTACTTTAATGTCTCTCAGTTCTCTGTAGTCTATTTTTTCCTCACATAATAAAATAATTTATACAGCATGTCATGTTAACACGTTTATTTATTTGGCGAGTCTGAAGTGGGATATAATCAGATAACTTTATGTGAGGTTGGTGAGGAAAAGACCAATGTCTTACACAGGTGTTCGTATTTAAACACGATGCTTAAAGATGCGTCGCCTCAGAATTTTCACTGTTGGGTCATCTTGTGACACACAGCAGCCACAACAGCGCTTATATTTTATTTTATTTCATTTTTATTCGAAACAATCGAAACGCATTAATTGTATCATGAAAATCTTGATTCTCTGTTCTCACCTTTATAGATTATGTTGATCTATGGTAGGTGGTTTTCAAATAACCTGATAATGTACTAATAAAAAGCTGTCTGTTTATGGGTTTCATGGCATAAAATATTTTTAATACGACTGACTTTATATTTTATGTGAATTTAACATTGAAAGTTAATGTGAATAAAAACATTGCAAGTTAGCCTACTAATCATAACATTTTCATTGTACAGAAAGAGAGCAAGGAACATTTACATTATCATAGAACATTTCCGTCTAGAGTTCAAGCACTCTCAAAAACTCCCATTAAAATCACTGAAGCTGTTTACAATATGAAATTAATATCTTTCATACACACATTTGCACGTTGTTGTTTCTGACTAACTGTCTAACTAAGGAAAAGTCAAGATAATTTTTTTATGTAATGTTGACAAGAGTGACATAGAAGTTTTCATCATGAAGCTAACACTGATGTACCGGAGAGAAAACAGATTTCACAGCAGTAGTCAGAAGGAAAAAAACGTGTTTTAAAGCTTGTTGTTTTGTAGAACATAACAATTATGTATGATATGAGAACATAGATAGGGAGTATGTGTTATTTAATATAATTATATTTTCAGAATGACTTCATTTTTTTCTCAAACATAGTCAGTGGGGGGTAAAACGCCCCCAGGGGGCAATGGGCAATAGTTATTCTGTTCTGAACATCAAAACATACGTTACTCTACACTACTATATTTTATGGAAAGTAATACATTGCATTACTTTTGTGTTACTTTTTTCTAATCTTAGCTGGGCTTGCTTGTCTGGTTTTGAAATAAAAAGTTCTTTCTTTGACAAATGTAAAAGCCCTTTTACACCAAAAGCGCTTATTTCCAATTTCTCTCAACATGAATACATGGAAAAACAAAGTAACTGTTTACTTATTCTTTGAAAAAAAAGTAACTCAGACATTTTCTTGTAAATTAAAAAGCAATGCCTTACTTTACTAGTTACCTGGACAAAAAAAGTAATCTGATTATGTAATTTATGTTACTTGTAATACGTTACCCTCAACACTGGTTATTGTGACGAAAAAAAAAAAAGTTTATTAGGATGACCTTCTTCAGTGGTCTAACATCGCTCGTCTATGTTTGAGATGGACAATCATAAATCAAAGAAACTGTTTTATGACAGAAATAAGTATTTCAACAGTGTCAATGCCAGTGAATATATGGGTCAGGTGGGTCTTTAACCATAATTCATATTACTGTTGGTGACCACCAGAGGACAGCATTGACCCACGTTGACAATTAAAGGCGACTGATCAGTGTTTTTGTACTTTATATAAATGTGTCTCCATGTGTGTCTATCCCAAAATAGCTATATATATATATATATATATTCCATGTTCATAAAAAAGAATGTAAAATATAAAAATAGTACAAAATTTCAATAAGAAATGATTAGATTTATTTATATATATATATATATATATATATATATATATATATATATAAGCATAATATTCCTTTCTTTTTGAATTTGGTGTGTTTATTAGTTTCACCCAAATATATCTTTCCTCTGTGGCTGTACATGTAAATGTAAACAGTGGCCTACTGCAGTTGTTAGGGAGGGACTAGATGTAGACTACAGTAGGGACATGAGGAAGTGAAACCTGTGGGAATATAATCTTCCCTAAAGGTGGTCTGTGCGCGTGATCAGACATGTAGGAACAGATTCCACTGGCAGCTCGGTATGTAATTCTGTTTAGCTGTTTTTGAAAAATTCATTGCATTTATGGTTTTAATATATTTTGAATTGTTTCCTAAAATATTTAGACAATATTTTACACACCTTTTCTCTATTTTGAGTGTTACCGTGTAATAATGTTGCCTTTAACTTTGCTCTTGTATATTAGACACTGGTCGGAAATAGGTCTTTAATTTATAGTCTATAATTAATAGCCTATTTTGGTGTTGTGGATATTTCTGGAGAAATTTGTTTGTGATTTTCAGGCTGCATTTCATTTGGGGTATTTTATTGTTTATTTTGTTTAGTTGTGCTCTTTGGATTCATTTAGTGTCATTTATGTTACACAGTGCATATGGGAGTTTACTTTCTCATATATATATAGTTTTGGCTTTGAGTGCGGTGTTTATTTTGTCTTTTAGTGTATTTTATTGTGAAATTTCAGTGTGTGATTGTGGTGGCGTTGTGTTCTTTCCTGGGGCACTTATTCTTGGGGTTGAGGCTGTTCGTTTTTTTAACCTATCGAATGTCTATTTAATGATACAAGTGTTGCTAATTCTTTTATTCTCTCTTCTTGTTGTTTATTTATTTTATGTTCTGTGATATTTTTGATATTCCAATCCTGTTTTATGCACATCAAAAATATTTATTTTGTTTGTTTTGTAACTAGGAACTGTAAATAACATGTGACATAACAAATGAAAGTTGTTTTGATATATGCAACTGGTGCCCATACTTATACATAATCTTTTTATTCTAATGCAGCAAACAAGTTAATAAGTAAATGAGGAAATGAAAGTGTTAGTTAGCTCAGGAGAACAAAGGTCAAGGTTAATAGGACTTTCCATGAAAATAGTTCAACTGATTGTGAAATAGTAAACAGATTACCACTGTCATTTCTAAAAATCACTTATAAACTGAAATACTATATATTAGACACATTTAAATTGGTGGTGAATGGATGAGGAGAGTCTTCAGCAGTTTTTTTAAGATTGTGAGGGTCTCAGCGGATCAGGAAACTCATTCCATCACAGAGAAACACACTATAATCTGATGTAGATAATCTGATGACAAGACAAACATCTCCTGTCAAAACACTTAAATTCAGAGCAGAATGAGAACAGAAAGCAAAGCCACTAAAGTTACAATCTTCTCTGATCTTGATTGTGCTCCTTGGTTTTTTTCTTCTAGTGGACAAAAAGACAATTGCACTAGATTGAGTAAAAGCAAATGAAAAAGCAAATGAGTTTAAATTAATAAAACATTTTTCACAAACCTTTGACGAGTAACTTAAAGCTGTAAATGAGTAACTGATTCATGACGTGGCACGTGTAGTTTCCCGTATCGTTGTACTGAAGGTTGTTGAGTTTGAGGGAGAAGTTTCCAGTCTTATGAGGGAAGCTTTCGGTTCTGTTCTCATATGATGGATCCTGTTTCTCCATAGAAACTTTACCATTAATAATGTCATACACTTTCAGACTTTCATTGTGTCTCCAGTAGACTGTAATATCTTCAGTTGTCTTTAGCTCAGAAGAACAAGGTAAAACCACAGAATCTCCAACATAACCCACAATCGAGACCTGCAGCGGCACTGAAAACAGAGAGGAGTCATAGTAAAAGAAGCATAATTTATAATGGAAGTAATATAAGAATTTGCTTTATGAATGGCTGTTGCTCGAACGTTAGTTTACTCTCAATCAGAGAACACAGCAAATGCATTGACTTTAATAAAGGTGTACATCATAAAGACAAACAGGAAAAATAAAGGTTGAAGTAATAATCCATCATATGACCAAACAAATCCATTTTCCAAAACCTAATTTTCTGTTCCTTACGGTGGCCGAGAAAGCTCAACGCGCTGCAAATAGAAAAAAACACCAGCAAATTAAGAAAACAACTTCCTCAATTTTACAACGCACGCGCTGCAAATGCTCACAACAAAACCAAAAAAAGAAACGCACTGCAAATAGAAAAAAACAGTCTGCAAATCAAGAAAATAACATTTGTCAATTTGACAACACACATTCTGCAAATGCTCACAACACATCCAAATAAAATGTATTTGGTTGTGTTGTGAGCATTTGCAGTGTGTTTCTTTATTTGTTTGTGTTGTGAGTATTTGCACCACCTGCTGTCAAACTGATGAAGATGTTTTCTTGATTTGCTGGTGGTTTTTCTATTTGCATGTGTTTTCTGAAGTTGCAGCACGTTGAGCTCTCTCGGTCACTGTAGTTCCTACTTGATTTCAAACTGAATAGGCCCTTCACATTACTAATAACTAAATTAGTGGCAGTTTTCTCTAGTGTGTAGGGCAGATGATTATTTAAACATATATTAAAAGTGGTCATATGATGCTTTTTTAAAGATAATTATTTTGTGTATTTGGTGTAACAGAATATGTTGACATGCTTTAATGCTCAAAAAACACATTATTTTTAAAATACTGTACATTATTGTAGGTCCTCTATGCCCCACCTCTCTCAAACGCTTTGTTTTATACAAAGTCCCTCCTTCCAACAAATGCAGTCTGCTCTGATTGGCCAGCTAGGCAGTGCACTGTGATTGGCCGAACACCACAAGCACTCGTCAAATGTAACGCCCCTTTCCATAATCTCGAGCTTCATCTTTCAAAATAAACATAAAGACAGTAAATTATGTCTTTAGTTTTACCATCAGTTCAAGCCCGAGAGGGAAACAGAGTCGCATGAAAGACACAGTGATGAAGCTCATAACGTTATGTGTTTGTACACAAGCCGCGATTAAGCCAGCTTACTCTCTCTCTCTCTCTCTTTATCTCACACACAAACACACACAACGCTCAAAACTCCGCATTTGAACAGTCAATAGCAAATACAGTCGCTGATTCAGAAGCACCAGATTGTCATAGCAAAGTCAGAATTACCTCCTCTCCTAAGTTCACGAAAATGTCGTCCATAAAATGCGTTGTAATAACATCTGGGTTGTGCTGTTCTGTTGTAAGTAATCTTAATGATTCCTAAATGCATCTACTCTCGGAAGGCCAAATAAAGTGCTTTTGCTTTTTTCATGGCTGCATCAACACTACTGAAACTAGGGATGCACCGAATCCAGGATTCGGATTCGGCCGAATCCTGGGCTTTTTGACGGGGTTCGGTTTCGGCCGAACCTTAGATTTATTTTCCACCGAAACCGAACCCTAGACTTGCGCTACGACGTCACACGGCCGTTGATTACGTGAAGGTGTTTACGGACCCGTTCGAATGTAGTAGGCTGTAAGAATCTGAAAATGGAACTCGTAAGCAAAAAAAGTTTTGTTTGGCAGTATACTTTCAACCAAAAGAAGGCGATTCAAGTCGAGCTTTATGTTCAATTTGCAATGCCAATTTGTCTCGTGGTGGCAAGTAGAGCCCTGCGCAGGACTGTTTTCTTCATCCCGCGCCCGCCGAATTTCTGACCATTACCGCCCGCTCCCGCAACATGTGTGTTACACTCCCGCCCGCTCCCGCAATATGTATGTCCACTCCCGCCCGCACCCGCAAAACTCTGAGAATTTATTCCCGCACGATAATAGAGATGCATTGATTTTGTGTCTTCTCCCGTCCCGCAGGAAAAAAAAAAATAACATATTGTATTGCTATTATTAAAGAGATTCATGTTTGTTCCTTTCCCTGACCTGCATGTATTCTGACGCACTGGTAGGGAAGATGAATATAGCCTGGGCTATCGGGGACATCTAAAACGCTTAGGCTACCGCGCGTTTCTTTAGACTTCAAGTACTTTGATTTTGTTGACAATGACATCATGTCGCTAGGTTAGCCGCCCATTCCCGCCCGCAGCAAAGTTCAAACCGCCCGCTCCCGCGAGATTTGCGTTGGGTCCCGCGGGACCCGGCGGGTCCCAATCCCAATGCAGCCCTCTTGGCAAGGACCCTAAGCAGTACACAACATCGCCGATGTTAAAACTAAGGATGCGAGTAGGATTCGGTATTCGGTTTCGGATTCGGCCGAATCTTAAACAGTGGATTCGGTATTCGGCCGAACCCCAAAAATCTGGATTCGGTGCATCCCTAACTGAAACCACGCCTGACGCAAATATTTCCACATCTTGACGTAGACATGTGGGGGCGTGTTTGAATGAGCCGTTTTAGGGGGGTGTGGCAGAGTCTTAACTTTGACAAAGAATATCTCTTTGGTTTTGAGACTTTAGTCTTTGCAAATTCAGGGATCTTATCTATGCACAATCAGGTTGTAACGCTACAAACAGAAAGGACAACTTGAAATCACATCATATGACCCCTTTAAAAATGCAGTTCATAAATATTATGAATTAGTTACACATGGTACAAAAATATTTTCAAAATATGAAAACATAAAAAACATATTTTAACTGAAACTATAGGGTAATACAACTTTTTCCCCCCCACAAACCTTTGATGAGTAGCTCCACAGTTGTAATTGTTGATTACTCTATGATGTAGCACTGGTATTCTCCTGCATCAGTGTGTTGAAAATCATTGAGTCTAATGGAGAAGTTTCCTCTCTGATACTCCTCAGGGAAGCTTTCAGCTCTGTTCTTGTACTTCGGATCCTGTCTTTCTACAGAGCCTTTACCATTAATAATCCCATACACAATCAGTCTGTCACCATATCTCCAATGCACTGTAATGTCTTCAGTTGTAAGTTGATGTTCAGCAGAACAAGGCAAAACAACAGAACCTCCGATGACACCCACAACGGTGTCCAACAGAGACGCTGAAAACAGCGAGAAGTTAAAGGTCAAAGATAAATTAACACGTTTTCCTTTCTCTTATAAACACTTTTACATGTCAGTGGAGAAGTAAAGATCCTTGCTCACCTTTATTTATCAAAATTAACAGATGAAGAAAAACGACACAGCACCTGTAAACACAGAGAGAATTGAAATGTTTACATTCTGCAGTGTAAAAATAAAATTCATACTCTTGCTTGTACAAGTTTAGACATGCTAGTCATGCTATAGTCTTCAGATCAGGGTGGAATCGAAAGTTTTCAAAAATGTGAACAAACTCCCTTAAGATTTTTTTCCTTTACTCTTCACTAGTGGCAAAAAGTATTTTTTTTATCATGTCATGCTTCATTAGTAGGCACTGATGACACAGAAAATTAAGTTTATATATTTTTCTACCATAGGCCTATTATAAATGAGTTAATTTCTCTTTGACATAAGGTTTCTTCCCTAGCTTATTTAGCTAGATTTCCTAATTGTAACATATTTGAATAAGAATAATCAGATCACATATCTGACGATCATGACTTGTGAAATAACTTACAAATGTAATGTTTGTCTAGCTAGCTATCACTGTAGCTATAAAAAGAAAATGCAAATGCTTTAACTGATCAAACATAAACATAAGCACAATAAACACACCACTGGTTATCTGTATTCCACACTTCAGGTATTTTCATGAGAAGAAAATATTTCTTGATTAGCCCTGTATATAATAATACAAGGTTGAATTTTTTAGTATAGAGAAGTAGCTCTCTGGAGAAAAAAACTTACAGATTATCATATGTTTACTTCAAATTTCTCCAAAGAGACGTAGGCTATTATTTTACAATTTGTTTTTTCCCCAAAACTGAGTGTTGTGAGCATTATGGAGCGCTATAAACACATGTAATGTTTAATTCATACTCAAAATATGCAAAAAACCCAAATATGCCTCACAGAAGTAATCCCGTTCCCGGAAATCCCTAATATGGAAAAAAGCATCTAGCTATTACATTTACATTTACGAATTTAGCAGCCGCTTTTATCCAAAGCGACTTACATTGCATTCAAGTTACAGTTTTTACATTTTATCAGCTCTTATCAGCTATCATTGTAGCTATAAAAATAACATATAAACGATTTAACTGATCAAACATAAAGACAATGAACACACCACAAACCTCAGGTATTTTCATGAGAAGAAGAAAGTATTTTAAGTAAGCAATGCTAATCGTATTTAAGTGAGTTTGGAGAAAAAAAACAAACAAAAAAAATGAAACCCAAAAATTAAAATGACTCCATAACTTACTAACAAAATTAAACAAATAATGGTGTGTAAACTACACTTAGGCTATAGTATTTTTTAGTATAGGGACAGAAGTAGTTTGCATATGTAATAAAACTGCACTGTATGGCAGGGGGACTTTAATGCTATGCAAAGTTTACACATGCTAGTCATGCTAGTCTTCAGATCAGGGTGGAGTCGAACATTTTCAGAAATGTAAACACAGGCAAAAATAAACATTTTTAGCATGTCACGATTCACTAGTACTGATGACACAGAAACGTGTTTATGTATTTTCTACTATAGGCCTAGTACTACATGGTTTGATTTATTTCAAGCATAAGGCGTGTTAGCTTATTTAGCTAGATTTCCTAATGCAACATATTTAGATAAGAATAATCAGATCACATACCTGATAATCATGACTTGTCAAATAAATTACAAATGTAATGTTTGTCTCTTCAATCGTAGCGATTTCGCGATCTAAAGGAACGTTTGAACCACGGGTTTGAAATAGAGGATGCTCAAATAGCCTAGAGAGATCGCAACCTCATCGGGAGGGATACACATGCAGCTACTGGGCATGCGCACATCAATATAGCATATTTTTTATTCACACTGTACAACAATAATTTCTATAATTCAAAACACAGTTCATTGCAGAATAAATATTTATGGCAAAAATGTGGTCGTTTGGCAGACAGTGACTCGATTTGCACGTGACAGCCCCAAAAGCTAACCTATGCAGTCTCCAGTTCTTGGAGAGTGGAGAGGGTTGTACCAATGATTCGCTCAGCAGTCCGGACCACCCTCCGTAGTCTTCTGAGGTCAGATTTGGTAGCTGAGCTGAACCAGACAGTTATTGAAGTGCAGAGGATGGATTCGATGATGGCGGAGTACAACTGTTTCAGTAAGTCCTGTGGCAGGTTGAACTTCCTCAGCTGGCGAAGGAAGTGAAACCTCTGCTGGGCCTTTCTGACAATAGAGTCAATGTGAATATCCCACTTCAGGTCCTGAGAGATGGTGGTGCCCAGGAATCTGAATGACCCCACTGCAGTCACAGTGCTGTTCATGATGGTGAGTGGGGGGAGAGCAGGGGGGTTTCTCCTGAAGTCCACTATCATCTCCACAGTTTTGAGCGTATTGAGCTCCAGGTTGTTAAGACTGCACCAGACAGACAGCTCCTTAACCTCCTGTCTGTAAGCAGACTCGTCACCGTCCTGAATGAGGCCGATCAGTGTGGTGTCGTCTGCAAACTTCAGGAGCTTGACAGAGGGGTCTTTAGAGGTGCAGTCGTTGGTGTAGAGGGAGAAGAGCAGTGGGGAGAGTACGCAGCCCTGAGGAGCTCCAGTGCTGATGGTACGAGTGCTGGATGTGAATTTACCAAGCTTTACTAGCTGCTGTCTGCCTGTCAGGAAGCTGTTGATCCGCTGGCAGACGGAGGTGGGGACGGAGAGCTGGGTTAGTTTATTCTGAAGGGTGTCCGTGATGATGGTGTTAAAAGCGGAGCTGAAGTCCACAAACAAGGTTATCTGACAAGTCTTCGGGTTTGAATCGTTTGTTCACAGTGTTGGGGAAAGTTACATTTAAAAGTAATGCATTACAATATTGCGTTACTCCCTAAAAAATTAACTAATTACATTAGCTACTTTTTATGGAAAGTAATGCGTTACGTTACTTTTGCGTTACTTTTTAAATATGAGCAGGGCTTGATTGTTTGTTATTAATACAAGAAGTTCTAATTATAGCAAATGTAAAAGCCCTTTCACACCAAAAAGTGTAATGAATAAACCTCAGGCTGAAAGAAAAGTAAATTCATGTCTGTAAAGTAGAACTCAGGAGAAGAAGGTTCAACACTCACCAGCAAAAAACAATGAAGCACAATTGTTAGTTCATCTAAAGTCATTTTTGCTTATTAGTTTGGCTGAACTGGATCCTCAAGAGTGAGCAGCAAAGACATTGGATAATAAAATGGGATTAGATACATTTGTGTTGTTTAACATATTTAATTATTGCAGGTTTGCATCATATTCTGAGTTTGCATTTCACTGTTTTAATTCATTTTGATTAATACTAAATCTGTTTTTTGCGAGTGGGATGAATTAATGCACATTCACATTTAGTCTAGAACTACAGTAACATCATGTTCACATGCACTGTCAGTCAGTAAATGGGAAAAAGTAAATCAGATATTTTTTTGTAAATTAAAAAATAATGCGTTACTTTACTAATTACTTGAAAAAAGTAATATTATTATGTAACTCGCATTACTTGAAATGCGTTACCCCCAACACTGCTCGTTCATCACGTGACAGACCCATAAACTTAACCAGTGCAGTCTGAGCCAGAAAGAGAATTGATTAGTTAATTTCTCGAGTTGTTCGCTCTTTTGTCACGTGACGTGACTGCATTGGATAGATACATTTGTTAATTTACAAGTTTTCTTACAAACGGATGCATAGTTATTATTATTATTATAAGTAGTATTAGTAGTAGTATTGTTATCATTGATTATTTACTCTTACAGATGCGTTTCTGGTCTCAAATTGTAGCTTTTTATTTCTTACAGTTTATAAATGTGTGTTTCTGTCAAGATGGTTCTTCTCCATAACACTGAATGTGGTTACAAAGGTAATAAAGTGTTGGTTATTATTATTAAGTCTCTTTCCGGCTCAGACTGCATAGGTTAGCTTATGGGGCTGTCACGTGATGAACGAACGACTCGGAAAACCCCGAAGACAAGGTGAACTACTTGACAATTCCATTTCAGAACCCATAGAATTTTATGAAGGAATCACTCCCCGAGACGATCTTTCTTCCTGAGTCACATTAAAGATTCGTTCAAAAAGAATGACCTGAGATGCAGTGTGCTGAATTAACTTTATTTCTGTACAAACAATTTGTGACGGCGCAAATCGAGTCACTGTCTGCCAAACGACCACATTTTTGCCATAAATATTTATTTTGCAATGAACTGTGTTTTGAATTTATGAAAAAACTGAGTTTCATAAGGTAGGCGTGAACGATTTTGCGACACCACTTCTTTCTTTCGTTTTTACGGTGCTTTCCTAAACACGCCGATAGGGTTGTGGCTAGAAGGGATACAGCTCCGACCGGAAACTAACAATGCAATTAAATTTTCTACCTATTAGATTTTGTTTTATTAACGTCTGCACCTACCCCAACACTAAACTTACCGCTTACAATAATGCAAAAATAGAAATTATTGTTGTACAGTGTGAATAAAAAATACGCTATATTGATGTGCGCATGCCCAGTAGCTGCATGTGTATCCCTCCCGATGAGGTTGCGATCTCTCTAGGCTATTTGAGCATCCTCTATTTCAAACCCGTGGTTCAAACGTTCCTTTAGATCGCGAAATCGCTACGATTGAAGAGACAAACATTACATTTGTAATTTATTTGACAAGTCATGATTATCAGGTATGTGATCTGATTATTCTTATCTAAATATGTTGCATTAGGAAATCTAGCTAAATAAGCTAACACGCCTTATGCTTGAAATAAATCAAACCATGTAGTACTAGGCCTATAGTAGAAAATACATAAACACGTTTCTGTGTAATCAGTACTAGTGAATCGTGACATGCTAAAAATGTTTATTTTTGCCTGTGTTTACATTTCTGAAAATGTTCGACTCCACCCTGATCTGAAGACTAGCATGACTAGCATGTGTAAACTTTGCATAGCATTAAAGTCCCCCTGCCATACAGTGCAGTTTTATTACATATGCAAACTACTTCTGTCCCTATACTAAAAAATACTATAAATGTAGTTTACACACCATTATTTGTTTAATTTTGTTAGTAAGTTATCGAGTAGTTTTAATTTTGGGGTTTCATGTTTGTTTGTTTTTTTCTCCAAACTCACTTAAATACGATTAGCATTGCTTACTTAAAATACTTTCTTCTTCTCATGAAAATACCTGAGGTTTGTGGTGTGTACATTGTCTTTATGTTTGATCAGTTAAATCGTTTATATGTTATTTTTATAGCTACAGTGATAGCTGATAAGAGCTGATAAAATGTAAAAACTGTAACTTGAATGCAATGTAAGTCGCTTTGGATAAAAGCGGCTGCTAAATTCGTAAATGTAAATGTAATAGCTAGATGCTTTTGTCCATATTAGGGATTTCCGGGAACGGGATTACTTCTGTGAGGCATATTTGGGTTTTTTGCTTATTTTGAGTATGAATTAAACATTACATGTGTTTATAGCGCTCCATAATGCTCACAACACTCAGTTTTGGGGAAAAAAATTTGTAAAATAATAGCCTACTTCTCTTTACTTCGCAATAGTGATCGCAAACCCAGTCACAAGCTCACAATCAAGACATCAAATTATAACATCAAATAATGCTGGGTACACACTAAAAGACTTTTAAAATTTTATCTTCAAAAGGTGAAAGACCACAAACATGTGGACAAAAAAAATAGATTTAACCGTTGTGCTCCTATAGTGTGTTGTGTCTTCGGGGTTCCCCCCACACATCAGGATTTCTGATCATAAGTATTCAACGATGAATATACAAATCACGATCAGGGCACCTCCGACATTCTTCTGAGCAGATTCAGTCACTCTTAACACCTCACACTACAAGAAAATCTCTTAAGGTAATCTTTAGAACCACCAAGATAATCGGGACATTACCTAGGATTGTCGGAAGGGGAGAAATAGGCCCAAAATCAGCCCAATTATCTTGTGGTGTGTACCCAGCATAACTATGCCCTTAATGTTGGCACAGTTTTTCTCCATGGAATAGAAAATTAAACTGAATATCAGATTTTCTAAATATTGCATCAAAGTTAGAAATTCCATTGATAACACTAAACTGAATTACGTACTTGATGTTAAATCTTTTAGAACTTTCACACTGTAGAATGTAAACATTTCGATTTCTTTCTGTGTTTACAGGTGCTGTGTCGTTTTTCTTCATCTGTCAATGTTGATAAATGAAGGCAAGCAAGGATTTTTACTTCTCCACTGACATGCAGAATTGTTTATAAGAGAAAAGGAAAAAAAATCCTTGTAAAATCTAGTTAAACATGCATTCATTTGTCTTTGTCCTTTAACCCTTGTATGATGTTTGGGTCTGTGGGACCCATTTAAATTTTTTAGCAAAATAAAAATTATACAATTTATTATTTTTTTCAAACTCAGACTCGTTGGCCTTGGCTCATTTTCTGTGAAGAACATATGCATTCATGGCATATACATTCTCTCTGTTTTCAGCGTCTCTGCAGGTCACCGTTGTGGGTGTCATCGGAGGTTCTGTTGTTTTGCCTTGTTCTTCTAGTGAACCTCAGCTTACAACTGAAGACATTACAGTGAATTGGAAACACAGTGACAGTCTGAATGTGTATGCCATTAGTAATGGTAAAGTCTCTGTGGAAGAACAGGATCCAAAGTACAAGAACAGAGCTGAAAGCTTCCCTGAGGAGTATCAGAGAGGAAACTTCTCCCTCAAACTCAATGATCTTCAACTCACTGATGCAGGAGAATACCAGTGCTACATCATAGAGGAATCAAAAATTCTGACTCTGGAGCTACACATCAAAGGTTTGTGGGGTGGGGGGGAGTAATTAAGTTTTAATTAAAATACAAGTAAAATCTCTTGTTGTTGGTTTCATATTTTAAAATATTTTTATAATTACAAATACTTTTTTTTTATTTAGATATTTAGTTTTAGAGAGTTGCAGCACATAACGTTTTACAGTCTGAACTAATTTTGTCTTGTCATAAAATGGTTAAAATGGCTGATATTTTCAGAGACTTGATTCATGAGGGTGTGCGGAGGTGACAACCAAAGGGGACCAATATGAGTAATAATTGACCCTACACACTAAAGAAAACGACCACTAATGTGATTACTAATAATGAGAGGAGCCTGTTCAGTTTGAAATCAAGTGTAAACATTAAATTAGGTATCACAATTTAAATTTGTTTGATCGCATAATGGATTGTTACTTCAACAGTCCCCTGTATTTTCCTCTTTCTGATTGTGATGCACATCTAAATTAAAACCAAAGTAATTACAGTGTTCACTGACTGAAGGTCTCTGCACACTGAGTCCGAAATTTTCGCATGCGTTTTTTCACATTCGCAATCTTAAAAATTTGTCACGCACAGAGACCTTGCACACTGAGTCCGATGCGTTTTAATTAATCCGTTGCGAAAAAATTCGCAAAACTATACAAAATGTCTTCAAGCAGTCTTTTTGTTTAAAAAAAGAAAAAGGAAATGTTGGGTCCATCCAATCCTTAAGGCCATTGCACACTAGTCCGAATTTTTCGTCCGAAATTTTCGCACGTTGAAAAATAAATACGACTTCAGGTTTTGTCAATCACGTTTGCACACTGCCTCTGAAATTCTCGTCCGTCAAAAAAAAAATTCGGATCGGGTTCGATTTTTTGCGTTTTTCGCATCCGTATAAAGCCTTCTGAGATGCTTTGAGAAGGTGTTTTGACCATTCAGAGCCACCGTACAAGCGAAAGCCAAAAGGATATCCTGAAGTCTCTGTTCAGGATAAATTGGTTCACGGACATTGGTGGTCTTCTTTTTAATATGTGGATTCAGTATCGCTAGCAAAGTATCAAACTGAGGCACTGACATCCTGAAATAAACTTTGAATCTCTCGGGATAATCCCGCAGCTCTTTGATAAGGAGGTGGAACTCTCCTTCCTCTCTGCGCAATCTAAGGATTGGATGGACCCAATATTTCCTTTTTCTTTTTTTAAAAAGAGAGAGGACAACAAAATCATCCTCATTGCTTGAAGACATTTTGTATAGTTTTGTGAAATTTTTCGCAACGGATTAATTAAAGGCAGCGGCTATTTACACTAAGTGTAAATAGCGATAGACGCTATTTACACTAAGTGCAAATAGCAATAGATGCTATTTACACTCGGTGTAAATAGCAATTAGATGCTATTTACACCAAGTGCAAATAGCGATGGGTTCTATTTACACTAAGTGCCAATAGCATAATTTTTAGTGACAGATGCTATTTACACTAAGTGCAAATAGCGATGGATTCTATTTACACTGTTAAAATAGCAAGATTTTGTGCTATTTATACTACTTATTGCAAATAGTGGCAATTATCTGCACCTCAGTATTGTAGTACATTATAAAACAGTACGCAATAATAACATACTGAGTGTAAATTATAATTTTAATTCAAATTTATTAAATGGATGCCACCTTATTGGGACAATAAAGCCCTCCCTACACCTACCCGATACTTTATTTTCACCTTTTTGATTATTTCCTTCATTTTTATTGAAAATAAATGCCTTTCTGATGCGATATGAGATTTGAAAAGGGAGAAAAAAATGTTTGGCAAAAGGTGGGCTCGAACTCGGGTCGCTCGCGTCAAAAAGCATGCGCCTTACCATCTACGCCACTGAAACTGATGTTAATCTAGCTTCTTTTCTTAATGTTGACTAACGCAATCACACGTTAGTGGGCGGAGTTAGTGTAAATAGCCTTTGCCAACAAGATGGGCTATTTGCACTTGGTGTAAATAGACACTCCGTTAATTAAAACGCATCGGACTCAGTGTGCAAGGTCTCTGTGCGTGATGAATTTTTAAGATTGAGAATGCGAAAATTTCGGCATTATAAACTGTTTCTTTAATTATCTTTCCTCTCTGTTTTCAGTGCCGCTGCAGGTCTCGATTGTGGGTTATGTTGGAGATTCTGTGGTTTTACCTTGTTCTTCTGAGCTAAAGACAACTGAAGATATTACAGTCTACTGGAGACACAATGAAAGTCTGAAAGTGTATGACATTATTAATGGTAAAGTTTCTATGGAGAAACAGGATCCATCATATGAGAACAGAACCGAAAGCTTCCCTCATAAGACTGGAAACTTCTCCCTCAAACTCAACAACCTTCAGTACAACGATACGGGAAACTACACGTGCCACGTCACAAATCAGTTACTCATTTACAGCTTTAAGTTACTCGTCAAAGGTTTGTGAAAAATATTTTATTAATTTAAGCTGATAATAATGTTTCCATTTGCTTTTACTCAATCTAATGAAATTGTCTATTTTGTCCACTAGATGAAAAAGACCAAGGAGCACAATCAAGATCAGAGAAGATTGTAACTTTAGTGGCTTTGCTTTCTGTTCTCATTCTGCTATATTGACAGGAGAAGTTTGTCTTGTTATTACAGTATCTATCAGTTTCGAGTGTTTTTCACTGTGCTGGAATGAGTTTCCAACCTCAACCTGATCCGCTGAGACCCTCAAAACCTTTAAAAAACAGCTGAAGACAATCCTTGTCTGTTAACACTTAAACCGCCAATTTAAGGCCTGGTTTCACAGACAGGGCTTAGACTAAGCCATGATTAGGCCATAGTTTAATTAGGACATTTAAGTAGTTTTTACTAACATGCCTTAGAAAAAAACATTACTGGTGTGCATCTAAAGACAAAACAAAGACACTGATACATTTTAAGATAAGTCAGAGCAAGTTTATCTCAGTTAAAACAGCTCATACTTGCATTTTAGTCTGGGACTAGGCTTAAGTCTTGTTTGTGAGACCGGGAGAATATGCGTCTAATACTGCTAGTGCTACAGGCTAAAGTAAGTTACAAAGAAATAAATAATTCCGTTGTTATATTTTATACATGGTATGTATGGTGTTATTTATTATGTTCACACTTTGCCAAAACAATAAAACTTTTTTTTTAAATATATTTATTTTTTGTTTGTTTTTTTGTTAGTATTTTCCTTCCCTAAATCAATTCATGATGGTTTATGGTTACATTTTGCTAAAAGCCATTAAAGCAGTATTTACGCAACCCTCTGGTGCTCCTCATTTGGGGGTCACACTCAACAAGTTTAAAAGTGACCGAAAACCTTAAGTCCAACTTTATATTTCTGTCATTCAAATGAATGTACTATTTTTATCTCAATAGTATTTTTCTTCATCATTCTTTGTTTTGGAGTGATTTCATGGTGCTAAAGAATATTACCCTCAAAATTATTCACCATTTATTTCTATATAGAATAATAAAAATATTAATGATAATTAAAAAACTAAAAAACATATATAATCCAATTAATTAATGGCGGCAGAATGGTGCCATGTTGTGGAAATAAATACATCAACTCATCTGTAATACCATGATGTACCACTAGATGCCTGTATAGCCTATATACAAGGCCTGGCCAAAAAAAAAAGGAATGAATGAATAAATATTTCGTATTGAACATTATTGCAGTGAGTATCATGTTTCTGGCATGTTGTATGTTTGGCAACAATCCTTTTAATCTTATTTCACTGGACTACCTTTAGCTTTGATAACATTGTGCATTCATTAAAAAAAAGTACATTCACTGTGGCATTGTTTTGACAAGGTTGCATTAATTTTTGGCTGAGATCTTGTTTTGACAATGGAAGAGTCAAACCACTCTGTAAAGTCCAGCACATCCAAGGACTTTCGATAGGATCGAAAACTTCAATTTCACACCAATTCATGTGTGAAAATTATTCCTCATGCTCATTGAACCATTATTTCACATTTTGAGCATGGTGAATCTTGTATATGTACATGGGTACAGAAGTAAAGAAAGTAACGTGCTATGTATTGAATGGGTTTGGGATAAAAGAGTTGTTGCCAAACATACAAAATGCCAGAAACATGTTGAGCAATGCAATAATGATCCAGTCCTAAACTCTTCAGTATTTGCTTATTTATTTATTTGTCCAGGCAGTGTATAAATATAAAGAAGCAACAGGCATATATGCCTGTATATAAATGTATAGGGCTGTGCATTCCCTTGTTCAGGGGTATCAAAGTTTCTAAGGATCAAAAGGCCATGTGACAGAAAACAGTTATGGGGGTTCTTGAAGTCTTTAAGCCTATTTTACTTTAAGAAGAAATAAAAATCTACTAAAAACAAACTTTTAATTCACAATTCGCAAAGATTTGCTCTGTTACAAAGCTCATTTCCTCTTATCAGCGCTCTGTTGCCCTCTGCAGGCCATTAATGATAGTAAAGTGTGCTGATTAGGCCAATAATCACAAACTGTATTATAAGCGTAACCCATAATAACATGCTTTGTACCATATTAATGTATTAACATACGTTTTCATAATGTTTATACTACAAATCCTTTACTCATTAATGTATAGTGGCATACACATAGGCCCGGTTTCATAGACGGGGTTAAGCCTAAACCAGGATTAGGCCATAGTTCAATTAGGACATTTAAGTAATTTTTTATAAACATGCTTAGAAAAAAAAAACATTACAGGTGTGCATCTTAAGACAAAACAAAGGCACTGACATGTTTTAAGATCAGTCAGTGCAAGTTTCTTTCAGTTGAAACAGCTCAGATTTACATTTTAGGCTTAAACATTGTCTGTGAAACCGGGGGATAGAGTTTCATTGTGAGAGGGATGGTGACACATTTAACTGAACTTTAGTTTTGGTTTAAATAACTAAACGTTACTATTTTGTTTAATGTCTGTTTTTTTTTCTCCTTCCCACAAATTCGTGAACAATGACACATGCAAACAAAGAACGTTCGGTGCACTGGCATCCTGGTGCGGGTTAACAGGTTAAGATCAAATAATAACTGACAGACCCCCTTTTGATGACCCTACATGTAAACATTTGATTTCATGAAACATATTAACAATATGAAAAAAACAACAACAACTACATTTACTTGCAATCAGGGTAAACAAAGTTTGCACTGACCACAATGATCATGTGGTGTATCGGCTGCAGAGAGCATAAACCACAAACATTCAACAGATACACTCAGGAACCCTTGCACTATATAAAAAAGATAAAATAAAATATGTAAAACTACATTTTGTAATTTTGTAATGTTACATATTTGTGTTGTTGCATATTTGTGAGTATATTTTGCTGTGTTGGTTTATGACTTTATGTCCAATGTAATATCCGGGTCCTTAAGTAAAACTCGAGCTCGTCAAACTAACATACAACAGAAAAAGAATAGTTGATAGCACATTGAAAGCTAAATGAACATATGTATGTATATGAATATTGAATATTGAAAATGAATATATATATATATATATATATATATATATATATATATATATATATATATATATATATATATATATATATATATATATATGTGTGTTAAGTAAAGATTGGTATATGCTAATGGAATAAAAACTACCAGATGTGGTCAGTGCAAACTTGACTTCAACTTCCTCCTAACGTGGTTAAAATTCCCCGCTTGAAAGCTCTGGGTTGAAGTTTCATTGCAAACGCATCATGTTGAAGTGTTTTAACATCATGAAGTTCATACCCATTCAGCTCTGTGAGTTTACTGTACTTTATGAATATTTTATGCTGTATAAACTAAAGCATTGACTAACAATATTTTTTAATGACAATCATATTCATTGTACGTGTGTGTTTATTTCTCAGATCTGCTCATATGGTGTGGAGCTGCAGAGACTTTAACAGATCAGTTAACAGATTTGGGTCAAAATGTGACTATAAACTGTGATCTTGATGCAAAGGAGGTTATTTGGTTATTGCTGAAACTAGATTCTCCGGTTCTGATTTTACGCACTTTCTCATCTACAGCTCCTTTTTACTTCAATAAAACATGTAAACAGAAATATTCAGTACAAAGTAAGCACAATCTGTTCATAAATAATGTCACTATTGATGATTTGGGAGTTTATTACTGTATGAAAATAGACCCTCCTCAAAAATTCAACAACGGCACAAGACTCTTCATCATCGGTGAGTGACCATTCACTGATCGTGTTATACAATGCTATTAAGACGCTAACAAAAAACAAATATCACAGCTGTGCATGCATTAAATATCATAGAACCAACTGCAGAGATCCAGAATCATACAGTGGAGGAGTGCATTGAGCAGAATCAGACACACTGGCATATTATTATCCTCATCTCTGCTCTGTTGAATGGTCTTCTGATCATTGTGATCATAGGTGAGTGATTTGATAGAATCATGACTTCCTCAACATTTAAAGACAACATTTCTAATCTATATTCACGTTGTCATTCCAAGGACTATTAAAGGTATTTGTTTTTGGAAGCAAGAGAACCAGAGATAACTTGACACAATTTCAAGATACAAGCCTACAACAGCCTCAAGTTATGGATCTTGAACAGCGTCAAGCTCAAAGTCAAGTACAGGTAAAAACAAGTAAAACCACGATTAATACAACAGTAGATATTCATTGCAACAGCAACACAAAATAAACATTCTGGCTTTTTGAACCTGAGCACTGTCAGAAAAACAGTACCTTTTGGTGTACAGCAGCTTAGTTAGCATACGCATCCTTTAGGACAGTTAACTAGTATAGTATTGTTTATTATCTTAAAGCTTAAGCCGAGAAAATACAACTAATTTTAATTTTTTTTTGGTTTAATTTATAGAACATGTAGCAACACACAATCGAGTAATATTAATACTGAATTCCTCTGAAGTGACTGCAGTCGTTAACTAAATTGCAAACTGTTGCCAACTGCATTTGATTGAAGCTTGAAAGATGAAGTCTGCAATATAATGCAAAAGACATACTACTTCCAGTTACTTTGATGAGCAGTCTGATATTCAACATTGCCATGGGATATTAGGAAAGACAGCTGACAAATGATAAAGCATTCCATGTTGGAATTACCATAAATGAAATGACAAATTAGAGCTCTCAGAAGATTCTGGGTTTGCAATCATGAGTTTTGCAATGACATGAATGCATTTAACAAGTTGGAACTGAATAATTAAAGTAGTTCCACATGACATGCACACTTTAAAGTTGGCTACTATGCACCCTTGTTTAGAGCTATGTTACAAAGAAGCCACAGTAATATGCTTATTTTTTGGATTGTATGGATTATGTGTATCCTCTTAAAGAAAACCGCTACCAGTTTTGTATTGAGATTAAATGGTATTACTGAATGCTTTTACAGAACTCTACGGTGGACTTTCCCTCACAAAGTCAAAGATCTCATTCTAGCCAAGTCAGCAGCACCTATGCACTTCTACAGTTCCCAAAATCAAGAACACCTAAGCATAACTGACCCCATTTAGTTTAAATTCTCATTGTATTTGTATTGTATACCCATAGATATCTCTTATGTCAAAATATTTGACTCATTAGATGTCTTGAATTGTTGTGCAAGTGATTATTTTAGTGAATTAGTAATCAAATTATATGATTTACAGAGCAGTTACATTGCCAGATTTACTGCTGTGAAGTTGATTAACTTTGATTTGTGCGTGACAAAGACGTTAGGTTGGCAGACAGAAGCTAGGTGTAGGCAGGAAGTCAGATGACTTTTGTTCTAGAAATGTTTGTGTGATGGTATAGATATGCTTATTTGACCTACTAGCTACTTGTCTTTAGGGCCCTTCTTTTGTCAGATAGCTGTGTGATGACTTTTTAAAAATAATTGGCTGTTGTCTCAGCAAGGAAACTGATTTACTTTAGCTGTGCTAGTTTTATATCTCTCAATCTCTCCTCAGACTTCTACTCATGTACTGTAATAATGTGTTTATTTATTTGATAAGTATTTGATAGGCTTGTAAAGATTGGGATAACGGACAGTCAATCTGACTGTACATAATCCCTTATTTCAATATGAGTGTTAAACAGACACACAGACACATGTACGCATGCTGCTGTATTTGTACATTAAAGCTGTTACAATGCAAACCATAAACTGTGTGCTCAATGTTTTCTTCTGAAATTAAAATGTTAGAAAATGTTATCATGTATTCACCCCATTCATTTCATTCCAGACACTGAACAGATGAATGCTATGTCTCTTGCGCAATTGCAAATTAGATGTTGATCTGTTCTTCACATAATGCATGACTTCAGAAGTCCATTAATAATAATAATATTATACAGTAGCACGCTTGTGGTACTGTTAGAGGTTGGTATTTGGTTTTGTTGATTACATGCCCTTTGTGGAGTTTGATAGCATTGCCCTTAACTTTTATGAACAGAGCAGATATGCTATACAATTTCATATTGAATTCTGTTGTGGAAATAATCAATAAAAGAGTGTATCAATTAAAGCTAATCTGACTTTCCACTATTTTAACGCTACACACAACACAATTCAATACATTCGGGTAATTCCCCTCTCGAAATATGGTGACGGCATCCCATTAAGAAGCTACAATAAACTCACCAGTGAACACCACTGGTCTTTAGCGTCTATACTCCTATTTTTAAGATGAACATAAGAGACCACCTTGCAAGAAGTAAGGGTTAATAACAGCCAACTAAGCAGTCAATCACAACAACCAAGAACTCTCGGAGCAGAAAAATACACACATGCAGGTTATAAAAGTGGTGTTCAATTTTTCACTGTGACTGATTATACTGATTTTATCATGATTTATCACAGATAGCAGCCGTGGTACATGGCGTTTGGTTTGAGCTCATTGTCTGCACGTCTCCGGTTGCTATTTTGAAACACTTTTGATACTTCCTAGACATAATTTTCTTTACTGCAACATCAGCACATTCTTTCAACATAAAAAGAGGAACTAAAACTAATAAAATATTTTTAGAAGAGAGAAGTAATTACATTAAAATTTGAGAGCTCCAAACCTATGTTTTCACAGTTTGGTCTCTAGTTAAGCGACATCTGCACAGCTTTGCTCACCTGTGGCTAACACCTCTTTAGACAAGTTTACCTCATGAGGTAGCCTATGCGTAAGGTTTTCAGAGATGCTCTGGTAAAATGTTCCACTGGTCTTGTACATTACAAGAAGTGCACCACAAAGTCTCACCTCTTGAAAGACGGGGGAGTGATCCAATAATTTGTTTTCTTAATCTCAAAAGGAAGAATACATGTTAAATTGTTCAAATTATTTTGGCCATTGGGCAAACTAACCGGCCAGTTTTTGTCTGAAAAGTAAAATACTCAATACTAATTATTTTGCTATAGCATAAATTAAATATCACTGCACTGTTCCCTCATATGATTTGCAACCAAGGCCTCAAGAGTTTAGTCTTGGTCTAGTCGTGACGTGAGTATGTCGATAGGCTAAATAGCATGAAGTATGCTGGGGCTACAGGACACACCTATAGCATAGAGTCTGAGCTACATTAGCCTACGTTTTTGCAGGTCAGAATAGACAAATCACATACGTTTGTGATATAGATTTTTATTTTTATTTAAAAGAGATTGGTAAAGCAGATTTCAGTAAACTATACTCATTGTCCACTAATATTAGTGGAAAAATATATTATATTAGATAAATATATTAGGAACTAATGTTAATATTTAGCCTAGTATAGGCCAACACAACTCATAAAAAGGCAAAAAGTATTCAAAGATGAGAGAGTTGCGGATTCAGTTTTGTGGGCCGTCGAGCGCCCTCTGGAGGAACACTGTGGTCTGACAGGAAACAGTTTCATTTCCCGCGCTACCATTTGTGGGAGACTAACGAAAAGCATTTTGGGTAACTTTGAAAGATGGCGGACGACGCTGAGCAGGTACGCTATTTTGCTTTATAAGTGTAACATTATATTTTTAATAGAATCTGCTGCTAAATCTTATCGGATGTTTTCATGAATGTCTCACTGAGGCAGTTAATGCACAGCGTCTCTCAGACGGTTGTTTATATGGGTATTTCCAGCGGTTTAAGTGACTGTAATGTAATTTGCAGCAACAAACCACGAACACAGTAGAAGAGCCTCTGGATCTGATCCGGCTGAGTCTGGATGAGAGGATCTATGTGAAGATGAGGAACGACCGAGAGCTGCGCGGCAGACTGCACGTGAGAAACACATACTCTCCTCCATTCATCCATCCATCCATCCATCCATCCATCCATCCATCCATTCATCCATTCATTCATGCATTCATTCATTCATTCATCCATTCAATGCATTTACATGCATTCTAAATCATAAACATCTTAAAGACATCTATTTGACATCTGAAAGGAGACGACCTATAGACATATTGCAGATGAGCAAACACTAAAAAATATGTCTTGCAGACAAATGCAGACATCAAATAGACGTCTCTGAGATGTACGTGTGCTATCAGGCTATACAATAGTAGTTTTAGTAATATGAATTGATTTTTATTTTTTAGGTAAGTTGTACTGTTTCTTTAAATTTTTATAATTGTTTTGCCTTTTTAAAAATATCTATCATTAACTCATTATTATTGAGTCATTAATTAATATTAATGAATATTACTGCAGTTTTGGTTGTATTTATTTTGGTACATCAAGACAAACTAAATCAATGTATTATTTCAGGGAAAGTTTATTTTCTTTCAAGGGACAAAAATGATTTTTTTTCAATTGTTGTAGTGAACAGGATGTAGACAGCAATCTTTAATTTTAATTTAAATCGATATTGTAGCATTATTATGTAGAATCAATCTAGGGTTGTTCGGATTCTAGTATCAGAAATTCCACTGATACTACAAATCATTCTGGCATTGGTATCGGCGAGTACTTGAACCCATGTACCGATCCGATACCATTTTCTTAAACACGACCTATAGTTATGCCCGCTAACTTTGCTTAATGCTGCAAGCAGGAAATCAATTCTTCTTCGCTGCTCAGAATGCAAACACAGGAAGATGCGCTGTGGTGCCACACAAGCAACTAGTGATGAAGAAATGCAAACGTGCTAGCACATTGCCAGTAAATCACTCGCATATGTGACTGAATCTTCACCCTGGGCGACTAAATGATGTCTAATATTAGCCACTTGCTAATATGCTCAGCTTTTACTCGCCAGTGTGTGAGTTGGAGGCTAAGTATAAGTTTAGTCGCTTTGCTTTTTTCTCACACGCAGAGAGAGAGCGCGAGAGAGTCTTACGTGTAGCGTGTCAATTCTGCATGGTACGTAAAAGATATTCTTTGTTGCATTTTCCTGTCAAAATAACGGAGTTCCTTTGGAATTCTTCAGCTTAACTGCCAGGTTCTCCAGTAGTAATGCACAAACGACAATCTCATTGGCTGGCGTCCAATTATCGTCCCTGTTTTGATTTCAGCAAATCACTTCGAGCCAATGCACAGATTTAGACGGATTTGTGAACAATATTTGAGAGAAATAGGCCCTTTGTGTACATAGAAAAAGTCTTAGATCTTTGAGTTCGGCTCATGAAAAATGGGGGCAAAAAACAAAAGTGTTGCGTTTATAATTTTGTATATACACACACACACACACACACACACACACGGTGAAGCACACCATAAGATAATTGTATCAATTCATACAGGGCTAGTAGTACATACAGCTGTATAACCAGATACACACCCAGGTATCGGATCAGTACTTGGTATCGGCCGATACCCTGAGCCTACGTATCGGGAAGGGAAAAAGGGTATCGGAACATCTCTAAATCAAACTTTACATAAACGCTCACAATTTTTATTCATTTATTTTATTTTTTTCCACATTAGGCCTATGACCAGCACTTAAACATGATCCTCGGAGATGTTGAAGAGACAGTGACGACTGTGGAAATCGATGAGGAGACGTATGAGGAGATTTATAAGGTAACTGCTGTTGTTTGTGTTCTTCTTAGTCATGCAATTTAATGTCGGTGATAAATCCTAAGGGGTTTTGCATCATTTTGTTGTAAAAAATACCCATCTTTATCTCTGTTGAGATCTATAAAAAAATCTATAAGAATAAACAATAAGCTAGATGTAGGATTGGGGCACTCCTAATCTTTAATGCTGACAAATAAACATGTTTGCAATATCTTTTTTCCTAAAGTAATGACACTTAGTGTTTTTGTTGTTTATTTTAAGCCATCAAGTGTTGTTCAAATGCATGTCACGTTTGTTTTGCAGTCGACGAAGCGGAACATCCCCATGCTGTTTGTTCGAGGGGATGGAGTTGTGTTAGTGGCTCCACCACTGAGGGTCGGATAACTTCCTTCAGTTGTACACAATTATGCTTTGGACTCTAAATTCGTCAAGTTGGTGGACTTTTAAGTGGACGACGTTTTTGTTTTGGAACCACGGAACTGTAAATGTTTATTTTGCAAGTTGATTTTCGTTTTGGAAACCTGTATTGGCACTTAATTTGCGCAATATATTTTTGACTGTCATTAAAATTCCTGAAGTTCAATCTTTTTCAAATGGCTGCTGGTTTCACTAATATAATAAAATCTTTGATGTGTCATGCAGAAACTTTGCTACAAAACACTTCCTTATATACAATAAGTGCATCATTAACTCAACATTGAAACTTTTGAACAGACTCTTTTTTTAAACGATATTCTGATTGATGTTAGGATAGGATATTATCATAGGAGTAATTAAATTTTGTAAAATGCATGCATTTTTTATAATATGTAAATATAAAGTTTCAGATGTTTTTGAAAAGTCTCCATGGCTGCTTTTATTTGATCAAAAAATACAATAAGTACAGTAATATTGTGAAATATTATTAGTCGTTACATCCTTCTAATATGGTTATTTGGTGCTTAATTTTCAATTATTATTAGAGCGCAAATATGTATAATGCTTCTTATGAATTCTGAACATATTTTTTGATGCATATATGGATTTTTTATGATTCTTTGATGAAAAGAAAGTTAAATGAAAAGTAATAATCTGAAATAGAAATCTTTAGTAGCTTTATAAACTTTTTTTACTGTCACTTTTGATCAGTTCAATGCCATAAAGTATCCAAAAACTTTTGAATTGTAGTATCATATCCACAAAATATTAAGCAGCGCAACTGCTTTCAACACTGATTATAAATGTTTCTTGAGCAGCAAATATTAGATATGATTAGCGAATATTAGCATATTACAATGATTTCTGAAGGATCATGTGACACTGGAGTAATGAAGCTTTCCTATCACAGGAACAAATGACCTATTAAAATAAATTCAAATAGAAATAATCCTGTGTTGCTTTTTAATACTGTATAATGTAATGAGATCTCTTGGGCAACAGCATTAGTGAAGAGATTCATATCCGGTCAAAGTGACCCGCTAAAGATTTGTGGCTTTTCGTTTTTTTGTAAGGGACACACTTTTTATAATATGACAAACACACATGAACCAAAACAGCCCCCATACTGATATAGACCAATTTCTGAATTCTATACTAGAATAATTTCGAGTCGTGCTGTGGTTGATTTGAACACTTGAGGATGATATAATAAATCATACTTGAACTTTAGTTGCTAATAAACTGGTTCCTGAAGAATCTTGCAGCAGCTGTGTGCAGTATGTTTTGATTATCAACTATAGCCAGTAGAGGGCAGTATATGAATGGTTTATATGTAGAGCATGCTGGTAGTAAAGGTACATACAAAGTCTATGGCTGATCATTTTCCCAGTGTGAATGCAAACTTTAGATTTATGAACAATTTCAAGTCATGTTGTTCAGGTCAGTTACACAAGTTACCGTAGTTAGATCCTGCTAGAGGTGTATTCTTAAAAAAAAAAAAACTTGTCCCTTTTAGACTTGCACTCAAAAAAAAAAGACAACTAACATGAGCTTTTCTAATCCTTTTGTATTCAATTTTTTCCTTTTTATTTATTATACAATTAACAAAAGCAAAAAAGGCCTCTAACACAAGCTTGCTCTATTCTTTTTCTATTCTGTTTGTTTTGTTTTTATTTATTATATAATTTAAAAAAAAAACTTGCTACATGTACTGCGTTAAGCTAACTGAGACTTAGCACTTGCATATCATTGCTCTTTTGTTCATTTTGATTGCTTCCATTTTTCTCATTTGTAAGTCGCTTTGGATAAAAGCGTCTGATAAATGACTAAATGTAATTATAATAATAATAGCAAATCTGCTTAGCATGTCTGTCAACCCTACGATCTTTTGTTCTGGTGGGTGGCGCTGTTGTTTTGTGTGACTCCCCATGGAACCGTTTCGTCTCATGAAATAATGTTCCCCCCAATTAACATCAAATTCACATTTCAATTACCATTTCAATGATGTATTAAACGGTCTCTTGGGTCAAAACTAAAAGTGCAACTCCGAAAATAGAGCAGTTGTTTGGAGAAGAACACCAAAATAGCACTTTCCCATGATATGGGTCTTTCCCATTAGCGAGACAGTGAAGCAGAGTTTTCAATGAAGATGGCCTAACTTTTCCCACAGCCTAAAATAGCCTCCTGGAGGTGGTTGATAGCCAAATATAGCTAGTTTTGGGGCCGGACCAAAGGGAGCACAGTTCTGAACAGCTGACAAATGTAACAAAATCTGGCTGCAACTCATGTGCAAAAATGATACATAAGATCTTAGAGGATGAAACGGAGAAATCTTTGAACAATAAAATGTTACATATTACTGATATAATGTTATTTGTATCATAAAAAACTGAGGAAATGCCAAGTTGTGAAATATATTATTTATTTTTATATTTTTTAAATATTTGGATAAAATCAGAACCATGGCCTCTAGATGGTGTAAATATATATATATATATATATATATATATATATATAATTTATTAATGTTTTTTTAGCTGGAATATGCATTGGAAATACAGGATAATTTTCTGTGGATACATTTTTAAAATTGAACTTGTGTATTTTTGCTCTTTTCACTCTCTTTGGCCACCTTCATTTGATCCTGTACGTAAACTCAGATTTCTGAGAGAATGGAAGACGGACGGTTTGCATTCCTCTTTATTAGTGTGTTCTTTCAAATTTCAAACATGTTCCTGGGCTTTGGACTGATTACATAAACATTGGAGCAGTTCCCTGCTCATTCAGTTAGCTGAACCTGCAACAATTCAACACGAATGGCCTCCAGGTGAATGCTCATAAATGACAAAATCCATTACATATATAAGTCACAAAGACTGTGCATATTATTGTCTGTATACTACGTGAATGTTACTGCTGCAGAAGTTCAGTCGACACCATTTGTGGCATAATGTGGATTACCACAAACAATAATGTATCATACCTTGTTTCAAAAAAGTAATCCTGAAGGGTTGTGCATACCAAGAATGATAACGGTAACTAAATTGATAAAGTTTTAAAATAATAGTTTATTAAAACACATAAATTAGCTGAAAATGTACTCACCCTCAGGCCATCCAAAGATTAGATGAGTGTGTTTCTTCATCAGATTTGGAGAAATTTTGCATTACATTATTTGCAGTGAATGGGTGCCGTCAGAATGAGAGTCCAAACAGCTGATAAAAACATCACAATAACCCACAATTCCTGTCTTGTGAAGTGAAAAGCTGCGTATTTGTAAAAAGAAAAAAAAAAATACATTATTAAGACGTTTTAACTTAAAATGAGTCCTCTATCCATAATATTGTTTTTCTAGTGAAAAAGGTGTCTTGTCTGAATTAAGAGAGAAATATGCACAGATCAAACACTGTTTAGAAGCCAAAACAGTTATAAACGAATATATGGGTGTATTTTGATGTGAGAGACAATAGCGTATGAAGTTTTTCAATGGAGGAAGCATTATTGTGGATTAGGCATATTTTGGCCAGAAGAAAATAAAAATAAATTGTAAAAAAAAAAAAAAAAAAAAATGTCTTTATGATGGATTTGTCTCTTAAAAACACAACTTTTCTCTTCACAATAAGTTAATTGATGGACTGGAGTGGTGTGGATTATTGTGATGTTTTTATCAGCTGTTTGGACTCTCATTCTGACGGCACCCATTCAGATCCATTGTTGAGCAAGTGATGTAACGACAAGGTGCAATACATAATAACCAGAACATTATTGTCCATTGGTGAGGAAGCTATGAAGGTGAATTGGACCAATTATTGAAGGATAAAGCTTATCATTTTAGAAAAGCAATTTGAATTGATTTATTATGTAGGCTGTTATTTGAGCTGTAACGCTGTTTAAATCAAGGCAATCATGGGTAAAACTGATTGTTACTTTACACAAATAAAAGAAAGTGATTTTCATAGTAAAAACACTCAAATTTGGTTACGTTTTGTAGCCATATAATAAAAGAGTGAGTATTTAATACATTTACAAATGGGCTCCATTCACTTCCATTGTAAGTGCCTCACTGTAACCCAAAGAAATAAAACAAAGAAATTAAGAGAACATTACTCAACATTATACGTGCTGCTGATTGACCTTAACTCTTTGAACCTGTAGTCGTCCTTACATATCATTCTCCTGAGAACTTTGAATCCACATCGACTCTCAGGATGGGGTTTTCCTACTAACTAATGTGAAAAGCATGTCTCAGGCTGTTGAAAATGGCTTATGGCCGTGAGGGACGTGACATCAAAGACCTGCAGCTCTAATCTTAGATTGGCTGGAGTGTCCAGCAATCCTCCTAAAATGGAAATAGCAGCGCTAAACATAGACACATGGACTGTAAGATGTTATACTAACGTGCAAAGAAAGATGTTGGCAAGTCCATTTGTTTTTGGCTATATGAGTATTAACATATTTGCACAGGTGTCTCAGTTCATATCTCATCTCTGCATGAACAGAGTGAAATCAATTTTTTAAATGGTTATTGTTGGATCATTAATTTGTATTCTAGTCTGTCCATGTGTTATTATTGACTTCATTTAAAGGAATCTGATCTTGGCCACATTATTTGATGTATTTAATGCTGTTTATTGAAAAAAAAAAAAATAAATAAAGTTTGTTTGTCTTTCTATGACTTGCTTTCTTCTGTGGAACACTAAAGAAGATAGTTTGAAAAAAGCCTCAATGTTTTTTTGTCCAAGTAATGAACGTTTGCGATACAATTTAGTTTGTTCCACAACATTCTCCTTTTGTGTTCAAAGCAAAGCAACATGTTTTGCTCTTTTTGATATGGTAACCTTCTAAAAGTATTTCCGACTTTACGATTATTTATGGTTAAATAGTTAAACCCACTTTGATCTCAAACAATCTAGGGTCACAGCCTTTTGTTTGTATTTCTTTGTTCAGTATGATTGATTAAAAATAAAAAAATGCAATAATCAAACAACCAACCATGCAAATCAAAACATTTGCATTTGTTCGTTTTTTAAATGGGATATTTAAATTTAAATTTTATTTTTGACTACTTAAAAAATATCCATATAAATATCACACACCTGTGATTGCTTTTACAGAGTATCTTTTGCTTCCATGTGTTATTCATTTGTCAGAATCTGTTGAATATTAATATGTTCATAAAATGTCAGTGTGGAACCATTAAAGCATCCAGACAGTGTTTGTATCAGTGTCGCATCCAACGAAATGGAGTAAACAAATTATTTTCCCATGAAGTCAGAGATTTTTATCTCTGCTGTGTCAAACAACAGTAGCTTCTGTGGTCTGCTTGTTTTTTACTCTCCTCCAAAAAAATGCAATAAAAACTTATTTAAATGGATTCCTCGACATATAATTGTTTTGGGTTTCCTTGATTTAATTTCTTCTTAAATTGCAGACATAAAATCCAAATTGTTGTTATTGAAAATAGTTGTCGGGCAAACTGATCAACTACGGCATGTTGTTATTTGAATAGTTCTGTGTATATTTTCAAACTTTGATTTAATTGTCCTTGAACAGACAGGCTTACAATCAGATTTATCATCTTGGCCAGTATTCAGAAAAGATCCTGATGAAAACCAGCTTTGAGTCGAGTGAGATGAGGTGGTGTTACAAACAAGAAACAGGCCAGTGCAATAAATGTTGCTGGAGATGAATGCTTCTCATTCTTCACTCGCAAAAGCACTTCATAAATATGACATGAGATTTAAAGCATAAAGAAAATATGCACATTTCAACTTCCATAAGATTTCACAAAGAAGTCACCTATCAACCATGCAAAACACCCTAGCAACCACTCTGCAGGGTTGTTATTGTTAGCTAAAAAAAAAAAAAAAAAAATCAAACATTTATGTTAATTGAAATAAAATATGCATTAACAGAAATATTATAAAAAATATATCAAATAAAATATATGAATCCGTTTTTTTTATTAGCTTAAGAAGTACTACAATGATTAAAACTAAAGATGGGATAAAAATAAGTACAAATATTTAAAAAAATAACAAAACACAACAAAATTACTAAGGTTCAAACTAATTCAAATGTAAGTGAAAACTGAAAATAGACTACAAAAGCACTGCATCATGATGGTGAATGAAGTTAAATTACAAAAAAAAATAATAATAATAAAATCTATAAAAAACTAATAAAAATAAAAAAGCACAATACAATTACTAAAATTTAAACAAAATATAAAATGTAAAATATTACCAGGTATATTAATAAATACGATAATAGTAATAAATCCTGATATATATATATATATATATATATATATATATATATAGGAACACAAGAATACCTGGCAACCAGCAACAACACCTTGGGATCATTGGGAATGAATTTTTCATATTTTATTTGTTCAAGTGTTTGGCAAGCAATAAATAAATATATCTCATTTTATGTGGAAAAATTTAATTGTTTATATAAATGTTTAAGTCCAATCATCCCATTTTTCTGTGCTTAGAAGTTCACCAGCAGCATTTTTGTTGACCCTCAAATGGGCATATTTGTGCTAATACCCGAAAGGAATTTACAATGTGAAAACAGCTCCTTTCCACAACTTTATTACACACAACTCCCAGAAGGGTCTGGAGAGACTGCGGATGACTGCCAGGGATTCCTTACTTGATGACTTTCCTAGACATGCTACGGAGAGTTTCGGGTTCAACAGTGTCATTTGGAGGCCACACTTGGAGTAAACAGAGCAATTTACATTTCTCAGAGAATATTACGGTAAACTTTTGTTTCCAACGACTTTGAATGAGTGGCTTTGAAGCGCACTTTCCGTATTTAAACCGACCACAGTTAAAACAGAAGCCTCTTGTGTTTTGATATTTTCCACAGTATTTTGTTTTGAGGAGACTCTGACCGTGAATAATAGGAAAGTCAGATTTAATTTCCTATTTCGGTCGCAGGTGACATGGTGAAATGAGCTCCGTTACAAAAATATCAGATACTTTCACATCGTACCGATCTGTCAGGACAGTTTATAAAGCGATTGTCTGTGACGACACAATGGATGAAATAGGCCCATGTCCACAGAGCTTGATATACAGGCACTTGCGAATTCTCGCCTGACTCAATGGACAGCTGTGCTTCCCTTTAAAAGTCACGCTCTCGCAGCCAAGGGAAAAATAAATGGCCCTGGTGACCTTGAATGGATCCATGCGTCAGAGATCCCACTCGAAACACCACACGAATACATCTACGTTACATTTGGAGTAAGAGTGCGTGGTCTATATTGAGAGCAGCTCTGCACTAATTCACTGAATGTATTTCTAGTAGCTTTGTCCCAATCATTAGAATGTGAATGGCAGTGGACAGCACCTTTTGTGTTGCATTAATCTAGCGAAAGCATTGTTCGTATAATATTAATTGTTCCCTGTAGGATGTTTTTGCATCTGGCAGCGGACCCATATTGTATCTGTGAACAATGGGTAAACATTGAACAGTATTACTGGTGTACACACTCTTGCACCTGTACATAACAAACAATTTCCAGTGGGCTTTTGTTGTTTCAAGCATATTGTGCTGAAGTGTTGGACTTCTGATCTTAATTACCCGTTCAGGTGTTGTTTATCCATGCTTGTTTGCTTAACTCTGTGCGTGTATGTGACATGCTCCATCGTTTTGAGTTTGACCCTAGAGTTTTTACTATTTTTAGATTTCTGTTTCAAAAACATGCTGTTCTTTTACAATTTCTATTCATGAAAGCACACTAAAATAATTGATTATGGTGTCCACAAAAAATATTCAGCATCACAACTGTTTTCAACATTGATAATGTTTTAAAAAACCTTATTGACCCCAAACAATAATGCATGTATGGTAGATAACAAACAAGCTATGGACACTGATTTAGTTTCTTGAGGTAAATGTAATATCACGTGACATGTTTCCCAACTGCTTTATTGACGTTCACATTTAAAACTTTGATATGATATTTTAGCATATCACTGATGTTCATGCATGCCTTTATAGTAATTAGTGATATATATATGTATTTTTTTTCGCAATCTCATGCACTTATATGTTATTATTTTGAATTTTAATTATTGCACAAATATAAGATACGGCCGAACCTTCAGCTAAACTTGAACAATCAATGCTCCCTCCAATGCTGTTGACAAAGTTTATATCTGCCTCCATCCGCATAACCAATCATCTGTGAGGGGCAACCATTCAAGCCAATCAGCTTTCAGTATCATGTGTCACCAAATGCAGGGATTAAAGTGAAAAAAAATCTTCTGACTGAAATTTTTTTTCAGGCCAAGTCATATTCCTTTAACCAACACTTTATTTAAATAGTCGAGACCAATAGCGTGGAAGATGTTTTAAACCGCTTTAGTATTGCCAGTTTGCGTATTTTAAAAGCTATTTTTTATCTATGAAAAAGTTATACATACCTTGACAAATAATCAACCATCAACATAACTTTTCAGTGCATGTTTTTATTTATCTTACAAGAACAAACAATGTTTTGTGAAACTCTTAATAATTATCAGAAAAAAAAGTAACAGCACCACCATTTAAGAACAAAAAGTGCTATTCTTGTGCAAAAGTCTCTAGTGCGTTTTTCCCTTTTTCTGCCTTTTGGCTGTGAAACCATATTTCTGAAGCTTGGCTACACCTGACACCCGTTTCAGTGTTTGACTAGCTACATGTGCAGGACTGGCTCCAGGAGAGGTGGAGGGGGTGGAGGCTGTAGCAGCAGCTTTGCCTTTAACTCCAGGGGTGGAGGAGGTGGAGGCTGTAGCAGCAGCAGTGCCTTTAACTCCAGGGGTGGAGGAGAAGGAGGCTGTAGCAGCACTAGTGCCTTTAACTCCAGGGGTGGAGGAGAAGGAGGCTGTAGCAGCACTAGTGCCTTTAACTCCAGGGGTGGAGGAAGTGGAGGCTGTAGTAGCAGTTTTGCCTTTAACTCCAGGGGTGGAGGAGGTGGAGGCTGTAGCAGCAGCAGTGCCTTTAACTCCAGAGGTGAAGGAGGTGAAGGCTGTAGCAGCAGCAGTGCCTTTAACTCCAGGGGTGGAGGAGAAGGAGGCTGTAGCAGCACTAGTGCCTTTAACTCCAGGGGTGGAGGAAGTGGAGGCTGTAGTAGCAGTTTTGCCTTTAACTCCAGGGGTGGAGGAGGTGGAGGCTGTAGCAGCAGCAGTGCCTTTAACTCCAGGGGTGGAGGAGGTGGAGGCTGTAGCAGCAGCAGTGCCTTTAACTCCAGGGGTGGAGGAGGTGGAGGCTGTAGCAGCAGCAGTGCCTTTAACTCCAGGGGTGGAGGAGAAGGAGGCTGTAGCAGCACTAGTGCCTTTAACCTCAGGGGTGGAGGAGGTGGAGGCTGTAGTAGCAGTTTTGCCTTTAACTCCAGGGGTGGAGGAGGAGGAGGCTGTAGCAGCAGCTTTTCGTTTAACTCCAGGGGTGGAGGCTGTAGCAGCAGATTTTCCTTTAACTCCAGGGGTGGAGGAGGAGGAGGCTGTAGCAGCAGCTTTTCGTTTAACTCCAGGGGTGGAGGCTGTAGCAGCAGATTTTCCTTTAACTCCAGGGGTGGAGGAGGAGGAGGCTGTAGCAGCAGCTTTTCGTTTAACTCCAGGTGTGAAGGCTGTAGCAGCAGATTTGCCTTTAACTCCAGGGGTGGAGGAGGTGGAGGCTGTAGCAGCAGCTTTGCCTTTAACTCCAGGGATGGAGGAGGAGGAGGCTGTAGCAGCAGCTTTTCGTTTCACTCCAGAGGTGAAGGAGGTGGAGGCTGTAGCAGCAGCAGTGCCTTTAACTCCAGGGGTGGAGGAGATGGAGGCTGTAGCACAAACAGAAGAGGTGGAACCTTTCTTTACTTTTCTAACCCTAACTGCTGAGAGGACCTTCACAGCTTCCCTCAGTTTCCTTACCTTTTGCTTGTCAAGGTTCTCTTTCTTTTTCTTCAGACGATTTTGGTATGTCTCATAAGAAGACAGGCACAATCTCCTCAATGCAGGGGTAATTTGCATTTTGGAGGCAGTTTTGTCCATTACCTTCATGTGAGACTTGATAATGGCTAAGCCTTCATAAGTCTCAATGTTCAGCCTAACCCTGTCTTTCTCAATTATGTCATCCATGATATTAAACGATCCTTCGACAAGAGGGCCAGTGAACAATGACAGAAGAGTCTTTACCAACTTCCCTAAGATGGGGAATCTCATTTCTCCTTCTGGCATCTTCATGGCAAAGATCTTACACCACCAGTCAACATCGATTCGTGCAATGTTCTCCTGAAAGCATTTGGTTTGTCCTCCAAGATCTGTATCAATCTGGTAGGCTCGCACCTCTTCATCCAGTTGACCCAACTCCTCGGACTTCACAGCATTTGGCAAGGCCTTGGCCAAGGTGTTGATTGCACCTTGGACTGATTCGTGTAGAATCAATGATGGTGTCAGCACAGATAAAGAGGTGATGATGTTGTTGTTGAGGGGAAGGTTTTTCAGGAGGAATGTTGCTGCCTTTATGTAGCCTTCTCTGAGAGAGCTGTAGACCTTCTGCACCCAGGGCTTCTTTTCCACTCTAGCCTTGTTTAAGGCAAAGAAGCTGAATCTCCCCACAGACAACCTTTTGTTAGTGTACTGCAGGTCTCTCTTGTGAACATTAAGCTTCAACAAGCCCTTTGCACTCAAGGGGATAGTTTCAGGCTTCATAAATTTGGAGAGAAGTTCCCTAACCAGTAGCAGCATTTCAGCATGCAGCACATGGATCACGGGCTTTTCATGCTGCAACTTCTTCAGGAACACCTGGAAAGTTGGAAGTACACCTGAAAATCACAATAGAACCTGATTAGAACGGTGGCTGAATATTTTATACATTTATTCATTATCACATTCATAGTAATGTAACATCTTGTTTTCATTACATTTCATAGTACATTTACATTTAGTCATTTTGCAGACGCTTTTATCCAAAGCGACTTACAATTGGGGAATACATAAAGCGATTCATCCTAAAGAGGCAGACAGCAAATGCGCATAATACCAAGTTTCAGGCATTGTTCGAAAATAATTACAAGCTAGAAAGGGAAGGAATAAGTAAAGAGAGGTTTTTTTTTATTTATTTTTTTTAGGATGAAGTCAAAGAGTGTCGAAAGAGATGAGTTTTCAGCTGTCGCTTGAAAGTTGTCAGGGAATCAGCATTCCGGATTGGGGTGGGAAGATTGTTCCACCAGCCAGGAACAGTGAACGAGAAAGATCTGGAAAGTGATTTTGTGCCTCTCTGTGATGGCACCACGAGGCGTCGCTCACTAGCGGATCTCAGGCTTCTGGAGGGAATGTAGATACGTAATAGTGAGTGGAAGTAGGCGGGTGCGGAGCCTGTGGTTTTTCAATATGCAAGCATCAATGTCTTGAACTTGATGCGAGCCTCAACCGGTAGCCAGTGCAAGGAGATAAAGAGAGGTGTAACATGAGCTCTTTTGGGCTCATTGAAGACCAGTCGTGCTGCTGCATTCTGAATCATTTGAAGAGGTTTGATTGTGCATGATGGAAGTCCAGCCAGAAGGGCATTGCAGTAGTCCAGCCTAGAAATGACAAGGGCCTGGACAAGAAGTTGTGCAGCATGCTCCGTTAGGAATGGCCTGAGCTTTCTGATGTTGTGCAATGCAAACCTGCAAGATCGAGCTGTCTTTGCAATGTGGTCTTTGAAGGTCAGCTGATCATCAAAGATTACACCAAGATTTCTGACTGAACATGATGGGGTAATTGTAGAAGAACCTAGCTGGATTGTGAAATCATGCTGCAGAGTTAGAGTGGCAGGGCAAACAAGAAGCTCGGTCTTTGCCAGGTTGAGCTGGAGGTGATGTTCTTTCATCCATGTTGAGATGCTCTCCAGGCAGCCTGAGATCTGTGCAGCTATTGTTGGATCATCTGGTTGAAATGAGATGTAGAGTTGTGTGTCATCAGCATAGCAATGGTAGGAGAAGCCATGTGCTTGTATGATGGGACCCAGTGATGTAGTGTAAATGGAGAAGAGGAGGGGTCCAAGAACTGAACCATGAGGAACCCCAGTGACCAGTCGTTGTGCTTTGGATGCCTCGCCTCCCCAGGCCACCCTGAACGACCTACCAGAGAGATAGGATTCAAACCAGCGAAGAGGAATCCCTGTGATGCCCAGTGATGAGAGAGTGGACAGGAGGATCTGATGATTGACAGTGTCAAAAGCAGCAGATAGATCCAGCAGAACAAGTACTGATGATTTGGAATCAGCTTTTGCAATCCGTAAGGCTTCAGTGACTGACAGCAGCGCAGTCTCAGTTGAATGGCCACTCCTGAAACCTGACTGTTTGGCATCCAGTTTGTTGTTCTGTGAGAGAAACAGTGATACCTGGTTGAAAACAACTCGTTCGAGGGTTTTTGCTAAGAATGGAAGGAGAGAAACAGGTCTGTAGCTATCTAAAACGGAAGTGTTTAATGTAGGTTTTTTGAGCAGGGGAGTACCATAGTAATGAAATTATTCTTCTTGGAATATTTCAACCCTTTAATATTATTAATTAGCTTAGTTTTTTTTAAGTTTTTTTTTCATCTGTATTATTTTAATTGTCTAGTTTTATTTGCATAAGTCCTGAAATGTTTTAATTCTGGTTTAATAAGTCTGTAACTTTGCTTTGAAAAGTGCTGTATAAATAAAGTTTATTAGTAGTAGTATTATTATTAACCAAAGTGATCTAATTAACAGTAATCTAAAAACTGTATTTATGGTTAACTCAGATTCCATTCCAGGATTGCAGGAAAAATAAGCATATAATAAATATAGCAATAAAGGGATTTCAATGCATAAGAAATCTCTGTACTTTTCTTACCACTTAAAGTGAACATACCTCTGTATAAATCAATCATGGTTGTGAGCTTGTCAAACTCTGAAAAAAGCATACAGATGCGTGTCTTCCGATTTTTGTTTACATCACTTCCGAACCTCGCAGATTTTGCCATTTGCTGTTGCAGAAAAATTATCCTGGCCTTCTCATCAGATGTAACTGCATGCTTATCAAGAAGCTGGTTCAGAAGCCATCTTCATCACAAAAAACATACATAAGGATTAAGGAGAGAAAACAGACATTGCTATTTCTAATTGACAATACTTCATCTGTCATGATATAATTTTTGTGTTTACAGGTCAAGGCACTTCCCATCCCTCTTTTGAAGGTTATTTAATCATTTGATTGCATCTGGAATGAAGCCGAACTTCAATGAGTCATAGTATCTACAACTTGATATAACTTAATTGATCATTGAGCCATCTCCACCACTCGGTTTAGATTTGTTATGTTAAAAAATTCCACTAGATGTCTGCATCTTTAAATATGATTTAAAATATATTTTACTGATATATATATATATATATATATATATATATATATATATATATATATATATATATATATATATATATATATATATATATATTATGTATTATGTATTATTATTTTATTTTTTTCATTATCGCCAAAAAGAAAGAAAAAGTGCTTTCTTTCTTTAACACTGAAGGGTTAATGAGATCTTGCAAACTGGGCCTACTAGTACAGAAATTAGATAATACATGACAGGTCATGCTCCGCTATGAAAGAACATATGCGCACTTTTAGATCACACACACGGTCGGCCATAGATGCATTAACCTCCGTTGTGGTACTTGTCGCACCAGGCAGGGAGCATGTGTACTGTAGAGCACGAACGGCAGCATTGTGACTAGCTTCTGATTGATGGCGAGCTAGCACTTTTTTGCCATTATTGCCATATTGAAGTCTCCTGTGGCATACTGTGCAAAGACACGTACCTGGCTGTTTGATTTTTTTAGCCCACAAACTAAAAGGCTTGCCATTCTCCCCCATTTCGCCAAGCCAAGCCCATCTCCATTTATTTTTTACACTTTTATCGATCTCTGATACATCGGAGCCTTCCTGCATTATAAGTGTGTCCATGCTAGCTGAAATATAGTACTACCTCAGTTGTAGCCTGACATGCACTGACAATTAACTTTTAAAATGGATTGAACACACGGAGCACTTTTTCCGTGAGCGGGACGAGAAAACCCGGCGTGGATCCAGAGCGGAGTGATTACAGAACACTTCGAGAGGAGAGAGGAACGTGCTTTCACTCCACTCCAGGCTTTGATCACATCTCCCTCAGCAGGCTGAATACACCTCATCTTTCCTTAATTTAAGACCTATTCAAACTGAAATTAAGACATTTATTACACTATTTGAGAAATGTAAGCCTATTTACGGCCTTAAAATTGTGAAAAGTGAATTTAAGACATTAAGGACAGGCGGAACCCTGCAATTGACGGAAATCCGTCATAGACTCGTTGCAATTAACGGAAATCCGTCGTAGCGACTGAGAACTTTAATCCCTGCAAATGTGCTTGTTAAGAAACTTTAAAATCGAAACAAAAACCAAAAAATAAAAAATACAAATTAATGAAGGATTTCACAACAAGACATGGGCTGTAAATGTTACAATGAAGGAATAGAGATCCTTTACTCAAGGAATGGGGCTCTCCAAATATGTTTATACTGGTCATAGTCTTATCCCTGTGCCAAAGAACAATAAACCCTCTTGCCTGAATGACTATCGCCCAGTTGCCCTCACATCTATAGTCATGAAGGTTTTTGAGAGACTTGTAAAGAGCCACATTTGCTCCTCCATACCTGATACTCGCCCAAACAGATCCACGGACGATGGCATTTCTCACGTCCTCCACTCTTCCCTCAGACACATGAACAGCAACAATGGGAATGATGTAAGGCTGCTATTCATTGACTATAGCTCAGCTTTCAATACTATAGTCCCTATCAAGCTGGCTTCTAAACTCACAGACCTCGGCCTAAACTCCTCACTCTGTGACTGGATTCAAGACTTCCTCACCGGCAGACCTCAAGTGGTGAAAGTTGGCCAGTTCACCTCAAACCCCATCACTCTGAACATAGGAGCCCCACAGGGCTGTGTCCTGAGTCCCCTGCTCTACTCTTTCTACACGCATGACTGCGTGTCCTCTCACAGCTCCACATCTATTGTCAAATTCGCTGATGATACTGTGGTTCTGGGCCTCATCTCCAACAATGATGAGTCCGCATACTTGGATGAGGTAGAGAGACTCACATCTTGGTGCCAGGACAACTGTCTCTCTCTGAATGTGAGCAAAACTAAAGAGCTGATCATGGACTGTAGGAAGAGACAGCAGCAGCCCTACACTCCTCTTATGATCAGTGGGACCCCTGTGGAGAGGGTGAGCAGCTTCAAGTACCTCGGTGTAAACATCTCCGAGAACCTGACTTGGACTACACACATCCAAACACAGGTTAAGAAAGCCAGGCAAAGACTGTACCATCTGCGTCAGCTGAGGAATTGCAGGGTCTCACCAGCAATCCTGAAAACTTTCTATTCAGGGACCATAGAAAGTGTATTGACTCAGTGCATCTCAGTGTGGTATGGAAACAGCTCCAATCAGGACTGCAAAGCACTACAGAGAGTTGTGCGCTTAGCTGAGCGCATCTCAGGGTCTGCTCTCCCCTCTCTGCAGGACATCTACCTAAAACGCTGCAAAAATAGAGCTGTTAAAATCTTCAAGGACTCAAATCACCCTGGTAACCGTCTATTCACTTCATCTGGTAAGCGCTTCCGTAGCCTGATGGCAAAAACTGAGAGACTTAGGAGGAACTTCTTCCCCCAGGCCATCAGGCTCCTAAACTCTAACTCTGTGTCATAACATCACTTGACTCCATGTAAATATCACCATATCAATAAGCTATTCATAATTTTTCTCCATGTAAATATCATATATAAATAAGCTATTCATAATTTTTCTCTACCTCATATTGCTGCTATTTAAATACACTGTACAACTTTTGCACATTATTTTTGCACATTCCTCTTATTACTATTTAAGTCAACAACATACGGACCTGCACATTTATATTTATATTTTTTATCTTATCTTTTATTTTATTTTATTCTTTTATTTTATTTTATTTTTTCTACTTTTCTTTTTCTTAATATTTGTATACTTTATAATTGCACTGTCCTTGGAGCGGACCTGACTTACATTTCACTGCTGGTTATACTCTGTATAATTGTGTATGTGACAAATAAAAACTCTTGAATCTTGAATCTTGAATCTTAAATGGCATTTGTGTGCGTGTGCGTGTGTGTGTGTGTTTCCCACTTACACACTTAAAAATAAAGGTGCTTCACAGCAATGCCATAGAAGAACCATCTTTGGTTCCACAAAAACCATTCAGTCCAAGGTTCTTTAAAGAACCATCTCTTTCTTACCTATTAATAATCTGAAGAACCTTCTTTTGCCACAAAGAACCTTTTGTGAAACAGAAATGTTCATCAGATGTTAAAGGTTTTTATGGAACCATTTAGACAAAAAGGTTCTTCTATGGCATTGTGAAGCACCTTAATTTTAGGATGTAATTTGTAATTATCACTTAATATATCCAGCTTAGAGCAGGCGCAATTTACATTCACATAACTTGAATGTTCGAGGCTTCCGGTGTCATCCATTTCCCGTTAATTTACCTGCACATTGCACTCTGGTATTTATCATATTATTTTAATTAATTATCATAATCACACAGGTTTGTAGTGCAAATTGTTTTACCATTTACTGCACTTACTTTTCTTATTCTTCTAGTTATTTTCATATAGCTATTAATGAACCGGACTACCAGGTCTCATGGCATAAATGTAACTGGGGGCACTTTTTATCGAGACGCGAAATACGTACTAATAAGTACATATCACTGCAGTTTCCAAAATAAATAAACACTAGAGGCAGTAAAACTCTGACGCCTTTTATTGAATTTCACACAAATTTACAGAGTTTCGATTAATAAAGCAAATTTTTTTCATCGCTCAATTGCTTCAAGCATATCATGTTATGACTTCAAAACAATGTTAATATGCTGGAAGATTTGAAAACTGATGCTTTTGAACGTTAGCATCACACATATCCAGCTTCATATCTATGGGTTTTCATAGATGGTAGGTTTGTTCGGTAGCTCACGGAGTACGGAGACGTACTTGAGAGGTGAGGCGCTCCAGTTTGAATCCCGTGTAACTACGGTTCGACAAAACAGTTGAAATCTGCATATAAGGAAGTTCAAATAGAATGGTTGCATCAACAAATGCATTTTTATATGCATTTGTCAAAACTATCGGGTCGGTTTAGGGTTGGGTTTGGTGTAGGGCATTATTTGAATTCTGAACTGCCGCAATACATACCTGAAGCAACGTAATAAAAACACAGCAATACATACCTATATCAGTGGACATTTCTCTTTGAAACTGCGGCGAAACGTGCAGTAAGGTACGTAAAAACGGTCTCGCTAAAAAGTGCCCTATGTACTGTTTATGTCATGAGACCAGGTTGAAACCAGAGTATCTCATATTCAAAGAAAATGGCATTGGAAAATACGGTGGATAAAACTCCTCAGGGGCCACCACTACTAGCAAAAAACACTCATAGGACATTAGCTACCACATAGAAACATCCTGGCTATTTGGCTGCAAGTAGTGCATGGGTAAGCGCCACTCATCTAGTTTGGTTTTGTTATTACACATTGTAATTCCAACTCTTGTAAAACAATATACAGCATTGGATACCTACCATTTGCCCTTGTATGGAGGTGAAGAAATGCCAAAATGCAAATATTCCAGTCGCTCCTGCTATCCACAACAACCCTATTAAACCAACAGCTCTATTGCTCATGCAACAATAAAGCCATCATCTCACAAAACTTGTGTATTACTGGCGGTAGAAACTAGTAAAAGTGTTATTAGGTTTCTGTTCATGTCATGCATCCTGAGATACCGCTCAGTATTAATTTGTTCCCAAGGCGAACCTCATAACTTGGACATTTTTGTGTTCTTGTTACGCTCATTAACAGCTTGGTTATTTTGCTTATAAAATAAACCTTTTATATACTTAAAGGCGTCCAGGCAATATTACAAGCGCCTTTAAAAAATAACTATGAACTTTAAATAGCTTTCACTGATGTTTGTGTTGGAAAGGTATTTATAGAAAGTTGTCAGAGTCTGGCGTTCTCCATCTTGATGTGCTCCTGAGTTGGCCTAAGTAAAACCTTCAGTGTATGCAAAACCATAACACCTGGATAAGCTTTAGCATGCTACCTTGCTGTCTACATAGGCATCTACCTTCTGAGGCAACATGCTAACTGAAATTCAGTGACTGATTTAGAATATTTGTTTTTCACTGTGGTTGCTGCAATGCATTCTGGGATTGCATACATACAGTGCTGCTGTAGAATTTCACCCCAGAAGAAGGGCCCTGTCCCAAATTCCCACACCTGTAGTCTGGCTTGCGACAGTAAGTGTGCAATATTTCGGAGTGGTATTTAAAGCTAAACGTATCCCATCATTCATCATGTTCAGGAACTCATGTGCTCCAAAATTGCAATATTTTGAGGAACACTTTCTAGTGTAAGTTAAATGAATTTGATATTGCATATAACTTATTGTTGCATATTGTATTGCAGAGCTAACAGGGAATGTTCAGGCATGGTTCTTTCAAAGTTATGAGCGAATATTTTTCCATTAAGGAAATATGTCGTGTAAGTAGACAAATGGTCAAGTGCAAAGATGGCAAGTGTGAGTATTGGGACAGACCTGAGGTATATTCAAAGACAGACTTATATTGTTTGACTGGAAACATTTTTGTGTTGGGAGCATACTTGCTGTCTAGATAGGCAGCTTACTTGGTTTTGGAACAGAGCTCTGTTGTGCCATATTTAACTGTCAAAGTCCATCTTACCTTAACTCCACAAGTAGTACCCAGCCCAGCTTATATACAGATTGATTATCATTTAAATTGGCACACATGTTTTCTCACCGAGAGGATTAGCTTTATGGGATCTGCCTGGAGAAAATGGGTCAAATGACTTCTGCGAACTAGCCAGGAACAAATGACAATGTGATCATTTATCCCAAGCATACCTCACCAAACAGCAGTTAGATAACAGCCGGTCAATAACAGGAAGAAATCCTGCATGTAGGGCCAGACAGTTAAGATGTACCAAGGTCGGTTTATGTAAGCATCACTGTAAACAGTGGATAATGATATTAAAAAGGGAGAGAAAGAGAGAATGGGGCTGTTATTTACATTCACACTAGCCAACCAATGAACTGGACTGTAATAGGGCCTTTTAGCTTCTAAATGCATTTAATTCCACATTTTGAATTGATATTTTAATTTACACAATATTATTATTGTTAAAACTCTAAGGAGTAAACTCAAATGAACAGTCTTTTAATGTAGACATCAGGGCAGCAAGGCAAGACAAGGCAAGACAAGGCAAGGCAAGGCAAGGCAAGGCAAGGCAAGGCTTACAGGAACACCGGGGAGTAACAAGTAGACCAGACAAAATCAAACTGAATAGACAGGACTATAAATACACAGGATAATCACACATAATTAGACAAACACAGCTGGACAAGAATGAACTAATAATCACACTAGACAAGGACAGGAAACAAACCAAATATGGAAACATGAGGCGGGAACACATGACACGCACGACAGAGGTCTGACAGTTCCTGTGGACTTAACAAACTAAAGAAAATAAACTCTTGATATTATCTCATCTCATGTGTTTAACTGATCTGCCAACAATGAGCAACAGTTTATACATGAATCATGGGAGAATTCTGTTACCCCCCCCCCCCCCCCCCCCCCACACACACACACATTTTTGACAATTCAATTTCCACAATATTTCAGTGTGTATATAATATAATAATATCTTTACAGTGGATTTTCATTATTTGATTGAGTGAGGTTTTGTAAATCGAAAAAGGGCCAAGCACTGAACTCTGAGGCACCCCATTGGTTAGCCCTGTCAAATATAGTAAATTTGATGTGGAGTCCAGTGGCCTTCACTTGCTGTTGTTTATAAAGTTCATGTGACAGTACATTGTCACATTTATCTTTGCAGACTTGTCAGCGGAAAATGAAAATTAGTTTTTAAGTAGTAGATTCTAGCAATACCTCACTTCCATCCTGTTTTTCTGGTAATAGTGCCCGAGCCGAGCCCTTTACAGTAACCATAAACACAATAACAGGTCCTAGTCACAGTCCGTCATTTAAGTCAAACCACAGACCAGCACTAACAAACGTGCAACCCGTCTGGTGCCATGGCACGTTAACGGTTTTACCCAGATTTTGGGACGACACAATGCTCTAAACACAAAAATGCAATGAGGTTGCTATAATAATGCCACTACCATCTACAGACCATGTGGAACCCATCTAGTGGAAAGGTTTAGGAGAAGTTCTGCCTGCTCTGCAAGTGTCATTTCCCGTACTTGCTAAAGAGTTCATGCCACTGCCCACACTAACTTGAAAGATGCCTGCGTGTTTTTGCATGCCATACTCCAACGAGACATGTTTTTCCTCATGCACACCAGTGGCAGTTCTGGACCCATTAGGAGTTCTCTTCCGCTGCTTGTTGACATGCATTGAAAGTACTTCCTTTCCCCTTAAGTGAGGCTTGTCTTAGTTTTTCTCTGTGGACTGCATTTGCTTTCTAAAGGTGTTAATTCAACACAAGAAAGCATGTTGTCCTCTATCTATTGGTGGTCAGAGAAACTATATTGTTTGCTCTTTTCCTAAGCTCAGATTTATTGGTTTTGGGTTGGGGCCAGATGGGTTTCTAAAGGAGGGAAATTTGGGTGGCTCAGTTTGCATCCTTAGTAACATGTTTTAGTTATTGTGAAAAATTCCAACAGGGAACATATAACATACACAGTTTTTTATTTGTTTATTTTATGGAGCCTAAGCATACCTGAGGATGAATGAGAATGTAGTGTTAAGTCAGGTTTAAAAATATTTCTGTGTTAAAATATGGGTGAATGATCTTACTACAAGATGTTTCATATCAATAATAAAGAAAGAAAAAAGAAAGAAATTGATTTGTGCAGTATATAGAAAATTTAGCCTATTGTAGGAAAATTGTGTTCAGGTTCAAGATTTTTTAATACACTTTTATATTCAAAATTTGTATCTTTTCACATTAGTTAATGCACTGTGGACTATTAATTAATTGTATCATAAAAATAAATGTTATATTATTCCCACTATATTGAGAATTATATAATATTTAATAGGGCTCAGGACATAACCTTGATGTACCCCAGTGGTTAGCTGATGTGATATAGCACCTGTCCCAAATGGCAAAGTAGATGTGGAGTTGGAGCCTTGTGGCCTTCAATTGTGAACATCCATATGTCCATGTGAATTATCAGTGAATTATCTAAATTTTCATTTCTGCTTGGTCAATTTCAAATTTCAGGATGGTGCTCATGAATGCTTTAACAGTGGAAAATTATATTTGTTTTTAGGTAATAATTATGTAAGAAATATATTGCTCAATGTTAGTTTATGGATTATGAGTGTTTTGTTTATATTATTTATGTAAATCAGCATAAATTAGAGGCAGTATATATATATATATATATATATATAAAGTTAAGATTTATTCTTGATAAGGTAATGAGAATTGGTGGGGCGTACTCAGTTATTATGAAAATAATCTCAAAATAAATTGAGTTTGACTCATTTTCCATCTTTTATACCAAACCTTTTCTGCCAGTGGAACTGCCTGTGTGATATCTTAGTGATGTCCTTGACCAAAAACAAAACAACAAAGAAACGAATTTAACTTAACTGAATGACTCATATTTAATGCAATGCACCTGATTGTGAGCAATAACAGAATGTGTCTCCTTTAATAAGGTCTGTGATACAGTGTTTAAAATATTTTCTTGTTCAACATAAACACTCAATGTTTGCTCATGTTTTACATGATTTTGACTTCAAAACTCGCAAATTGTATTGATTACAACACACATTACACTATTGAAACACATACAGGAGGTATCACAAAATACATTAGCAAAACAGAAACAACAGGTTAAGTTGGACAATTAAATGTATACGGTTACTGTATCACCAAAAAACAAAACAAAAAAAAACATTATGAGTCTTTAACATTATGAGTCTACCAAAGATTGTCCAACTTTTGCATAGTAATTTACCCAACACAGTTCAGACTTATCGCCAGACTCTTATGCAGAAGATATCATTATAATTGTCATGTATTAAAATTTTATATAAGCCCAGAGAGCATAAATGTAGTTATTTTTCCAGTAAATGATAGTTCTAGTGACACTGATGTGAAAACCCAGTTATTTGCCTTCATCTAACAGAGACTGTGCAAACTCTCCCCTAGAGACTGTTTGCCAGCTTGTGAGTTAATATTTGAATAAATCTGTCACCTACCAGCTACCAACTACCACTTCTCTCTAGGATCTGGGATTTATACCAGTATCCTGAAAGCAACTCTGTCCAAGCCAAATAAAAGGCATTTGACTGGGTGTCAGCTGATGCATGCATTTGTTTACAGGCAGTACAGTTTGCATTGTGCATATAGAAAACAACAAGCCACACACGGTTAGCGTGGTTCAGAGTTTTCGGGATTTACCATGTTAACTGCTAAGATAGATTGTTTTGAACGGGGACTTTGCATGTTAAATGAATGTGGTCTGTGGTTTGAAGGCAGCATTTGGGGACTTTCCCAGTTGTCTCCTTCTGCTTCATGCCACAGTCAAGTGTTGCACGATTGACGCAGCATGCACAGCTCTGCTTTAAATGTATGCTTGCTGTATGTGAAAGGCCAGTTTTTAGGAAATCTGAAAGTCCTGAAGATTAAGTTGAAGCGAATCATTTCTGCACCACTGATGGCACCATACACAAAACACGTTTCAAACACTCCCCTGTCATTCATTGTTTGCTTTCCCCAAATGCATGCCATTGGTTGAGCCAATGTTGTCATTTTGCTCAAATGTATAGATTACAGTTCTGTTTGGTGCTGCTAGTTGCGTAGAAATTAAACACCTATTTAAATACTGAAAAATCACAGGTAGTCAATTTTGTTGTCCAATTTCCATTTCTATGGGTTAAAATGAATAAAAAACTAATTCTACTTTACACTTTAATTCAAACATATTTTATAGAAGTTTAAAATGTTTATGTACAGTTCATCACTGTTTATGTACACTGTTAAAGATGATTTGTCAAAGTTGTGAATAAAACTTAAAAATTAATGGAGTGTTTTTTTTACAAGACAACCTGTTTCATTTAGTTTCAGTGTTATTTGCTGCATCCTTGGAATTATTTGTGAAATTTACTATCAATTTCTGAGTGAAAAATGTTTCAAAGTAAATACACCAATTGTTTTTCATTGTATATTTTTCTAAATGTTTAATATGTGTGCCTGAAGTTTGCCAAACACTGTTACAGTACCCTGTGACATTTCCCCCTTTAAAATAGATTTTTGTTATATTAACACTTTTCTTTGCAGCTTGCAAATAAAATATTTACTATAAATAATGTTAGTTGTTGTAATTATATCTGCTAGTCAATACCATTTATTTATTACAGTAAGTTGCTATTTACAGTAAGTGCAAACAGCAATGTATTCTATTTACACTAAGTGCAAATAGCCATAGCTTCTATTTACACCATGTAAAAAATAGCAGTATTGTCTGATATTTATACTACTTATTGCAAATAGTGGGAAATATCTGCACCCCTGTATCGTACAGTAGTACATTATAAAACAATATGCAATAATCAAATGATGTGCAAATGATCAGTTTTATTAAAATTATTAAATTGATGCTGACTTATTGGGACAATAAAGCCCTCCATCCACCTACCCTAACCCTACCCGATACTTCATTTTCAACTTTTCGATTATTTTCCTTGAGTTTTATTGAAAATAAATACCTTTCCAATGTGAGAGATGTGAAAAGGGACAAGAACGAGTTCGGGCAAAAGGTGGATTCGAACTCGGGTCGATCTCATCAAAAAGTCTACGCTAAGTGGTTTAGAACTTACGGCACTGGCAATGTTGTTTGATAGCAGACTTTTGTAATGTTTTCAAGCTCAACCACGCGTTGGTGGGTGGAGTTAGTGTAGCCTCTGCCAACAGTTTATCATTTATTTTATTTATTTATTTTGCTGTGAGTTTCAGCCCTGCTCATCGTTAACCATTTTGAATAGAACAAGACTGAGTGAGAAGTTGTTGCACACTATGTCTTTTTACAGAGAAATAACACTATTTACACATTACCTATTCATATTATTAACTGATTTATATGAATTCCAAACTGTTACAGTTGAAATAATGCTGAATTCAGTGTCTGTTGGCCCTGTTATTTTGATCCCTTAAAGTGGGGGTAAAAAGACAACTTTTATGTTGTTCTGTAACCTTATCAAAATAAAATGAAAACTTAAAAAAATTTTTTGAAGCCTAAGATTATTCCTCGACAGGTGATGTAGGTGTAAGATAATCTGCAGCAAAATTGTCTGAGCGAGCCCTGACCTGAGGGGGACTTAGATTAATTCCCTGCCTAACACAGTTATGAATGACTCATGGTTTAGAGCTTCTCATGAAGCGACGCAATCCACTCACTCCACTTTCAGCACTGTGTCAAGTGAGGATTTGCAGCCAGCAAAACCAATCAATGCTCCTTTGTCCCACATATGAGGTGGCACGACCGCCTTTCATTGTTTGGATTTCCCACCTTGTGAAATTCTGCCCTAGTTGTCATGTTCTTGATAGCTAATTGTCCCATGAATGAGGAATCTAGGGCGTCTTGGGAAAGTTTTTTAGGGCTCTTGCAGTGTGGTGTGACAGGTGTAATAGCCATAACGTCATGATGTTTACTTGCAAAGTTTTAGAAGAACTATTTGTCGACAGTTGGTGGTATTATTAATTCAAGTGAATTTCCGAACACAAATTCTGGAATGCACATTGTATTCTGATTAATATTCTCAATTGGGGGTGGGGGATATAATTGCACCAAACTTTTTGTAGGCCAACCCAGAATCCTGGTTCTCTTTTTTTTTTAATCTGTTTTGGATTATTGCAGGAAATAAGATCTGTGACCAACAAACCTTAATAAACTTGATAATCTTCTCAAATCAACACAACTTTTATTAATTTTGAAGCCTAAATACAATCACCAAAAGAAAAAGCTAAACAAAAAAAAATATATATGCAAAATGAGACTCTTAAAGTGGATTATTGAGTAGATGTTTTCCTGTTAAGCTTGCAGATGAAGTTCTCAGACACCTCTGTAGTCCCATTTAGCCTTTTATTGCATAAAACAGGGTTTCTTAAATCAGGCCCTTGAGGTCCACTTTCCAGCAGATTTTAGCTCCAACCTTGATCAAACTTGCCTTCCAGTAATGTTCTAGTGATCCGGAAGACCTTGGTTAGCTTGTTCAGGTATGCTTGATTAGGGTTGGAGCTAAACTCTGCAGGAAAGTGGACCTCGAGGACCAGAGTTGAGAACCTCTATTGTAGAATATAACACGACAATATCTTGAGTTTGCATTAACTTTAGACTTTATTTCAGGTGTTTAACCAAAAACCCATCCAAAAACCCCCCACTGATGATGGAACCGTAATTGCAAAAATGTGAACTCGTTTCTGGGTTTTGGTCTACATCTGGGGTGTACAATCCTGCTCTTAGAGGCCAAACATTCTGCAGATTTTAGATTTTAGTAAATCCAACTCCAACACACTTGCCTAGAAGTTTTTAGTGAGTCTGAAGACCTTGATTAGCTGGTTCATGTGTGTTTAATTAGGGTTAAAGCTAAATTCTGCAGGACATTGGCATTCCAGGAAGAGGTTTGGACACCCCAGAACTACATAAATACATAATGCCTCCTGCACTCTATTTTCCATGCATCTTAATAGAAAAACAGCATTAGAGACAAACGGGTATGAAAAACTAAGTTGCATCAATTTGTTTGTTTGAGGCCCAATATTGTAACCAGTATCATTTAGTCTGCACAAACACACAACTTCTCTCTGTAGTCGATGACTAAACTGTGATCAGTCGGGACTCTTAATTATTTTAGAATAGAACATTCCATTCGACAACACCCATATTGCTCTGTCAGTACACACTGATTTGTTTGGGAACTGCAGATAGTCTTTGTCCACACATGTTGGCCATATAGCAGGCACACCACTGACTACTCCGTGATTTCCAGGAAGATTGTGAAGCAAAGAGAAAGAGGGTAAAGTAAGTTACAGTCTGTTTGTGACATCCTGACAAACAAGGATAACTTGATTTTGGGACTTGTGCTCGACTGAACGATTTCTTGGAAACAACTGAATGACAAAAGAATGGGCTTGAGATTTTCTTATCGCTATTCTAACTGAATACTTATTGTGATTTATTTGAAGGTGTCAGCTATTGGATTCACAAGTTGGGACGAGGCCAACCTAGTTTTTCAGGCATCCCCCCAAAAAAACCTCAAAGGAAATATCCAGATTTTGCATACCAGTTCAGATATCTTGACCTTGCATACATGACTTGCTTCTTACAGTGCATTTCCTCTGTAATACTCAACAATGGATCAGCTGTGGACCACACGCCTTAGGGAAGAGCTGAGAACTTATGGTATCTCTCCCACCAGCCATTGATTGTCACTGAAGGACCTCTTGTATCACTCTTCTGGCTGTCCTCCAAAGTGGGATCATGTGGAAAAAAAAGCACTTGACTTGGCACAGCAACCCTGTGGAAAGCATACCTGCCATTCTTCACAAAGTTTGATTCGCCTCTCCCAGTTCCATTGCGTCAAAATAAAAGTCTGACAGCAGAACTGAGGTGTTGCTGCATGGCCACATAACATGAATAGGTTCAGTGAATCTGCTATATTTAAATGAGCCTTAAAGGCATAGTTCACCAAAAAAATGCCAATTCTGTCATCATTTACTTACCCTCCACTTGTTCCAGACCTGTATGAATTTCTTTCTTCTGTTGAACACAAAATAACATATTTTGAAGAATGTTGGTAACCAGAAAATTGATGGTAGCCATTGACTTCCATAGTGTAAAAAAAAGTCAATTGCTACGATCAACTTCAGCATATCTCCTTTTACTTGCATTATCTGATTTAAATGAATGAGATTTAAATTTAACTCTTGTCAAATGCATTCACATAGGTGTCCTTTCTTTACAATCATTCAAGTAGATACACCATCTATTAACAAAGCCCATAAAGTCATTTTTGGAAAAGCTGAAATTTGATATGCCTGGGAACCCCGTTGTGGTCAGTACTACTGTCTTTTGTTTTGCATTTTTTTCTTATTTGATTTTGATGAATGTCTTTACCAAAAACACATGTGGGAACAAATTCACTTTGTCATTAATCTTGTCTCACATGTTTATATTTTGGGATTTATTCTATTCTTGCCAATAGGCTTGTTATGTTGACTAATGATGCCCAATTTACTTACTGCAGAGGTTGAAACTTTGACTGAATACCATAATGACTCAGTTGGCCTTGCTTGCATAACATATTTGAATTGTACAACACAAAAAAAGAAGACTTGATGAATGTTCACACTGCTATTAAATTTCTAGAACATGATTCGGTTTGTCCTGGTTGGATGCTTTTAGGTGGTTCCAAAGGTGTTCATTTAGGGCATTGGTCCTGTTTTAAATGTATTGGTATGCGGTTAGGGCACTGCTATGCTGTTGATAAGGTGTTTTGGGAGCTTGCCAGACCATTTCTAATATAAGTGTAATCAGAGTTGTTTTACTGCATTGATACTGTTCTCGGTGTTTTTAGTGTGTTGCTATACGGCTGTTATGGTGTTCAGGGGTGGTTGACATGGCATTGCGATGTGGTTTCCAAGATGCTGGGAACATTGCAAGGAGGTAGCTGTAGTGATGTAGGTAATTGCTATTGTGTAGTGGGTGGTTTTGTACGTTGCCGTGTGGAACTGTCTTCTGAAAGTTTTATTTTAATGTTTTGTGGTGTTGTTTCTAGTATTCAGCATGGTTAAAAACATTTTAAAGTGGTTGACAAGATGTTCCAGACATTGCTGAGAGTTTGCTACGGTCTTGTATGTTGAAGTGGCTAGGGTGTTTTGTAGGTTTTAGTGTCTGTAGCTGGGTTTCCATAACAGATTTGTGCAAAACATTTGCGATATTCTACAAATGTTGATTTGAATTAAAAAAAAAAAAACTATTGCAAATTGACAGTTTCTATTAACTTATGTTATGTGACTAAAATGTACTAAAATGTCAAATGTATATCATGGCGACAGAATTGGTAGGTTTATGTACATGGCAGCCACCACACTTGTCATTGTTTTTAATTGAAGGACATGTAGGTGTGTATCTTTAGCGAGAAAACTCTTGCAAATCTTTAGCAAGAAAAGCCTATAGCCTAATTGAAAGCGACCTCGTATAAGGTGTTTCTTGGAGGTTATAGTACATTAAAGAATGACTGTTTCCATTGCAGTTTTATAATATAGCCTATTCCTTTTTTGAATTGCCTGAAAAACCCGCCTCAAGTGAGTGTAAAAACCTTTGTTGCGATATGTGGGAGTTTTCCATTGGACACATTTTCAATTCGCAATTTCAATTTGCGCAATTTGAAAGGTAATGGAAAAACAGCTTGTTTTAAGCACATATACGGCGTTGCTACTGTTCATAATGCTTTTAATGTGATTGCTAGGGTGTTCAGGGGTGGTTGAAGATGCATCACTATGTGGTTTCCAAGATGTTGGGAACGTTGCAAGTACGTTGCTATGGTGTTGTAGCAAGCTGCTAGTAGGTTTTCTGGCTTTTTGTAAGAAGGTGTGTCTCCATTGAGAAAAGGTTCCTAGGGTGTTGTTATGGTGTGGGAGTGTTTAAGTACATTGCTATGTGGATTTTTTTATGTGTTGTTTTGAGTGCTTTCTAAACCATTTCTATGAGGTTGCTAGGGTGTTGCAGGTAGATGCTATGGTGTAATGAGTGTTGTATTAGGGCGTTGCTACATATCAGAATGTTTGCAATGTGTTGCTGGTTGCTAGGGTGTTCAGGGGTGGTTGAAGTTGTGTTGCAATGTGGTTTCCGAGATGTTGGGAACATTGCTAGTAAGTATTATGGTGTTGTAGCTAGTTGCTAGGTGCTTAGTAGGTTTCCTGGCTAGTTGTCAGAAAGTGTGTCTCTTCATTGCCAAGAGGTTTGTTCCTAGGGTGTTGTGGGTAGTTTTCCAGGGTGTTGCTAGGGTTTTTCTATGGTGATTTCATGTGGTTGCTAGGCTGTTCAGGGTCGTTGCCAAGGTGTTCTGATTGTATTTTTGAAGACTATTTGAGGAATGTTTATTTCTTTTTTTCCATTGAAACAAGCTTCAAAAATTGGAGCTGAGAGTCCATTAGGAAAAATGGCAGCAACTAGGCATATTTTTTAGGTACATAATCTTCTCGTTTTCCCTCAATAGAGTAGCAAAAGGCCAAAAATGTGTCTTTTTAACCCCTCCAAGAGTGTATTGAGTTTCCCAGCATGTATACTAATATCGTTAGTGGCAGTGCATGTCTGGCTCTGTGGCTTAACAGATGTACTGAAGTAGGGAAATAATTGTTGTGGTTCAGCACATGACATGTTATTTTTCCGTCGGCTCTTGAGCACATGTTCCCTGTATTGCTTTTGGTGAGGGGCATGCTAATGCTGGACTGAGGCGTTTAGCTGTATTACAGCCACTGTGCTTGAACTCAAGTTGTTTTTGTGTGCTGGAGTCACTGGGTTCAGAGGGATAGAAACAGTGTATCCCCTCAGGATTATATGTCATAAAATATGGTCCAAATTTGGAAACTCAAAACTCATTCTCATGGAGTTTGTTTTGGTTATGTAGCATTTAGCAGATGCTCTTTATCCAGTATGCAGTGCAGTAATCAGAGAGACAGTACCCCAGGGCTCAAGAGCACAATGGTGACGGACAACCTTTGTGTGACCAGCTCAAATCCTTCATTTCTAGACTTCTAGCCAAGTCAATATTCGTTGATCTGAGACTAGATACAGTTTGGTATTATTGTTTATATTTTCTAAATAAAAAGTATGCGATTGGTGCTTGCCTGTGCCAAACTTGCTAGCACTGAGTTAGATTGTTGTGGATGGTTGCTAGGGTGCTGTAGGTAGTTATTAAGCTATATTCAGTGTTTTTAGCACATTGTTATATGATTGCTGAGATATTCTCACTGTGTGTAAGTGGTTTTCACGTTGTTAACATTTTCTGGTTATATTTCAGCACATGAGTATGTTGAGTTTTCTCGATGGTTGCAAAGGCATTGCTATTCAGTTTATAAGATGTTCACTGTGGTTGCTTGAAGTTTTTTGGTTGGTTGCCAGGGTGGTGCCATGTAGCTAATACGATGTTCTGGATAGTTTCTATGTTCATGCTAGATAGTTGGCAGGGTGTTCTTTAGTGTTATTCGCATTCTGCTTTGTGGTTACTACGGTAGGACAGCGCGATGCCATTTATTCTGTATTTTGGGGTGGTTGCATGGGCATTACTGCGCATTTACTTAGGTGATCTAGGATATTGCTAGGACGTTCTCAACGTTTTTAGCACACTGCTGTTTGGCATTTATGTTTTGTTGAAGGATACAACAGACGTTTTGGACTTTATACTGACACCTATTGATGTGGATGAAGCTTCATGCAAAATGCAAACAAATTGTGGGATACTAATGTAATTGAAAATGTGTCATTTTTACAAATTCATTGGTCTATCATTATTCATTAATTTCTGATAAGTCAGTAAGGTATGTATTTATTGATTGATTGACTGATTTATTTATTTATTTAATAATTTATTTGATTGTTGGCGGTGAAATGTACATTTGTTTTTTGCTACTCTTTTTTTCTGTAAAACTTGTTTTAAAAGGAGAAAAGTGCTTAAGAAATCACACCTAGAAAGACAGGGGATTCTCTCTGCTGTGAGCTACAGGGTGGACATTTCAACAAATAATTACATTAACTGCGACGTAAGGTAGAATTACAAATTGGTTGCCAACTGAAGCTATCAAATGTACTGTGCTTTTGTTGACTTATTAATGCACTTTAAGTCCTGGTATAGTCTAGTGTTGCAGTATTATATCATAGCCTCCTGGGTCCAGGAATGCAAACATTGGACAGTTCTTTATTACTGACCTCGAGTAATAAATTTATCATGGCATTCAAAACCTGAGTCATGCTGATATATGGTCCCACGTTTATCGGTTTCACTGTGCTCGTTTCAACAAAGAGTCTGCATAAAGTTACAGTGTGAAATAAACCTCTTTTATTTGTCCCATAAATGTAGCAGACAAAGATTTAAACTGCTAGAAAGATTTTATGACTAGCATAGCAATGTGTACGCTAGGCTATAGTTAAAAGCCAATGCATTTTTCATTCTTGTATTTTCTTCTGATGACCTGCAGATTTTTAATGACCCTATAAATTCAAAATGGTAGATTTGTTTATTATTTTTGTATATTTTTTTCACTATGTTTGTAGGCCTGCATATTAACTTTGAAGTCCTATATGCTAGTCTACTGCTAAATGTTGTCCAAATTCACATTTTGCAGCTAAATAAATAAATAAATTATCCTTATTAAATAAATAAGTTATTCTGTTCTTAAAGTTATTTTTGTATGGTAAAATGTTGTTATTTATGCTCTATAGTGTCTAAATCATATTTTTAGTGATAGAACTGCTAATGTAATGAAATTAATGTAATGAAAACAAAACACTGACTGCAAGGTGTATTTTATTTTATTTTATTTTATTTTATTTTATTTTATTTTATTTTATTATTTTATTTTATTTGTTTGGCTGCTTATGTATTTGGTAGCATGGAAATGTTAAATGGAAGTATAACATTTTTAAAGGACACTTTACTGATTGTGTGGGGACAAAAAATAATATTTTATAGATTTTATTTAATATAAATATAACATATTTATATAAATAAATTATATATATTCTATATATATATATATATATATATATATATATATATATATATATATATATATATATATAGTATCTCATAGAAGTGAGTACACCCCTCAAATTTTTGTAAATATTTTTATTATATATTTTCATGTGACAACACTGAATAAATGACACTTTGCTACAATCTAAAGTAGTGAGTGTACAGCTTGTATAACAGTGTAAATTTGCTGTCCCCCCAAAATAACTCAACAGACAGCCATTAATGTCTAAACCGCTGGCCACAAAAGTGAGTACTTGGGCCCAATTAGCCATTTTCTCTCCCCGGTGTCATGTGACTCGTTAGTGTTACAAGTTTTCAGGTGTGAATGGGGAGCAGGTGTGTTAAATTTGGTGTTATTGCTCTCACTCTCTCATACTGGCCACTGGAAGTTCAACATTACACCTCATGGCAAAGAACTCTCTGTGGATCTGAAAAAAATTATTGTTGGCTATAAGGCTATAAGAAGATTGCCAAGACCCTGAAACTGAGCTGCAGCACGGTGGCCAAGACCATACAGCTATTTAACAGGACAGGTTCCACTCAGAACAGGCCTTGCCATGGTCGACCAAAGAAGTTGAGTGCACGTGTTCAGCGTCATATCCAGAGGTTGTGTTTGGGAAATAGATGCTCAGTGCTCAGACCATACGCCACACACTGCATCAAATTGTTCTGCATGGCTGTCATCCCAGAAGGAAGCCTCTTCTAAAGATGATGCACAAGAAAGCCCACAAACAGTTTGCTGAAGACAAGCAGACTAAGGACATGGATTACTGGAACAATGTCCTGTGGTCTGATGAGACCAAGATAAACTTACTTAAGTGTGTCTTGCCTACAGTCAAGCATGGTGGTGGGAGTGTCATGGTCTGGGGCTACATGAGTGCTGCCGGCACTGGGGAGCTACAGTTCATTGAGGGAACCATGAATGCCAATATGTACTGTGACATACTGAAGCAGAGACTGGGCCGCAAGGCTGTATTCCAACATAACAACCCCATACACACCTCCAAGATGACCACTGCCTTGCTAAAGAAGCTGAGGGTAAATGTGACGGACTGGCCAAGCATGTCTCCAGACCTAAACCCTATTGAGCATCTGTGGGGCATCCTCAAACAGAAGATGGAGGAGCGCAAGGTCTCTAACATCCACCAGCTCCGTGATGTCATCATGGAGGAGTAGAAGAGGACTCCAGTGGCAACCTGTGAAGCTCTGGTGAACTCCATGCCCAAGAGGGTTAAGGCAGTGCTGGAAAATAATGGTGGTTAGAGCCCTGCACGGGCCTCAAATTTAGGCCCTAGCCCGGCCCTGGCCCGAGACGAATTACCGGCCTGAGTCCGACCCGACCCCGTCTTTTTTTTCCCTCTTCTCCTAAAACAGTTTATACTACTGTTTCGGCTATTAAAATAGTTCAGTTTTGTGTGTAATGGCAAAATTATTATATTAATTTTTTTTTTATTATTAAGTATTAGAAAAACGTTTGGAGCATTTTTGTTTGTTAAATAGCCAATAAGTTTTTTTTTTTTTTAAGTAACAGCGGCATGAGCTGATCATAGCCTATGTTTGATCAATTTAGCCTTCTCATATCATCACGACTTGCCTAAAATAAAATCTATAGATATACTAAAACAGTTCAAGCTTATAACAATGTTTAAACGTTAAACCTGCGCTATAATAATAATGTGCGCTAGCCTATATCTCAGTTTGTGCGGAGAGTGGAAGTTAAAGCGCGCTCTGCAGGACATGGAGGAACCAGCTTTGGATTTTTTTCAGTGGAAACAAATTAAAATAGCCTACGCCATAATTTATTTTTTTTTGATAATAATACATCATCGAGTAATACATCATTCGGACCTGTAAAGGGTCTACTTGTATTTGTGTGCACTCACAATACCAACAAAGGTAGTTCTTTTATAAAACAAAGAAAACAAACATGATGCGCTTTCTGCCGTCTTTAACAGGAGCGCTTCACAAAAATAAACCGAAACTGAGCGAATACATGCCTCACAGACATGATAAATATATCTATAGAAAGCTTTAAATTATCAGTTAACGAAATAAAATCTTTTAAAACAAAAACTCTTTTATTATAATCTTAATCAATAAAGATGCATATTTCTCTCTAAAAGCGCGTCTAATGAGGAGACGGTGAGTCAGGATCAGCAACTTCATCCTTGCGACACAGACTCAGAAAACATTAGTTTATTAGTAAATAATTCAAATATCTCTTACTATTTCCTGCAGACACATTCTTGGTTATGTTTGCTGGGGTTTTGCAGCAAGCTTTAGTCTATTGCATGCATTTGAACGCAGAACTATTCAGCTGCGCTGAAGTCACTTGCACTCGCAGCTGCTACTGCGGGACACTAAACACATCGAGCTGCTCTCAGTCGCGGCACGGCCTCCTGTTGTTTCCACCAGCGCCGAAATGTTTTTCATCACTAAACGATAGACGTCTACAATATAAAATAAGGAGAAACCCAAAACAGGCCCGATGCCCGGCCCGCCTCTGAACTATGACGTGGAAATTGGCCCGAAGCCCGGCCCTAGAGGCGTAAAAAGGTTAGGGCCCGTCGGGCCAGGGCCGAAATGCAGGGCTCTAATGGTGGCCACACAAAATATTGACACTTTGGGCCCAATTTGGACATTTTCACTTAGGGGTGTACTCACTTTTGTGTCCAGCGGTTTAGACATTAATGGCTGTGTGTTGAGTTATTTTGAAGGGACAGCACATTTACAATATTATACAAGCTGTACACTCACTACTATACATTGTAGAAAAGTGTCATTTCTTCAGTGTTGTCACATGAAAAGGAATAATAAAATATTTACAAAAATGTGAGGGGTGTACTCACTTCTGTGGGATACTGTATATATATATATATATATATATATATATTTTTTTTTTTTTTTTTTTTTTAATAATTATTTTATAATTGATAAACTTACCTATACATCTACATACACTCTTATTCTCGCAAAATAAATTTAGCTGAAATAGGCCTTTAGCTTGAGAGTGGAAATTTCCTAAGTCTTCCAGCTTGTTTTTTTCCATCTTATCTGTAGCACTGACTCACCCTTTTTATAAAAAAAGCAAACGAATGCCCAACTCAGACGTGTAACACAGCATGAGTCATTTCATTGTATAATACAGCTGCATGAGATGATCAGATAACCTGTTCAACATAATACCTCACATACAATAGCTTGTGTCAAAGCTATAAAAGGCAGTTACACATTTGCTATACAAAACCCTGCAATGGAAACCACTTGGTTTACATCATAATGTGTCATTCCTACGATATCCAAAGGAATAAACTGCATGAATAAATGGTTAACCATGAAAATCTGGGGACAGGGTGAACTGAAGTCAGAATCCTGAACATCATCTAATAGCCTGGAGGGAAAGCACAGAGTCAGAGACATATTCAATAAATATATTCTGACTGCACAGTGCACATGGGTTCGTTTGACAATCTGCATGTAAATGTTAAGTTTTGTAAACTGGTTTCAAGACCTGCATGTGATCAGATTACAAGGATCCACTATTTAGTTGCTTTGTTTCCTGATAAGCCCTCATCTGACTTGATCATGGGATTGTTGTTATAATAATCGGTTTCCAAAATAACAGCTTTCCGAGAGGCAAAAATAAAAGAGATTTTGCCCTGCACAGATGTACTCGTGATATCCTGCTAGTGCTTGAAGTGAAGTTTGATTTTGGTTTTGTGTGAGGCCATGGCATATTACAGTCGTTGATTTTTTTCCCAAACTGTCTGTTATGAATGATTACGTCTCAGTTTTTAGAGTTACTTAGAAAGTACTTTTGATATCTGTTAAGATAAAGCAGCTTTATATCACTCTGTAAATGAATTGACCGTTACTTTCAACCCTGTTGAATTACTGTGTTTAAGATAAATGACTAATAATTGAATTTAAATAGCAAATTACATCACATCACATCAAATGCCATTTTTGTTCTTGCTATGTTATGGAGGAAAAATTATTTTACATTTTACAGAGTTGAGCGATTGAGATTGACAATATTGTAAATAAGTGTAAACCTCATTAACTGCTCTAAGACGCTTACTTATTTGAACCTTTTAGTTTTAACTGTTATTTTTAATGAGTCACAGCACAACAGGGTTGAACAAAGTCCAAGAACAAGCTTTCTTTTTTAAGGACTTTCTCAGGAAATGTATAAATCATTATAGAAAAAAAGCACATACAGATTAAAATATTTAAATGCTAGATATGCAAAGCAAAATGTAGGCAATTCTATTTTATATTCTCTATAAAAAGTTATTTTTTTATTATAGACTGAACAATGGTTAGTCTAGAAAATGTGCAGAAATTCAGTACTAGTATGGTAGTAATTTCAAGAGAACTCCTTTTTATTATTTTCTTTATTTATTCATTTTAATTAATTTATTATTATTTATTTATTTTATTTTTTTGGTAAGTTATAACATGCTTTTGAATGTTCCTCCCCCATAACAGAGTTGAACTATTGAGCTTGACAAGGCCATACGTGCAAAATTCAGTAAATACTATAAGAAACTAAGAAATTCACTTGTTTGAACATTTTAGTCAAATAATGTCTGATTTCAGAACTGTTATTTTTAAAGAGGATGTCACGGCACAACAGGGTTGAACAAACATTAAAACAACAACAAAATAATTTTAAAAAGAAAATACATAGAGCATTATAGAAAAAAATGCATACATAATTAAATAATACTTACTAATGTGCAGTGCAAAATAAAGATAATTATATATATATATATATATATATATATATATATATTACTCATGTAAAATAATAATAATATTTTAAGTAACTATTAAGGTATTAATTTCCAGAGAAATTTCTTTCTTTCTTTCTTTCTTTCTTATTATTATACAATAATAATATTTTATTTTATTATTATATTTATGTATTTATTTTTGGCTGAGTAGTTTATTGTATGCTTTTTGTATCCTGCTGTGAAATACTGTATCAGCAAATGTGTTTAGCACCTATTGTGAAGCTAATGAAATATTAAACCTGTTTATATAAAGTCTTCACACACTCTTGGCTTCATTTCAAACCCTAGAGGAGGAGAGGTAGAAAACCTGGTATCGCTATGTCAACACTCCTCCAACCGATGTGCTTTGTAGACCATACAGCAATCCAGTCCTCTTTATTCTTCATTGTTGTCATTTCCTGAAAAGTGAAAAATGAGCTGAATGCAGCAAATCAATGAGTGGAATGAATCTCAAGCAGCTGCTGCGGGTGTTGAGGTTTCGGTTACATTGTTGTCACGAGTCTGCCTGTCCTTCCCTCTCTCCAATCCGGATGCACGCCCTCACCTGGTCTCCCTCAGTCATTAATCATGCACACCTGCACCTCGTCATCACCCTCATCACAGACACTTCATAAGCACTCACCCCAGCCACCACAGTGGTCCGATCTCGTTGCTACCTGCCGGACTCTACTCTGAAGCTCTCCAGTCGATGAGTATTACCTCTGATTATTTACCTTGTGTACTAACCTGCTGTTCTCCGTCCCGTCTTCCTCTCAGTCTTCGGACCCGTCTGTGTGTGATCATCTGTCTGGGATCCGACTCCTCTCCGGTCACGCTCCACCCGCCTGCAGGGCAGAAAGACCCGATTAGCACTATCATCCAACACCTGCAAGATTCACGACAAAGAAGCTACTCACCTTGTCTCACGATCACCAGCACCCAAGTCCTGTAAATAAAGACACTTTATTGCACTTACCTTCTGAGTCCGTCTGCATCTGTGACAGAAGATCGGACCTACACAGAATATGGACTGCGCCTACCTGCCTCCCGAAGAAAGACTCCTCCAGATCGCACAAGAGGGCCGCTCCATAGAAGAGTATTTGGAAGATTTCCTCCAGCTCGCCCACCGCGTGCCATGGAACGATGGCATGCTGAAGGTTGTCGTCTGGAGCGGCCTTGATGACAACCTGTTCCTCCAGGCACCACCTGCCTCTACCCCGGGCTCCCTGAAGCAATACCTGGAGTTGGTGCTATCCCTCGCGGGGTCCTCTTACATCGTGGAGGAGGTTTATACAGTGCAGCCACCGCCTTCGAAGGCGATGAACGTTCTGCCCACGGCGAAGAGGATACCGCCGTGTCAGGTGTTGAATGTTCCGCCCGCGGCGAAGAGGATACCGCCGCAAATGGCGATGAACGTTACGCCGTCCGCGGCGAAGCTGGTTCCCTCCAGCCCACCTGAGTTCCCGCTGGTCCCGTCCAGCCCACCTGAGTTCCCGCTGGTCCCGTCCAGCCCACCTGAGTTCCCGCTGGTCCCGTCCAGCCCACCTGAGTTCCCGCTGGTCCCGTCCAGCCCACCTGAGTTCCCGCTGGTCCCGTCCAGCCCACCTGAGTTCCCGCTGGTCCCGTCCAGCCCACCTGAGTTCCCGCTGGTCCCGTCCAGCCCACCTGAGTTCCCGCTGGTCCCGTCCAGCCCACCTGAGTTCCCGCTGGTTCCGTCCAGCCCACCTGAGTTCCCGCTGGTTCCGTCCAGCCCACCTGAGTTCTCGCTGGTCCCGTCCAGCCCACCTGATTTCCCGCTGGTCCCGTCCAGCCCCGCACCTCCCGTGCGCCCTCTAATGTCCGCGCTGCAAGAGCGCCCTCTAATGTCCGCGCGGCAAGCGCGCCCTCTAATGTCCGCGCTGCAAGAGCGCCCTCTAACGTCCGCGCTGCAAGAGCGCCCTCTAACGTCCGCGCTACAAGAGCGCCCCTTTGAATCCGCGCTGCAAGAGCGCCCTCAAGTATCCGCGCTGCAAGAGCGCCCTCAAATGTCTGCGCTGCAAGAGCACCCTCCTGCTTCTCCGCTGGTCCCGTCCAGCCCTCCTTCGTCTCCGCTGGTACTATCCAGCTTCGTGCCTCCAGAGCGCCCTCAAGTGCCCGCTCCTCCAGAGCGCCCTCAAGTGCCCGCTCCTCCAGAGCGCCCTCAAGTGCCCGCTCCTCCAGAGCGCCCTCAAGTGCCCGCTCCTCCAGAGCGTCCTCAAGTGCCCGCTCCTCCAGAGCGCCCCCAAGCGTCCGCTCCTCCAGAGCGCCCCCAAGCGTCCGCTCCTCCAGAGCGCCCCCAAGCGTCCGCTCCTCCAGAGCGCCCCCAAGCGTCCGCTCCTCCAGAGCGCCCCCAAGCGTCCGCTCCTCCAGAGCGCCCCCAAGCGTCCGCTCCTCCAGAGCGCCCCCAAGAGTCCGCTCCTCCAGAGCGCCCCCAAGAGTCCGCTCCTCCAATGTGGCCCCCAGAGGGGAACTTTCCCAAAGAAATTTTGGGGGGGGGCCATATAGTCTCAGTCTGTGTGGCCAGGCCAAGGGCCAAGGCCACGGAGGACCCCGATCCGCCAAGGCCGCCCAAGGACCCCGATCCGCCAAGGCCGCCCAAGGACCCCGATCCGCCAAGGCCGCCCAAGGACCCCGATCCGCCATGGCCACCCAAGGACCCCGATCCGCCAAGGCCGCCCAAGGACCCCTATCCGCCATGGCCACCCAAGGACCCCGATCCGCCAGGGCCGTCCGGGGACCCCGATCCGCCAGGGCCGTCCGGGGACCCCGATCCGCCATGGCCGTCCGGGCTCCCAGTCCTGCCATGGCCTCCCAAGGCCCCTGATCCGCCCTGGAGGCTTCCCTATTCTCCTCCTTGTCCTGGCCCTGTTCCGGCCTCCAGGACGCCCGCCCCCCCTCCCCGATGTCACTGTTGCGGTGCGGGACGCACCTTCCGGGAGGGGGAGGTAATGTCACGAGTCTGCCTGTCCTTCCCTCTCTCCAATCCGGATGCACGCCCTCACCTGGTCTCCCTCAGTCATTAATCATGCACACCTGCACCTCGTCATCACCCTCATCACAGACACTTCATAAGCACTCACCCCAGCCACCACAGTGGTCCGATCTCGTTGCTACCTGCCGGACTCTACTCTGAAGCTCTCCAGTCGATGAGTATTACCTCTGATTATTTACCTTGTTTACTAACCTGCTGTTCTCCGTCCCGTCTTCCTCTCAGTCTTCGGACCCGTCTGTGTGTGATCATCTGTCTGGGATCCGACTCCTCTCCGGTCACGCTCCACCCGCCTGCAGGGCAGAAAGACCCGATTAGCACTATCATCCAACACCTGCAAGATTCACGACAAAGAAGCTACTCACCTTGTCTCACGATCACCAGCACCCAAGTCCTGTAAATAAAGACACTTTATTGCACTTACCTTCTGAGTCCGTCTGCATCTGTGACAATTGTGGGGTGATATTTATTTAGTAAAGGTTGCATTCATCCATGGAAGACAAGATGTTTTGTGGGATGTTTTTGGCGGATTGTATAGTTTATAGCATTGAATCTTGTGGTTGTTTCTTGCATTGGCTATTTAGATAAAGATGCAGGCCTGTAACAACAAGTTTACAAAGGAAAAATGTACGTCAGAGCCTCAGTAGATGTTCTCAGAAGTAAAGGAACTACCTGAGGCTACAAGTGGTTCCCAAACCTGTCCCCCCCCCATATATGACACACCTATTTAAGGTCTGTATGTTCTAATGAGCAGATGACTTGAATCAAGTGTGTTTGATTGGTGATACATCCAGAATGTGCTGCTGGATGGCCTCCAGGGAGGGTGTTGGATTAATCCTTTTTTTTTTTTTTGGATTTACAATTCACATGCTATACCAAATGAGTACAGGTGCTGGTCATAAAATTAGAATATCATGAAAAAGTTGATTTATTTCAGTAATACCATTCAAAAAGTGAAACTTGTATATTAGATTAATTCATTACACACAGACTGATATATTTCAAATGTTTATTTCCTTTAATTTTGATGATTATAACTGACAACTAATGAAAGTCCCAAATTCAGTATCTCAGAAAATTTGAATATCAATTAAGGCCAATGCAAAAAAAATGATCTTTAGAAATGTTGGCCAACTGAAAAGTATGAGCATGTACAGCACTCAATATTTAGTTGGGGCTCCTTTGGCCTGGATTACTGCAGCAATGTGGCGTGGCATGGAGTCGATCAGTCTGTGGCACTGCTCAGGTGTTATGAGAGCCCATGTTGCTCTGATAGTGGCCTTCAGCTCTTCTGAATTGTTGGGTCTGGCGTATTGCATTTTCCTCTTCACAATACCCCATACGTTTTCTATGGGGTTAAGGTCAGGCGAGTTTGCTGGCCAATCAAGAACAGGGAGACCATGGTCCTTAAACCAGGTACTGGTAGCTTTGGCAGTGTGGGCAGGTGCCAAGTCCTGTTGGAAAATGAAATCTGCATCTCCATAAAGTTGGTCAGCAGCAGGAAGCATGAAGTGCTCTAAAACTTCCTGGTAGACGGCTGCGTTGACCTTGGACCTCAGAAAACACAATGGACCAACACCAGCAGATGACATGGCACCCCAAACCATTAATGACTGTGGAAACTTTACACTGGACCTCAAGCAACTTGATTATGTGCCTCTCCTCTCTTCCTTCAGACTCTGGGACCTTGATTTCCAAAGGAAATGCAAAATTTACTTTCATCAGAGAACATAACTTTGGACCACTCAGCAGCAGTCCAGTCAAGACGCTTCTGACGCTGTCTCTTGTTCAAGAGTGGCTTGACACAAGGAATGCGACAGCTGAAACCCATGTCTTGCATACGTCTGTGCGTGGTGGTTCTTGAAGCACTGACTCCAGCTGCAGTCCACTCTTTGTGAATCTCCCCCACATTTTTGAATGGGTTTTGTTTCACAATCCTCTCCAGGGTGCGGTTATCCCTATTGCTTGTACACTTTTTTCTTCCACATCTTGTCCTTCGCTTCGCCTCTCTATTAATGTGCTTGGACACAGAGCTCTGTGAACAGCCAGCCTCTTTAGCAATGACCTTTTGTGTCTTGCCCTCATTGTGCAAGGTGTCAATGGTCGTCTTTTGGACAACTGTCAAGTCAGCAGTCTTCCACATGATTGTGTAGCCTACAGAACTAGACTGAGAGACCATTTAAAGGCTTTTGCAGGTGTTTTGAGTTAATTAGCTGATTAGAGTGTGGCACCAGGTGTCTTCAATTTTCTGAGATACTGAATTTGGGACTTTCATTAGTTGTCAGTTATAATCATCAAAATTAAAGGAAATAAACATTTGAAATATATCAGTCTGTGTGTAATGAATGCATCTAATATACACGTTTCACTTTTTGAATGGTATTACTGAAATAAATCAACTTTTTCATGATATTCTAATTTTATGACCAGCACCTGTATGTGTTTATTGGCATAATCAAGTACAGTATTTCACAAACAAACAAACAAACAAACAAAAAAATAATTTATCAAATACATCTGTATTTAATAAATACAATAGATCTACTGTTTAAAATAACATTAGAAAGTAAAAAATAATTTTATTTTTTATTTATTTATTGTCTGTTTGTTTGTTTGTTTGTCAAAAGTTAACTTGATGCATGCATAATCTTTTTTTTGTTTGTTTTCCATTGGCTAACTATTCATATCTTGTATTATATTGAATTGTATTATATTTTCTGTATATAATACAAAATAAATGATTGTTTATATATTATAAAATAGCCTGTTAAATTACTTTAAGTTATTTGTGTGTAAATAAATAAATATCGTAATGCCTCTGTGTTAATGTGGCCTTACAAAGATGCACCATGGTTTGTATTTTGATTATATTATGCAATATGTTTTTATATTGCATTCTCTATATTTGACTGTTTTCCGTGTTGTTGTTGTTTAATTCAAAACATTAAGTTCATATGAAACTGTTTTTTTAAAGTATATCTTCATTCTGCACTCTTGCAATTAGGCGCGCTGCCAGATGAGATGTAGCCATGTCTCTGTCTCTCCACCAAGCTCTGCTGTTGAGCTGGTGGCCCAAAGCTATAACACAACCTGTAGGAAGTCATTGCTGTTCTTGTTTGCCTGAACGTGGAGATTTAGCCTGAAGGCGAATATTTATAGCACCAAATAGAATTGCAAAAATGGCTATATTTCCAAACAAGCTTTTATCTGTAATTGCTCAGAGAAACAGATAGTCCCGACCCAAACTTAAGCTAATTTTGAGCCGATGTTTATAATATTATGCAATTTGGTTTGGAAGTGGTGGTACTATATAGTCATATATATATATATACCTCACATTTAGGTTTAAGTTTAGGTTTTTTGTGTCACCTCACATTTAGGTTTAAGTCTAATTTACAGTTCCCAGTGACTAAGAACATTACTTAATCTTTAACTTGAAACTAACTTTAGACTATTTTATCTTTATACTAAAAAAGGGTTGATGTAATAGTTTACATTATACACTAACTTAAGACTTGACTTCACACGTCACACTCAAAAATAAATGTTGTGGTTGGTTTTAAGTTTAACTTTAGACTAGACTAACTTCAGAGTAGCATAACTTTTATATTGAAAAAAAAAGAGTTGTTGTGGTTGATTTTACAAGTTTACGTTAGATGTTAATTTGAGTTTAGACATTCCATTGTGGCTGGCTTTTTAAAATCTAATTTCAACATTATCTTAAGATTAGACTTACTTAAAGCTAACTTAATTTTACACTTAAAGAGTATTGTTGTGGTTGATTTTAAAAGTTTAACTTCTACATTATCTTAAGTCTATACTAATTTTAGAGTAGTGTAACTACGTGGAGAGTTTATTTTGCTAGTTTACAGTAGATGCTATTTTGAAATTAGATTTAGACTAGTTTAACATCTAGCTTAACATTTCACTCATTTGGGAGATATGTTGTAGTTGATCAAAATAGGCTTTTAAACATTATCTTGGGACTAGACAAACTTTATACTACATTATCTTCAGACTTAACTTTTCACACATAAAGAGAATTGCGGGTCACTTAAAAACCTATTTTTTACATGATCTTGAGACTAGACTAACTTTAGATTAAACTAGCTAAACTTTACACTCATAAAGATCATTTTTGTGGTTGATATTATGTTTAACTTCAACATTGTTGTCTTAAGACTTGACTAACTTAAGAGTAGCGTAAACAAAAGTTGTGGTTGATTTTATTAGTTTACATTAAATTATATTTTGAAACTGTGGTTGATTAAAAATAGAGACTAGATATAATCTTGAGACTAGACTGACTTTATACTACCCTTTCTTTAGACTATCTTAATTTTTCACTCATACACAGATTTGTTGTGTTAAAAAACACACACAACTATTAAACATTATCTTGAGACTATGCTAACATTAGACTACACTATCTTTAGACTAGCGTAACTTTTCACTCATATGAAGAATTGTTGTGGTTGATTAAAAGACACTAGACTAACTTTAGTTTACACTGGCTTAAATATATTCACAGTACTCTCAGTTCTCATTCCAAATAGACAAATACTGGTGTTCCATAATTATCAGCACAAATTCCCTTATTGTCATGAATCAGGAATGAATTGAACAAGCACAGATGTGAACTTGTGTCCATGATTTGCCCAACATGCTCCGGTTTGTTTTGACACCCGCTACAAATGAGCCTAGCTTTTTGGCTCTGTTTGTTTGGCAACAGCCATGATGAGGGTAAATTTCCACAGCTGATAAGGCACATTGCACGTGTTGACCGTGCCTCTGCCGGGTGTCGGCGGAGCGACCTTGTCTTACCTAATGAGGAGATCCTCTCAGGGAGATTACAGGATGCTAGACGTGATTCACCACTCCTGTCAGCGCCAATACTCTAATTCACCTTTAAAACAGGTTAACTCAGAGTCAGCAAGCATCATGTGAGCATATTTCTGTGAGAATAATGGAATCGACGCAAAAGTAGTTGCATTCACTGAAGCAGGACGTTATGACTGCAATCAATAAACTTTATGACCGTTTACTGCTACATACCACACTTTTCTGATACTAGCATGTCTTTCTGAAGTATAATCTAAGAATTTCGGCTCTAAAAGATGGGTTTTATTTCACCTCGGCTTCTGTTGATAACCTAATAGTGAGTTAGTGCAGACTTTGACCACCTCCTCCCTATGTGGGCCCACTGACACATAAATGTCATCTTAGCAGATATGATCCATTAAGACTCTTTGAACCTTATGAATGACAGGCTGAGACGCTAAGGTGGAGGCAGGGTAAGGGTGAAGGCTCTGGCCTGCTAACACAAAGGCTGCAGGTCCAATTCCAAACAGGGGAGACCTAGGAACTATAGAGTTACTTAGATAGCAATCCTGCCGTCACCTATGTGCCCTTGAGCAAGGTTATTCCAAACCAGGTTGGTCGAGGAAGGCAGCATACAAGACAACAAGCTTTATTCTTTTACATTTGTTTAATTTGTATGACATATCTTAGCACTTAATGAGAAGTGTGCTTGATTGTATTAAATATGCACTTGTAATGTACTTAAAATCTTAAACTACAAAAAAAGCCTGTCTTCACATTCTGAAGTTCAGCTTTAGATAATGCATTTAATATAAATGTAAAATATAATACATTTTCATTTAATTGAAATTAACATGCTAAAAAGTGCTCAAAAACATTACATTTAGTTTACATATATATTGTTTCTAGTGTTTTTGTATATTTTTAATTTTATTTAATATGTAAAAGAAAAATGTCAGGGTGGAGCAACTTTTCTAATCTCATAATGAAACAAAAGTCCTAAAATGCTTATATTTATCAGCCAATATGTCAGTTGCAGATGCAGATAAAATGCAAATGAAATAACAAAACTGCTTATTAATATTTTAACTAATATTTCAAATTTTATAAACTTTTGTCCACAAAATCAAAGTCATGTGGTCCAACCAATGATAAAGGAAATTATATCATAGAGAAGAGACCTGCAGACCCTCACGACTGTGTACCAAGGTCAGCAAGTCTATTCATCTTTATATTGAAGGCAAAATTAGGGCAAATTATACAATGTCATGTGGTACAACTCTCTAAATGAAATAATGTTATAATAATGTTATATTAGTTGTAAAAAAATTATTTGTAAAAAAGAAAAATGTTAAAAGAATGTTACTTTAAAATACATGTTAAAACATTTTGAAAATTATAAACTTGTTATACTAATGTTTTCGGGGTGTAAACAACATATGATATTGCTTTTATTTGAATTTTCCAAATGACAGCGTCATTAAATTGAAGTTTAAAAGTGGTATATCAAAACCATATGAAGCAGTTTTTAAAATATTGTCCTATCATTTATCGTTGGCATTCTTTTAGCTTCACACCTTTAATCCGCATTAACTTTCATTATGTAGAAAAGAGAGCATGAACTTTCTGCTAAACATTTCATTATGTGTTCCACAGAAGAAAGGAAGTCATGTGGATTTGGAACAGCTTGAGGGTGAATGCAAACATTTTTTGGTATCTTTTAGAATCATTTTAATCTAATTCGAAGCTTACACATTTACCAAGACCAGTAATGACAGTATTAGCATTAACAGTGCTAAAATACTCTATGTCCTGGTTTTAAGGTCTTTGCGTACAACACCCAGTTCTGGAATCTTAAATGAACATTCCTTCCTGTTTTGGCCACGCCGACTGGCTAAAATCTTTTTTTTCTATTAGAGGCTTTGACTTTGGGCCCAGAGCTTGCCTGCTCTTGCACAATACAAAACCAAAACACCGCCTGCCAAAACCAATAGCTTGTCTCCCGCTGACAAGTCAATTAGCGCGTCTCTCGCTGCAGACTCCACAGAAGTTTTTCTAGGAATCCTGAAGGAGATATTCAAGAGCTCTCATGCTGAAATCTAACATTCACTTTCACTTCTATTATTCATGGCATGGCAAGTCCATCACTTTGAATTACAAGGAAAAATAGTTAAATATATGGTGCCTGGAATTATAATCGTTATTTTTGAGGAGACGGATCAAATGACCCATCCAAACCTCTGGGGAGTAATGAGGGTTTTCTTCATTTCCCAGGATTCAGAGCAGACGGGCCGGAACCGTCCAGCCTGTTTGAAGTGCTCATACCTAAATGTTCCCTTTAATACATCCTAAGAGAACCTGGGAACAAAAGTATCCTGTTAACCACAATCCTGAACACATTCAGAGGAACGGCGGTAAACTATTGCAGTCATTATGTCTGAAAGACTGAACAAGAACAGCAAAACACCGTAAATGAAGAACAGGAAATGTCTTGCTAGAGATTTACACTGGCTAAATGCAAGCAAATTTGCTTTTAACTTCAGATGAAAATAATGACATGATTCATTTGTTTAATTAGTAAATTACTTGCATTACATTTTATGTTCATAAATGTACATAATATTCCAGATTATTAACTAGAAGAAATTTACAGCTTTTTTGTTGATGAAGAAGACATTATTCATAAAAAGTTAGGTCTGTCAGTCAATTCAAATCAGTTCATGATATGCCAATTAATATATCATAAACTACATTTTAGGAACGTTCAAACAGTTGTCAAAAGGGTACATACACCTTTCAGAATCTGCAAAATGTTAACTATTTTACTAAAATAAGAGGGATCAAACAAAATGCATGCTGTATATTTAGTACTGACCTGAATAAGATATTTCACATAAAATATGTTTACATATAGTACACAAGAGAAAATAGTTTAATTTATAAAAATGACCCTGTTCAAAAGTTTACATCCCCTTGATTCTTAACCCCCTTTGGTCGAAGCCCGCACCAGTGCGCTCTGTCTCGTACTGTGTTGTTACCTGAATGATCCACAGCTGTGTTTTAGTGATAGCTGTTCATGAGTCCCTTTTTTGTCCTGACTAGTTAAACTGCCTGCTGTTCTTCAGAAAAACCCCTCAGGTCCCACAAATTATTTGGTTTTCCAGCATTTTTGTGTATTTGAACCCTTTCCAACAATGACTGTATGATTTTGAGATCCATTTTTTCACACTGAGGACAACTGAGGGACTCATATGCAACTATTACAGAAGATTCAAACGCTCACTGATGCTCCAGAAGGAAAAAACAAACATGCATTAAGAGCCGGGGTGTGAAAACATTTGAACAGAATGAAGATGTGTACATTTTTCTTATTTTGCCTAAATATCTTTTTTTTAATTATTATTTGGTACTGCCCTTCAGAAGCTAGAGAAGATACTTACATGTTTTCCAGAAGACAAAATAAGTTGAACTTACCCTGATCTTCAAATTCAAAAAGTCGTCCCCACCCCTTTGAATCTTCTGTAATAGTTGCATATGAGTCCCTCAGAAAAGATGGATCTCAAAATCATACAGTCATTTTTGGAAAGGGTTCAAATTACATGTAACTAGCTAGTCTCTAACACTGGAGTGAAGTACAACATTTTTAGTGTAACAACATGAAACCACAATCAAATAACTTAGTTCTTTGTCAGGGTTTCTGTTAATATCCTGTGTAATATCATCATGGTGTTGCAGGCAGAGTGAGTTTGTTTTGACAGGTCTCAGCTGGCGTTTGAAGCAGACTTTTTCTCCCTTGTGCTGTACGTTTGGCACGCCACAGCCATTTTTTGACAGCTCGTCATTGTTTTTGTCTCTTCGTTCCTATTCCAGGCAGAGTTTTTAGAGAAAATGTAGAGGTTTCAGCTATTAGAGGATAGAAGACTGAAATGGAAAGTTGAAGTAGATCCAGAGGGGAGATATAGAGACTCCCAGAAGCTGATAAGAAACAACAATATGAGGGTGGGCAGCCTTTCAGAATCCTCATCTATTTCCAGCTTAATCTGTTAAAGCAGCATTATCCTCAGAGGAACAGCAAAGACTCCACTGTCATTGAAGTATAAAACATGGAGAATACGGTCATGTGACTCCTCAGGCTGAAGACTAACAGATGCATGTGTTTCGTGAAGTGATTTCAGAAAGAGCCTGCGATTATAATAATGTGAAGATACATGATTGGCTAAATGTATCTTGGCCTGCAAGTCTGACTGATTATGTAAGAGATCTGAATTACAGCATGTGCCATTTATTAGAGCCAATTAAATCTAATCAAAAATAGGGTTTGCAGCCTTGTTTTAATGATTTTATCATTCTTTTTAATGATCTACATTTAGAAATGTAGTATCAATGTTCCTCATGAAATGGATTGTTATTATAATTAATATATTATTATTTACAATAATATTTATAATTTAATATAATTTATTTATAATTCTATAAATGATTATTATCCATCTCTAAGTTAAGTTCAAAAAGAAGTAGAAATATGTACGGTAAGATACATGTTCTTTATATTAATGATAATAATAATAATAATTATAATGTAATTACAAAAGTTTTTATGCTATTATTAGTAGTAGTAGTGGTAGTGCTAGTCACCTTATAAGGGTCTCGTGGCACGACCGGAGGTCACGGCTCTCCATCCAGAGATACGTGACCAGCGTGAGCTCACGGGGCTTGTGAAGTGCTCACACAATGGAGGACTGTGAACACTGTAAAAGGCAACGGAGCCGATAAGAACACACTCAGCAAGGGCCCTTATCTGAGGGAAGTGCACTCAAAATAGGTCACATCATGAGAACGGTGGTGTAAAAATGGAAAGGTTTTTACAGATTTTACAAATCCCATACTCAAAGTATATTGCGGCCTAATCTTCAAGTTCTGCAAGTTATCCATTGGTTTGGCTGAAGTCAAACAACGGAAGAGGGTCAATAAGGCAATTGAACTGTGTCAGAACATTACAAATGCTACTTAATAGCGTTTATCGGTGCATAACAGATTACAGATGTGGGTCAGTAGTGCTTTGACTTCAACATGAAATCTTGAGGCAATTGTGGGATCTTTCTGAAAGCAAACAAGCCATTTTTGACTGATTGGTGATGGTTGGCAATCTGAGATTTGGTATGAAGTACTTCACTAGGACTGGCTTTGCCTTGTGCAATGAAGTGCGGTGATCTTTGAGTGTCTGGTTTTCAGGTTTCTTGCATGGTTTAATGGAATTGTTTGCATTTCGTCCCAACTCTTATTTGGGTCATGCAAAGTCTTAAACCAACAACCAAACCACAGACTAAAGAGTTGAAAATTAAAATTCTGATGTCATTTACTCAACCTCATGTTGTTACAAACCTGTCTGACTTTTGAGAAACGCAAAGAGAGAAATTGTCAAGAAGGTCCAACTATTAGATTTTTTAAGTTATTTATTTAATTGCATTGGTTACTTGTTTTTGGCTTGAGATGATGCAGAAGAAGCTAAAGGGGACAAATTTAATAAGCACTGTAATGAAGAGGGTCTAGGAAACCTTCACTTGAGAGAAATGTAAGAAAGCCACGATTGTTCCTACAGAAACAAGCCTCCAGATCTCGTTCTACAGAGCAGAGAAGAACAAGAGCATGGTTTATTTCTCAAGTACCCTCCCACAGGGAAGAGAAGCCGCGCCAAGTCTAATAATTTCATTTTATGGTAGGCATGCACGCATAGTTTCATTTCACGCTGAGGAGAAATAAAGGCACAAACAGTGCTATTTTGGGCCCTCGCATTTATTGGCCCTAAAATATGGCCCGTCCACAAGGTAGTTTTACCAAGAAGAACATTTAAATTTAGCATCAAAGGAAAAGCAACAACCTGGAAATTCCATTCAGCTATCAACAGGTTCTGAATGTGAGGCTGCTTGCCAAGCGACTTGGACTGCGGTACGAGGCTACGGAGCCAGCATCTGTCAGCAGAAGTGTTAGTTCATACGCTCCGTCCACAATAATGCTTGGAATGTATTGTGCAAAAACCGCTAGCAGTGATGTTCCAAAAAAACAACTATTTGATTGTACAAATGTTGACTCAAGGCAGCAGTCCGTCTAGAATAATGGACTCTCCAAGAGAAATTGATGCAAATTGTGCAATTTTTGTATGAAATATCAGACCCTGGCATGATAGATAGGCCTGCAGTTAGCAACAAATGAAAACAGGCTTATGAAAACACTTAAATGCATTCCTCAAATTTATAAAGATCTTTTGTTCTTTTACAGTGTTGTTGGACTAAAGATAGCGTGCTAAAAATAGCAAACCTAGTCTTAAGAGCAGTGTAAACCGAACCCATGAAAATGTCACACAGTGCCAACTGCTCGTGAGAAGCATTTATATTTACAAATTTGACAGATGGTGTTATCTAAAGTCATTTTTATGCATAAAAGTGCAATGAAATTCTCAAATGTGCTTGTATCAATTTAGTAAACCAGATTAAATTTAATAAGTATAACCTGCTGAACCAATATCTGTTCCAGAGATTTAAAATATAGTATACATTTTTTTTTTGCAATGAGGAATTTGAATTTAGATATATTGTATTATCAAGGATTAAAGTATGTGATCAAAGACATAGTCAACATATTTTACGCAATGTCATATCTATGAGCGTTTCTGTCCCTTATTAATTCTAGTGGGGAAAATTACTTATAACAAGCGGTGGGACACTTTGTTAAAGTAACCTGTTTAGGACTAATTTGAGTAAATAATTGGCCAGATGGCCGGGACAAGTGCCCAGTGGCTTGTTTGATTGGGTCCAGAATGTTCCAGAATGTTTCTCTGATGAGGCATGAGAGGAATTATGATTCATTAAATTGATTAGGTTGTGTCCTTTAACCAAATCTGATTTGTCTTACATTTATATTGGGGAGTGAAGTTCCTCTAGTGACTGTTCAAGGGTATTACAAAAATAAGGTAATTTGTCATTTAGTTCTTATATACAGTATAAATAAAACAGTTGCTTATACTGTAATTGCCTCTGCATATCAATTGCTGCAAGAATTACATATTATACAGGCCAAAACTCAGAAATGAGTTGCGTTTTAGCACTTATTCTTCCATCGGGTGTTTTTGAATGGGTTTTTGGTTAAATGCCTGAAATAAAGTCTGTGGTGGTTCATGTTTTATTCTACAACATAAGATACATCAGTAATACCCTCTTGTGATTATTACTTTTTTCTTTAATCTTTTGCTAACAAGTGGTTAAATAGGAATATACACACACACACACACACACACACACATGTACAGTATATATACTGTATATAATGAGCTGTGTCTTTGCAGAAAACAAAACAAAAAGTTAAGTTTGAGGTTAGATCTTTGTTAACTGTGACACTGAAAGATGTGCTCTTCAAATATCATTTGCAATAGCAGCATCACTTCTTCTAAAAGTACTGTATAAATCAAAAGTATAAACAAACAGAACCAATAAAATGGTAACAATCCAGTCCAGACAAATGAATACATAACACCAGATGCCCTACCAAGAGCGCATCTACTACACAATTTGCATTTATTTGCATGGAGAGTTGCTGATTCACAGACTGATTTGCAAAACCAGAGACACCAGGGAGAAAATCGGACAGCAGCATAACAACACAACCCCCATGTCACAATTTACCCCTTGCATGGAAATGATACATTTTTCTGTACTTGACCCTGTATGACCTGCTCAGTCTTTTCACACTGATTATTTAGTATAGAAATTCCATTAAATTTCAGGAGATGCCTTGGCAGACAGATCCTGTGAATGCGTTGATGCGTGTATCATCTGTTGGAGGTATGCCGCGAGCTGCAGTGGGTCACTGCATTATGTAACTGGTTATGCAGGGGCACATGTGCTGCCGTCGGCCTGTTCACCGGTCGTCTGTTAAATTGTGCTTTCTCCTCTCTGGCCCCTGTACGACAGTCCTGGCTTTTCTTTCATTCTGCTGAATCATAATCTAGTTTAAACCACTGGAGTCCAAAAATACACAAATAAAAAAAAAAAATGAAATGTTACATGAAATTGAATTTGATAGCAGAGAGGATTAGTACATGATTACGCCCTGTGACACATTTGTTTCTGAAAAAAAAAGCCACATGCTGGAAATAAATGCAATGAATATACCTTAAAAATAAATAATAGATAGGATGAACGAACAGACAAACGAATGGATGCATGGATGGATGGATGGATCGATGGATTAATAGATGGACGGATGGATGGATGAACGGACGGACAGATGGATGGATGGATGTATGGACTGATAGATGGACGGATGGATGGATAAACGGACGGACAGATGGATGGATGGATAGATGGACTGACGGATGGATGGACTGATAGATGGACGGACGGATGGAGGGACAAATGGACAGATGGATGGACATATGGGTGGACTGGTGGGCTGATGGATGGACGAATGGACTGATGGACGAATGGATGGATGGACTGCCGGACTGGTGAATGGATGGACAGACTGATGGTGGATGGATGGACGAATGGACGGTAGGAGAGACAAATGGGTTTATTGAGAGATGAACAAAAGGATGGATGGACAGACACGCAAACAGACAGATGGATAGATGGATGAATGGATAGACAGACGGATGGACTGATGGATGTATGGACGGATAGACAGATGGATGGATGGATGGATGGATGGATGGATGGATGGGTGAACTGACGGTCAATGGATGGATGAACTGATGAATGGATGTATGAAGAGAGATGCACAAACAGACAGATGGATGGATGGATGGATGGGGTTATGGGCGGACAGATGGATGTACTTATTGATGGATGGATGGATGGATGGATACCTGAAGATCAGTTGATGGACTGGTGGATGGACGGATGGACTGATTGACGGACTGATGGATAGATGAATGGATGGATGGATAAACTGATGGACGTACAGGTGGATGTGCTGCCAGACTGGTGGGTGGGTGGATGGATGGATGGTTGGTTAGACAGATGGATAGACAGATGGACAAAAGGATGGATGGATGAACAGATGCACAAACAGACAGGACAGATGGATGAATAAATAGACAGATGAATGGACTGATAGATGTATGTATAGATGGATGGATGGATGGATGGATAGATATATGGTTGGTTAGATAGACAGATCTCTATTTTTAAGATATATCAATACATCTGTCCATCTGTTACATATCACTACAATCTGTTGTTCTAAATCTAATGTACAAATTAAATCTAAAATGGTGTAAACTGTTAGCAGTGTGACCCTAATAGTTTTAGGGGTTGATTTTCTCTGATGTTCTAGAGACAGAATTCCACTTGTTTGAAGACGGCAGTGGCATCTTAACTTTATTTCCTGCTGCTCACACATAAAAGTATGTCAGTTATGTTACCCTAAATGACACCTGTCAAGCCTTCTCCACTTACAGCCACCCGCTAGATCACACACTGCACGTACATCAGGCCCTAAACATGACCACCATACTGAATGGACATTTCAGTCACCATGTTTTGGTTCTTTATCACTCCCATCCATCATCACGTCCACTCTAAAGACAACCTATGATCATGGAAAACCTTAAAACATATAAGGGAACTTCAAAAGGATCCATACATGGAAATGTCATGGGAAATTTATACACTGAATAGGCATTTTAGTACTTAGCATTATTTCATCGGCTAGGTGTTGCGAGCGCTTGTGTAAAGTACTATGGGTGGTTTTGCTGGAGATTTGTGTATACTAATAAGTACAGAGAGGTCCAAAAACTAAGAAAAACTAATCAAATGTAAACAAATTTGTGACACTGACCTGTGCAATGTCAGATGTTCAAACACAAGAAGCTCTTTTCAAATCTTGTTGGACATGATCATCATGTTTTGCATTTGTAGAGTTCGTCTTAAGGGCTGCAGAAGTGCGCCAAATGCTCCGAAATCACCAAATTCAAACTTATTTTTTCAGTTAAAATGCATAAACTTGTTTTGCATTTTCATTAGTGTTTTAAAACTTTTGGACCGCACTGTATAACTCTTAAACAGGCAAGAGTGTAAAATGATCAGCAAAAAAAAATCATTTTATGTCACTTTTTATATAATCTGGACTTAAATAAAACATATTCAAAATCATTTTTGTAATATTTAATATATTTTGGATTTTATGAATTGTGTCTCCCAGGACACGTTGCCTGTTTACGGTATAAAAAACAGCCCAAGTCATCAAAAATTCTATGATTTATTTGATGCGAACAAATATGGAATATTCAAAATATGCTGCATTTCTGACATGTCTAAGTGTCCTAAAATTGAGAATTTTTGTATTTTTTATCCGTCTCATGTTTATCCTCAGGGGTGAGCAAATCCAACCCTTGAGGTCCACTGTCCTGCAAGGTTTAGCATCATCCCTAAACAATCATATAATGTAATTTATGTAACAAAATAAAAAAACTTTATGTAATCTTCAAGACTTTTGTCAGTTTTTTCAGATGTGTTTGATCAGGGTTGGAGCTAAACGCTGCAGGATGATGGCCCTATAGGAGTAGGGTTGGACACCCCTGTTCTACCATAAAATGAGCTGTGTGAAACCCTGCAAGAGAAAAATCTAGTTAAAAATGCAAAGATGTTGTCAACTAAATGTAATATTATCCGTTTTACATGCAAATATTAACATTTGTATAATTTTTAAACTCAAAATAAATAGAAAGGGGAAGGGCCCCTAGCCCTGGAATGCGATTTCTACTGAGGGGGATCTGCTCTCCTTGATGTGATTTCTAACCCCCATCCACCCCAACCCCCCACACACACACACACACACTCCAATTCTCTGAGATAATCAGGTTTTTTATCAAGGGCTCCCCCTTGTATTTCATGTGATTTCCGTGACTTCTGTGTATTTTCTACACCCCCTCCCACTCCCCATAACCACCAATGAGGAACGCCAACGCCAAGGTTTAGCTGGTTATCAGCAGATCCATCCACACATTATGGATACAAAACACCTTTTAGTCTAGTGATATGAATGCTAATGCTAACCGATTAGCTCTCAACTGATATTATAGACCTTTCAGTTAACTCTGAATGTAACAAACAGAGTGTTTCTAGTTGGCTAACTATGTTTCATGAGTGGTATTAACACAAAATCACTTAATCTTTAATCTTTAAATTCACTGAAATGAGGTTTAGCATGCTAATCTCCGTCTACTTAACTGTAAGGAGAGAAATATATGATTTGGGGGAAGTGGGCTTAGCTTAGCAAGCTAATACTGTGTAGAGGGGATTTTAAAAGACCATGCAATGCAGGCCTAATAGGCTACATTCTTTACCTACAGATATTGTAATTGAAAACTAAATAGGGATTTATGTTTATTGGTAACATGAAACCGTAGTGTATTCACATGGAATATCCAACAGCCCTGCTGAAAAAAAAAAACAATAGAAACCACTGCAGAATTTGTAATGGATTTGCTGGTTATAAATGAAATTGTACTGGTTTTAATGTAAACTGTAATGGTGCCCGTTGGTCTCTACTGGTAATCTGTTGCTTTTTACTGGTGGCTTGTTAAAACCACTAAATCTTGATAGAATATGACTACAGGAGTCCATTTAAAAAATAAAAAATAAAGATTTAATGGTTAAAAATTGATGGTTTGTAATGTTTGTAATGGTATTTGTAGTACAAGAATTTCTGTGATGGTTTCTATTGTTTATTTTCAGCAGGGAGTAAAGCTACATTTTTGAAAATGTCATAAATGTAATTCATTTTCCTGTGTGAGACATTTACATGCGGTAATGCTAAAACCATTTTTCATAATGACAGAAATTAGTTTAATGAGGACTCTGAGATGTAATTTAGCAGACCGTAATAATACAGTACACTAATTATAGAGACTCCTGGGTCGTTCTTAAAGTGACAGGCTTTGATCAAGGGAACCATTGTGATACAACAGGACTGTGAGGTCGATGACGTGTTAGTTCCCTACCAGGACAAAACCTTCAACCTTTACAATAACAGCTCATATCTTTAACCATTACAATTCCACAACCATCTTGTTACATTAAGGTTAGCATAGATTGTTGACTATTTCTAAATAAAAACTCAATGTTCTAAACCTATTTATTTACTGTTAAAAAATCTTTTCATGCTCAGCAGAAACAAAATAACTACAATAGAGGTTTTCATTTTGGGTGAACTGTTCCTTTAAGAAGGATCAAGTTTTGTTCTCTATGAGCTCACTGGAGACACATAATAACATGATTGTCTATGTACAGCAGTGGAGGAGAGGAAATCCTTAAGTGGATTTAACAGCCAAACATAGCACTCTCTCAAACAACAACTCAGTCTGTGAACTTTGAACTTTTTGTTCTTCTTGAAGCAGCAGGAATAAAATGCAGTTTTAGTTTAAATTTTTTTGCAGAATTCTCGTGCAATGTCAAACACATTGTCAGGGCGACACGTGATTGGACAGTCAAAACGTTAATTTACACTTACATTTGCCAAAATGTGTAAGATTTTGAATCAAATTTTGATTTTGATTAGTAATTAATCATTCAATGTGAGTCCAGGGGTGTGTGATACTGACCAAAAATTATATCTCAATATTATTTTTATTTTGGCAATGATCAAAAAATATGTAGTGTTTTTGTGCTGGTAACTTAATTTTATTTACATTAAATTAATTTAAAGACACAACTTGACAGAGCTGTACTATGCAAACAGCTAAAGTACACTGCCAACATTATAATCAAATGTTTAAAATGTAATATTTTATATGTAATAATAATTATAATGTTAATTCAGTAACAATTAATACAAAATATTAATAAATTTAAAAAATCTGCAATAATAAAAATAATTATTATATATTCAATGCTATCTCATGACCAATTCGTTCATATTTTAATTCATACGAATTCGTACGAGCTCATTTGTATGATTTTGTATGATTTGTCTAAACCCCAGTGTCGGGTAGGTTTAGGGGTGGGGTTATATGAAGGTCATTCGTACAAATTCATACAAATTTTGCAACTAGTAAAATATGAACGATTTGGCAAAAATCATATGAATTTGTACGAGTGAGGTCACCTCGTAATATATATATACAAATTGCCGTGAGATTGGGCTGATATATTATAAATATATTTTTATAAAAAATAATGATATATATATATTTTTTTTTATATATTAAAATATATTTTTTAAATGTCATTAATTTACTAATCAAGTAGCTATGACAAAATTGAAAAAAAAAAAAACTAAACAAAAAAAAACAATAAACTACCCATCCCTAATGATGTCAGTCCTCTGTTGTGTGTGTCATGTGTTCCCGCCTCTTGTGTCCTTATTTGGTTTGTTTCCTGTCCTCATTTAGTGTCATTATTAGTTAATTATTGTCCAGCCATGTTTGTCTAATTATCTATGATTATCTTGTGTATTTAAGTCCTGTCTGCTCAGTTAGACTTTCTCTGTCTGTGTCTACCTTACCTTGTCTTGCCCTGCCTTGCCTTGTTTGGAGTCATTAAAGCCTATTATTTTGCGTTTATCCTCGTCTCTGTGTTCCTCATTGATCCTTGCTGTGTGCACCGTGAGCGAAGACCAGACCAAAACAGTAAGTGGCGCCCACTCACCTCGTTTTGTTTTGTTCGTTTTTTTGAAAAGTGTTTTTTTTTTTGGCTGCTGTTTGTCTGTCCCATGGCACGGAAGTCGCCCCTCGTCCTTCCGCCATAGCCTGCAAAAGCAGAGTGGGAATTCGGCGTTCACGGGAGATCAACGTCGCTGTCTGTGGCTCTCCCAAGCACGCCGCTGACAAGCCCGCCTGGAGTGCATGTGGCAAGCCTGCCTCCAGTTCATATGTCCAGTCCGCTGCTAACTCTATCCCGTGGATCCAGTCCACATCACGGCGAGGAGTGCCATACCATGTCCCCGGACTCATGGTTTAAGTTTTGTTGTACCCACAGGCACGGAAGTCGCCCCTCGTCCTTCTGCCATAGCCTGCAAATGCAGCATGGGAATTCGGCGTTCACGGGAGATCAACGTCGCTGTCTGGTTTAAGTTTTGTTGTACCCACGGGAACCGTTTTAATCTACCTTGTCCTGTCGGTCTTGTTCCTCTTGTTGCGGAAGTGGAGGCGGTTGTTGAGGGACCCTGTGAGGGCCCCTGACTCCTTGTCATGCCCAGAAGGAGCCTCAGCTTCCGAGAACAGCCCAGGAGGACGTCCTGTTCCTGTGGGCTGTCCTGTCCTGTTTGTCTAGCCCCAGTGGGCTGTCCTGTCCCTGTTTGTTTCTGTCCTGAGGGGCCTCCAGGGCGCCCACCCCCCCCCCTCCCCGGTGGAACTGTTACGGCGTGTTGCTCGTTGATCCTTGCTGTGTGCACCATGAGAAATGACAAGGTCATGTGCAAATTTAAGTCTACTATTTGAACTTAGCACTGCACAATGCCTACTATTTCACTTTACTATTTAGTGATAACAGTATTCAAACTATAGTGTGAATTCAGCATTCAACTGTAGCATTTTTTTAAGTTGCAGGCTAATATTCATGTCGACGCTGTAGGTCGAATATGAAATCACTTTCTATAGCTTCGCTATTCCCTACATTACCCAATTAATATAGTAACATTTGAGCAAATTTGGATGCTGAGTGTGGCAGAAGTGCTGTGGTCGCCATCTGTGTGTACACTTGTTGTTAATTTGCATTATGGAACTAAGTGCTACAAAAGGCTGTTCCCTCAAATAGTGCGCTAAGCATATGGAGGTGACTTCAGACAAAGCCCTAGACAAATGTTATTCGATTAAGTGGTCTAATCAGTTAATTTTACAAAAGCACAGTTCACCAGCGTGTCACCTGTGCTCACATTTTTCAGCAGAATGCTAATTATAGCGCTAATCATGCATTGTTTTCAAAGATGGTCCCTTACTGGGAAGTGCTACTTCTGTTTTAACTTTGAATGGAGTCTGAGCCAGATACTTAGAATTCACATGACAGATTTTGCCTTCGTTATATGGGATTAAACCGAGCACTTTCAAACGGTTCAGGGTCAGAAGAGCAAACAAATAAAACGCAGTCCATTCCTCAGAGGCACCTGACATGAGCAAGCATGCTAATTCCAGGTGCTGCATCCCTAAATTAGGTATTTTCTGTGTTCTATCTCTGCTGTGGTATTAACTGACTTTGGTGGCAGGGAATATTTTAAGGATTTTGTTGGCTGCCATTTCTGTCCTTTTTTCCTTGCACGCATTTGTTTATGGAGGATTACCTTCGGTAACTTGAGATTTCATATGCGCACATGTTGTTTTGGATCGTGATGGTTCAGTCACTATCAGCTAAGCTGTTTGTTTAACTGTGAAACATCATGTTTAACTTTGATTAGCGTACACGGAAACTTAGCATAGTTTTAGTTCTTGTTTTTGTGAAAACAAACTAATAAGCTGGTATGTAGCCTTGCTAAAGCTAATTTCAAAGCTAGCATGTTATGTAGCCTAAGCGCACGCACTTCTAAATTATATTTTGACACTTGTTTGTAGTATTCGGCCGTTTTAAACTGACCTTCATCTAACACAAATTAGTATATTTTTATAACTTTTTCCTCATCCTATATTATTGCGGTGATTAAATGTCAGAAATGATTAGCATATCAGGTTTTTCATTTCTTGAATTTCTGATAAGTTAGTCTGCTTGTGTAAACTTAGACTTGCTCTAATTGAAGCAGGACACTGGGATGTTGTGGGAACGTGGTCTGGATTGACATTGGTAGATTTGTTCTATAGAGGGACGAACCAGAGCAGTCTGACCATGTTTGCATGTGAGCAGTAAAGAGGATTACATCCAAAAGCCAGAGTGCCTTTTCAGGCCTAACATTGGGCCCAAGGTCAAGGACTCTGTGATCCTTTTCATGTGGGACTGAGAGCACTGAATGTTGCACTTCATTGTATTAAACAGAAACTTGAGTCACTGCACGTGTGTAGCATTGGCACCTCCATGATTTTGTATTTTCCCTAAACAGCGTTCTGTTTTATCAATGACAGAAGCTGCAGGGTCCATTCACCCCAAAATAAACATGTGGTCATCTCTCACTCACCTTAATGTCATTCTAAAACTTTTGACTTTTTTTTTTTTTTTTTCTGTAAAACACAAGGAGATATTTCAAAATGTTCAATCTGCATTAGTAGTCCATATTTTATTTTTGGTTGAACTGCTCCTTTAAATAGGCGTCTGTCTTTGGTGAATCATTGAAAATAACAGACAAAAGCCCATGATCAGTATAAACAATTTAGTAATTTCAGGTTAATGTAGGTCCCTGATGCAACATACTGTACGAAAACAGTGTCATAAGCCTGCGTTGTGGACACTCAAGTCAAGCATCTCTGTGGTAAATAAAGGATTTGTCCAATCGCTATTGCACTCGGGTCAAGGATGAAGTTGTCTACAAGTCAAAAAGTGTTCCTTGTTGAATTAATGGTTTATGGTCATCAACAACAACAAAAAAACAGAACAAACTGACCTAAGAGTGCTTTAAACAGAGCACTCTTTCACTGTAGATATTCTAACTTCCTTATTTTAAGAGTCATGTCAGTTCATGTTGACTTCCTCTCTTGTGTCCTGTCTTAGCCAATGACATCCATAAATTACTCAATAAAACATTAATCTGTTAGTCAAACCATAATATAACAGGATCGCCTATATCCTGTTTTTCTGCTGACTGTTCATTTACTCCAGTGAGATGTTCAAATCCATGTTTAATGCAGTTTGCACAATTTATGAAATGCACCAGCAACATTGGGCTCATTTTGATGCAACCTTGGATAATGGTGTTTGCAAAATGCATAATGAGATCAATTTCTCTTGTTAGCAAGCAAATCTCTGCATTGAATTTTGTTTAAAAAACATTGACATTTAACAGGATTTGTGTAAATACATTGAATTTTTCATAAAATCAATATTATGTAAAATAGTTCTTAAAAATCATGCTTGCATTAAGTATAGCATTGAATCCTTCATAAAACCATTCTTTTGTAAGTTATTGTTTTCACCATTCATTAAAACGTTGTAATGCAAAATTATTTTATTTTTTTGTAAAAATCATGCTTGCAAGTTTTTTTTTTTTTTGCATTTAATCCTTCATAAAACAATTTTTTTTGTGTAAACATTTGCATTGACTTAAAATCAATCTTATGTAAATTATTGATTATGAACTTGTTCTTTAAATTGTTACACTGAATCGATTGTAAAACCATTCTTTCATAAACTGTTGTATTGAATTATTCACCAAACTATTCTAACTAAAATTGTGCATTACGTAGCATGTGTAACGCAAAATTTAGCTTTTTTTTTTTTTTGTAAAAATGAAGCATGCATAAATTATTATATTGAATCCATTGTAAAAATCCACCAATTGTTGTAAAAATGGTCTTAAATGATCAATAATATATTTGTGTAAATTGTTCTTTGAATCATTCTTGCGTAAATCGTCACACTGAAATGTCTGTGAAAACCATCACAGCATCTTTGTGGCAATTTACATAAGTATGGTTTTATGAACGGTGGCAAAATTGAGATGTTACCATTTAAGGACAAATACTTTCAACTTGAGACCCATGAATGGTGTCAAATGACAGTTCAGCTGTGTTGTGGTTAGTGTTCACACTGTTCATCACTGTAAATAAGTCCAAATTGTTTGTTTTTAAAAATTGGGCAAACTTCATCAGCCATATTGTGGCTAGATTTGACTTCTGAATGATGCAGCATCCTGTGTGAGAAGTACCTGCATCTCTTCACAGTATTGAGTCTAGTGGGTTATTATCGGGCCTTGTTTTACTGTTGCAGCAACTTGTGAGGAAACGGTGGGTGTAACTGTTTTTTTACATTCTGCTGTCACATAACACTTTCATCTCTCTACAAAGCAGTCGGAGAGGAAATGAAAATTTGTTTTGGAAGAGGAAATGTTTTCTTTGTTGTCATTGTTTTTCTTTGCTTGTCTTTTCTTTGGCTGGGAACGTGCGGAATTGTTTTGCGTTCTGCTGAAAAGCTGTCGAAAAGTTAAGAGGTTCTTCGGAGAATGAACGTGTGAAACCCCAAGTTGATGATAAAATAGCGAAACTGCTAAAGGAGAATCATGTAAACATGTTTGATGACAAGCGTTTGACTTCCTCTTTTCAACTTCCTCTGCAGACAGTGGAAAACTACTGAGCAGTTTAGCCGAACAGACAAGCGTTCACATGTTTCAGACACCGTCGCTCTGTGGAGATCCTCTTTCACACAATACTCGACTGCTGCGGGACTTTTCACTTCAGTCAAGTCATAAGGCACAAGAAGTCTATTAGATTTTCACTGTAGAAGTTTATAATTGAATAAGCAAAGAGTGTAAACATGCTACAGGTTGCTAAGTATGCTAATTAGCAAACTGTAAGTGACTTTGCCATATATTGTGATTAATTCTATTTAATAGGACAACACATGTGTATTTAATTTATTTTGCATGTAAAAATAATGAATTGCCAGATAATTTGTGGTTCAAACCTATATTGTTCAACAATACAACACAGGTTTTAACAGTAAACATGTTTGTTTGTGTGTGTAAATAACTGCATTAGATTTTCTGTAAAATCATTGTTAAACCTTATTTACATCTTATTGATTTTATGGATTATAGATTTTGAGTAAAAACATTCTTACGTGAATTATTGTTGATTAATCTTAATCAATTATGTGTTAAACCAATAAGTAAACTGTTGCATTGAATTGTCTGCAAAGAAATGTATATACTTCTGGTTTACATAAAAATGAAATAAAAGCTTTTATGGTGGTTATTGGTACATTTTCTGGTGCAAAGCCAATTTTAGTAGATCAGGTATGATGTTAAATATCCAGTATATGGGTCACTATAATTTAGGGTATGCTTCATGTCCATTGGTGATATTTTTCCATACCATATTTTGTCCATTAAGAGAATGCATACTAATTTCACACAATACTAATTTCACGTTTTCCTAAAATTGCCTTTGTTCCTTAAATTACAGTTTTTACAATGTCTGCTTTTTTAATGGAATCTTGAGTTCAAAATAATTCATAAAAAAATATATATTAAATATATTTCTAATCTAAATACCTTTAGAAAATAGATGGTTTAAATTTAGTTTTCTTTCAAATAGGAGAATTTGACATAATTTGACTTATGTCCCCAAAATTCTGCCAACTATGTTACTAACCAAACACCCCTCCAAAAACGAAAAAATGGTTTATCATGAAACCATGTGACCGGCGTCATGTCATTTTCTTCTGTATGTATATATACACTTCTGTGTTTATAATGGGCTTACCTCAAGGCTCAATTTTAGGTCCGTTGCGTTTGTTTGTTTATAAATGTTCTGCAATGTAGTTGTCCAGATGTTGATTTATATATGTGTGTATGTATACCATATCCACATATGTGTGTATATATATGTATATGTGTATGTATATATATGTGTGTGTGTGTGTGTGTGTGTCTGGTTTTGTAGATTATGATTTTTTTTTTCTATTACCTGAAATGATGGCAATTTGGCCAGTTTCCCAAAACATCTGAACGAACTGGCTAAAAGAGATTCTGACTTGATCTGCAATGCACTAAAATCATGCAAAAACATTCACACAGCATGTTTGCATTGCAAGCAGATGCACTTGAGGTGATTGACAGCTGCTGTATTTTTTTGATCACCTGAGGCACTGGGCTGCGCGAAACTGCTGTTGTGACACAATTGTGAAAGGAAAGAAGTGATCTTGTGATCAAATGAGAGAAGTGAAGCACAAGCGAGGAGTGGTGGAAAATTACAGAAACTTTAGTCAGAGGCTAGACGCTGTTTTGATACACAGCAAAAGTAATATTGGGCTGGGTAGCATCTTAATTCAGTCAAGCTGATGTAAACGTGGGCCAAAACAAGGGCCGTAATCACAACAACCGCAGCAGGACTCGCTGCACATGCAGAGGCAGAACACCAAGTCAACCATCGAGTTGTTTACTGTCAGTTTGTGGTTGTATTAGTGTTTTTCCCCCTGAAAAGCAGATGTACACAATATCAAAACCACTTGGCATGGCTGTGCATTTCAGCTAAATTGTGATTTATAATGTGAAATCCTAGATTTACAAGTTGTATAGACTGTAAAACTCTTTAATTCCATCCTCAATCATTTCAGATAATGAGAAATTAATGGTTCTCAAATGGCTTTTCTTCAGGATCCAGATTTTACTTTGCACAACAAGTGGCGATCCGCAGCATGCCACCGTATGAGAAACTGTCTAGTTCAGATTTCTTTTCCTTTTTCTTTTTTCTTAGGGTTTACGAACTTAACCGTAAAACTGCTCTGGAATGATATTTATAGTGAAAATGCTATACAATTAAATTTTAATATATTAAAAATTTTTATTTTTCTTCAGATTTTCATATTTAATGTAATTCTAATTGTGGGTAGAAAAATAAGAAACAGTTGACGAGTTTAAATTGGCTAACAGTTTACTCACTCTCAGTTCATCCAAGATGTAGATCGGTTTATTTCTCATTAGAAAAGATTTGGAGTAATTATCACCATAGTTCACCAATGGATCCTAAATGGGTGCCGTCAGAATGAGAGTCCAAACAGCTGGTAAAAACATCACAACAATCCACAAATAATCTACAGGACTCCAGTCCATCAATTAACATCTTGTGAAGTGAAAAGCTGTATATTTGTAAGAAACAAATCCATAATTAAGACATTTTAACTTTAAACTGTTGCTTCTGACCAAAATACAAGTCCAAAATCAATAATAATGTTTCCTCCAGTGAAAAAGTCCATCTCCTGTTGTTCGTTTACATCAAAATCCACAAACACCTTTATTTAGAACTGATTTAGACTGTTTTTGCTTGTAAATGGTGTTTGATCTGTACATATTTCTCTCCTGATTCATACAAGACAACATTTTTTTATTTTATTTTTTAGCCAAAAGCCTGTTTGAAGTTAAAAATGTCTTCGTGATGGATGATGTTGTTATTATTATTATTATTATTATTATTATTATTATTATTATTATTATTATTATTATTTCAAACATGCAAATTATTACTTCACAAAATGTTACGTGATGGACTGGAGTTGTGTGGATTATTGTGATGTTTTTATCAGCTGTTTGGACTCTCATTCTGACGGCACCCATTCACTCCAGAGGATCCATTGGTGAGCAAATAATGTAACACTACATTTCTCCAAATCTGATCAAACTCATCTACATCTTAGATGACCCGAGGGGGAGTAAACATTCAGCAAATCAGTCTTTAAACATAAATATATTGCTGCTTTATATTGAAAAAAAAGGGGTGCCTCACAAGATGATCCTCATATTTTATAGGCAACAAAAACTTTGAAAACTGGTTTAGCTTACACAAGTACCAGTACTGTCCTTACATCAAATATTAAACTGCATAGCATGTTCCCTGTTTAAATGCAGCCGAACCTGACTTGCACCTTTAATGAGACTCTCTGGAGGTTTACAGTTACCAATGGCCCACAGCTGATATTAAATTAGAGATGTTCTCGTCTGAGGTTCAGGTAAAGGCTGTCCAGCTCAGAGGTGCTGTGATGGTTCCTCTTACCTATCAATTGTCACTCACGTCTTTGGCAGGACTACTGAAGCGATTTCCCAGATGAGCTAGAGGAATCACTCTGTAGGCATGAATCATTTGGCATTCTTGCTGCTTTTATATGCATACACTAAGACTACTGTATCAAAGCACAAGCATTGATTGACACAGCAGTGCTTGTACAGACATTGGCCAGTGGCGGCGCAGTTGAGGAGGCGCGGCAGTATAGCGCGTTGGAGGCGCGCTTTTCTGAACACAGGAAGCGGGCGCTTTAAGAAGACGCGCTGCTCCGCAGACAGGAGGCAGGCCGGTGTTTTTCCACAACTGATGTCTAATGGTCACCCATGTTGAGAGACAAAGGTCAGAAAAAAAAGCTCATAAACTAAATTTACCGCTGCCGCTGTTATTCAGCACCGAGCCGCCGCACAATACAGAAGGAACAAGAACGTTTCAAAGGAATTAAAGCAAATACACATTGAAGGTAACGTTATTTCCCATCTTTGCTCTTTGGATTTAGTATAACGCACGGATTTGAGACCAGTAATATTTTATTTTTAGCTTAATTTACAACGTTTTCAGAATCTTTTTTTTTCACAACATTACTTAAAATTCAACAGCTTGTCTTAGTTGTCACACATGCTGAAAAGAGTTTGTTAAGGGATCCAGGAAGTAGCCAGCTTGTCTAATGTTATTAGGCTATTTTAACAAAGGCTTATTCAGTAATAGCCTATAGCCATATATATAATAAAGGTAATAATATAATGGTTTGTTTCATTGTATAAATGATTCATGATGATTTGACAGGCTTTTAAACTGGGGGTCCATGCTGCTCAATGCGCTTGTGTTGATGCTGTCACTTGTCTTTGAGTGTCTTACACTCCCGCTGTAGACAAATATAACTGAGTGCTGACTGCATGGAGTTAAAAATAGCCAGCTTGACCTCCCTCGTTGAAAACCTGTATCATTGAGGGTTTTAAAAACACGAGTTTAATCTGAGATATTCACCTCAATAGCGTCAAGCGCGTGAAATACAATGTAACGTTACAAATGAACATTACGCACACCAAGATGCGACTGTAGCTGCAGCCGGGATGTTTTTAACTTTTCGCGAAAGTTTGTGACAGGGACACACCTCCTCTAAGTTGGTCTTGTATGCGTCTTTGGCGACGGTTCACACAAGGACGCGTTCCTGCGTTTAAAAACGAAACTAAGTGGAACTAAGAGGAACTCGAGGGCGTTTAAAAATATTCTACATAGAAAACGTTCTTGATTGTGTATTTTTTTTTTTTTGTAAGTTCCTCGGTTCTAAAAACGCCGTCTCGAGACACATGCGTTCACAAGATTGTTTTTAACTTAAAAACGCGAGGCTGCAAACCGGCCAAATACAATAGCTTTTCGTATGAACCAGCATCCTAATGAACTGACAGTGCGACTAAAGTTGTCTCGCAGACAGGTTCATCTAGCAGCCTACTTAGGGTTATGCGGCAGTCAGCTAAGTCCCTGCTCAAACAAACACAATACAGGATACAGAGTTTAGGTTTCTGTGCACATGCCAGCTTGCAAACCTAGCACACTGATAAGGGTAACAGCCACAATGCATTTGAGACCGATGACATTTTCTTAGTGAGAAATGAGGACCTAAACAGTTATTCAGTGTGCTGTCTATCTTAGTGTGTCATGAAAGAGAACCGCAAATATATGAGCCTATCAGCTCCTTTTTAATTGATGTCAATAAAAAAAGTAAGACAATGCGATACTGTGTCATGACTGCCAAAAAACAGCTCTCTGCCCAGAATTTAGTTTACCACTTTAGACTTTGAACTTTTCCCAGCATGCTTTTTTTTATTTATTTGGATTTAGTTGTGTCTCTTTAATATAAATTGTGAAGCAAATTTCACATTGAGAAGACTGAATAATGCAAATTTTGTATTCAGTACAGTTTCCTAAATATTCAACAATATGAAAAAGAGAACAGATAGCACAACAGCACACTCTCTGAGTGCAGTTCACTGACCCGGTTCACTTTTAAATATAATTTTTACCATTTTACCTTTTTATTGACCTGCAACAGTCCCTGTACCCAATTTTGCCACCCATAAAAATTAATTTAGCATGTATTTGAAATGTATTTATTTATTTATATTTTCTTAGTGAATTATAGTATCTTCAGCTTTCCACTTGTTGTTTTGGTCAGGCGACAAATATTCCCTTTGAATAAGCATGACATTTGTGGAATCGTAAATATACAAGGTTAAAAGTTCTTGGCGGACACTGGAGACACATGACAGAAGTCTGGCTACTGTATACTGACAAGTCAGACCAGTTGACTTGATTTATGGCATAAACTTCCAGTGGATAAATTATGGTCTTTGCGTTTTGATTACAGGACAAATCAAAAGTCAATATGACCACATTAATGGTTATGATTTTGACCACATTAATGGATATGATTACAATGAAGAGCCAATAGTGTGTAAACTTTAATTATTAAACACTAGCTTAGGTTGTTCAATTATATCGGTGCTTAACTCTGAATTATTCTCCAAGAGTTGACACCATTACTTAGATCCTCTCTCATTTATATTTCATAACTGGCATACTGACCCTGAATCCACTGGGTCAGATTTGTTCTTTGCAATGTATACTAAAAGCCAAGGGTTTTACAAAAAAGGACCCCCATGGGACCATAAGCGAGTGCTTTGGAACATATAAAAAAAAAGAAAGAAATATTTTTTTAGGGCTGTCAAAGTTTACTTGTCAACTTACTGTAAGATATACATATATTACAATAAATTAATGTAACAACCATAATATTTTAGTAAGGGTACTTACAAAGAGGTCTTGGCATCAAAAAGTTTATAAACTTTTGAGGACTACCTTGTCAACATCCCACCATGACCACACCACTGCAGCAGAATGCAAATGCAAACGTCTTAATCTCCAGTGATATAGTTTGGTTCACTATGGCTAGGCAGTGAGAGCGCAATGCATCACGTCATAGATTATGTACAAGTGGATCAAACTCTGCTGTCAACACTTGACTTGAATGTTCATGACTTCAGTTTCATGCATCATTGCTGCATTGTGAGGTTTACATAAATGGATAAGAGTGTGATTCTAGTGGTCCGGACTCTGTTTATGTGGTGGAACGAGTGCAGAAAGGAAGACATTTAATGTGAGAGCACTCAGGAAATGTACATGGTTCTAAAATAGGGATGGTTACGTAATGAGCCAAGTGCCTCGTGCCGACTCTAGACCTGAAGTCTCCCTCGATAGTTGGGACTATGTAGCAATCCTGCCGCTCAGCTGAGATGACAAAGTTGGTGGCCCAAACAAATCCCTGACGGCCACAGGCTATGTGACCCATAGATGCGTGAGAACAAATCACTTCCAATTACGAGCTTCTTGGAGGCGACTGATTGCGGATTCCGTAGTGAAGCTGCTCCATCTTCCATTGAAGAAAACTTGAGAGTTTTGACCAACACGGTGTGATTCAAGTCTATTGTTTCTACTTGGGAATCAAACAGACCTAGTCAGTGTCCCAAAGCAGGCTGACATGTGTCACAATTTTTGCAGCGTTCCAACAATGTGCGCTAAAAGGGCAAAAAATGCTAGCGGATCCTTTGTTCTGTATTTTTGAACAAATTGCCTGATCCAGAATTCATAGAGATGGTCCTGTGAGCACAAATCGCCATTGTTCCTTTATCATGGCTGTGCTGCCAAATGCAAAAGGCTGTGGGAAACAAGTCATACAAGAGGCTTTTGTTACTAGTCACATTTAGCCCTATGCAAATGCACTGGGCCTTGTCTTTGCTTCAGTGCTGTTCAGAATCTAAGTCAGATTTGACAGTCAGTCAAATATTGTACTCTCTCTTCAAACCACTATACAAAAAGTATATAATTGTTCTTTGACTACATGTCAAAGTATGTTAAGCTAAGATACTTGTCTTGAAAAGAAAAGCTATTAATGGCAGGAGCCTGCAAACCATCAGCTGTTCAAGTGAAATGCAACAGAGGTGAGGATTGCTGTCCACATGCTCTTGTTTGTTGCATCTGCGGCTCGGGTTGCCACAAGTGGACGCCACACATGCAAAGATAAATAGTTTCAGATGGACCTCTGATACTTCTGGGGAGTGGAAATTTACCATCCAGCTGCGACCAATCTACTGATTGCATTTAATTGTCTTAGTCTGTGGGCGGGTCATAGTGTCACCTCGGCTTACACTGAGCCCTGTAGAGATTGGGGCCGTATGGTCAGAGGTATGGTGTTTGCTGAGAGAACAACACAGACCAATTGGATTCAGCCATGAAGGAAATGTAAGTGACAGGCAGCACGTTCGTTTGAGGGAATGTTTGTGTTTGTGGATAATGGGAAAGGGGTCAAATTTGAGGAATAAGATTAAAGATTAGACTTTTTGGAATTTGTCATGTGGGATGTTAAAAACTTAGATCAGAAATGTCTTTAAAACTGAATTTATTTTATTGACCAATTAATTATTGCCAACTCCTGGGCAAAAATGGCATTGCAACAAGGCACCAACCAGTTGCATTTCTTAACCCACTTGTTTGCTTTCTTTGACTCTCGGCCAGTAAAGTTTGTCACCACAGTGATATGAGTGGAAATGGAAAGTGTCTGGAGGATTTTGCTGTAGTTATTTAACAGAACGTGTTTGAGTTGTAGCGAGCTCCTAAGCCTTTGAAATATACTGATTTAACCTTCCTAAAGAGGATGAATGTAATTTCCTAAAATTTGTAGCCATTTTTAACAGTCTTGTGTTGCCAAGTGTATGATTCTGTGCTAAATTCGAAAATATAACAGAGAATCACCAATTAAATGGGAACTATTTAGTGTAAAAATAACACCCAAATTCTTTCACCGTAAAAGACAGAGAAACCTCCAGAAGATCAATTTAAAAGAACTTGAGTCCTGGCATGCTGCCACACTAGTTAGCATGTTTATTAAGTTGTATGTTTAGTAAAGCAACGGAAAAGAGAATATACGTGTATTTATTGATCGTCAAACACGCTGAAGATTTTCCCCCGTCTTCTTCCGTCTCCTTGAGAGCAGGGGAAAAAAGCAGGCTTGTGTTGAAGAAACCGGCCTCACAGTGGGGCTATAGTTTGTCCAAGCGTTGCTAAGCTCTAAGGGAGTCTGGAACGGGTAGGGATGTTGGAGCTGACTTTGGTATCTTACTCTCTGGGATTCATCTAAGGGGCTCCATGGCAAGTTTGGCTCGTGCTTTGAAACAGAAAACGCCAAGCCTGACATAATTACTCCATCCTTGAATAGAATCCTGACAGCATAAACACTGTGTTACTTAAAGGGACATGGGCAAGATAAACATGCCAGTTCTGCATCGAAACTGCAGTGCTGGAGTTTTTATTAAATCATTAATAAAATTATATTTTTTATGTGCGTGACTGCGTTTCCTTGTGGGCCATAATGTGATGTATATCTGAGTGAAATGTGTATTTTATCCAGCAGGAAGTGAATGGATTGTGAAAATGGCAAACAATATTTTCTTACATTTTTTCTTTTGATTTGATTTCCAGTGATATTAAGTACAATTTATAGTATAAGTACGAATTTACTTTGACAAAACAATATAATGTGTAATAGGTTTATAGTGTACAAATCATTTAAAACAAGACCAGGGAAATGTTTTAGCAAAGTAAAGAGGGTCCATTTAGATCTTATGCTGACTTTAAACTTGTTGGTGTTAAATACTGATGTGCTTGCTTTCTCATCGCCTATGTGGTTGTCTGTTGGCATCCTGTCATGTTGACTACAGACATACTTCACAAGCAACAAAGAAAGTGATTAAGCTTATCAGTTTTATGACTAGGTTTAATGTACTATTGGTCATAGCTAAGTTATTGTACCAAGTATCATGACACTTTCTTTCAGTTCTTTTGTACATGGAAATTTCCTGTGTTCAAACCTCAAAAAGGTGACTTTAATGACGTTAACCGTCATGTTATATTCTTTTGTGAACATTTCTCACTCCTAAAAAAGCTGTTGTTCTAAATTCTCTCTTTATGTTTGACCTAATTGTAAATGATTTAGAAAACTAAACAGGAACTTTTTGATGTCTGAACCTAATTCTGTCAAGTGTTCTAACCCCTTGTTTTCTTTTTAGCATGGCCCAGAAGGAGAAACTTCAGTGTCTAAAGGACTTCCACAAAGACATTCTGAAACCCTCCCCTGGAAAGAGCCCAGGCACGAGACCAGAGGATGAAGCCGAGGGGAAACACCCCCAAAGGGAAAAGTGGGCTAGCAAGCTTGACTTTCTTCTCTCAGTCGCCGGGGGCTTCGTTGGTTTAGGCAATGTCTGGCGGTTCCCGTACCTCTGCTACAAAAATGGCGGAGGTGAGCAGATTTGTTTATACTTTTGGACTTTGAACATGTGACAGTCATAACTTAATTAGTCATTTCCTTGACCTCATTTCTGGAATCTACTCCAAAGATTATCAATTGTATAAATTCATTCAAAAATAAAAATAGTCATTTACTCACCATCAGGTTGTTTCAAACCCAAATGATAATCTTGTTCTGTAGGACACACATGGAGATGTTTAGAAGCTGCTGTTTTTCCATAGAACACAAGAGACTGATTAAATTGTCAAACTTCATAAATGTTTAAATTGAACTATAAAGTGTTTCAAAGCCATACGAAAGCTCATCTCATGTCATAAGTCTCTTAATAATTAATGCACACTCAGATCAACAACAATCATGTACTAATTTTGAGAATTGAAAAGAGAATGAGAGCACGTGTCAAAGCCTTACACTGTACTGAATGAACTCCTTAAGTAATATGAGTTAAACACTAATCCAGCATATAATAATATATAATAATTGACAGAATAAAGCAAATCTTCTCCTGGCTCCATTTAGGTGCTTTTCTCATCCCATACTTCATCTTCCTGTTTGGTGGAGGACTGCCTGTATTCTTCCTGGAGGTGGCACTCGGTCAGTTTACCTCTGAGGGAGGAATCACCTGTTGGGAGAAACTTTGCCCCATTTTTACAGGTGAGTTTGTTGAACTAGTATTTCCTTTACCAGAGATTAAAATCGAATATAATGGCCATCAATGGAGAACAATGCTTTTTGCTGCCAGTTGGTGTAGTTATGGTATCTGCCAGCAGGGGCAAATGGGGCCATGCCAAGCACTCTGACCCCTTGGTAAGGACAGAGAGTGAGAGCTGTGTCACAGATACCACCAGCTGTACCTGAAGATAGGCTGTGCAAGACATACAGGTTTCATATATGATAGGAAATGCGTATATCAAAAATAGTAGTTAGGGATAACCCCATCTTCCTCACCTCTCAGAGCCACTAATAAGAATTATATCTTAAAAATTAGGTTGAGACTAGCCAATCTACTGGCAGTTATGAATGATGCCCATTTTTTTGTAATTTTTTTTTTTTATTAAATCTCATTAACTTATAAAGTTCCATTATCCAATAAAGTATTCATTATGTGCTCCCACTTAAATATGGCTCCATCTGCTAATTCCTATGGAGATGTTCGTGTAGACCAAAGCAGTAAACTGAACGAAAATCTTGACAGTGCTATTAAATTTGACACTTTTATTTGCAAAATATTGACATGCACCAAGAGTGATATGTAATAGATTATTTCTACATGGATAAACATGTCTTTGCCACATGTTGAATAGTCCTCAAGTATTCATGTCATCAGTCTGTTAATTGCAGCCTGTCTTCTCGCTACTCAAGGGACTTGTAGTAGTTTCATTTTCAGCCTGGCTAGTAGCAGAGACAAGGTAACATCAGGAGCTGTCAATTTATGAACTGGCTAAGAAGCTTGAACTGTAGCTTGTATAATTGGATGTACCTTCAACTTGTGTGGTGTCCTGGCTAAAGCTAGATCTAGGGATCAGGAGGTTGCTGGTTCGAGCCTCACAAAGAGCAATCACCATTGCACCCTAAAAAAGAAATCAAAACCCAGAGTAAATGAATACTTTGGGGAAAAAAAAAAAAAAAAAAAAGATTTCCACCAAAATATCTCTTATATAAAGAGTATATCAAACCTCTCAAAAATGTATTCCGACCAAGTTCATTACTGATTTAAACAGAGTTTACCAGTGTGAGCAATCATTACATGCAAACTGCTGAATTACCCATATCCCTCTGCCAGTGAATGAGGTGACAGCTTTGGTCTGTTTTGCTTTCCAGTCAACCTGGCCAACATTGATTTACACAGTTCAAACTCTGAACCAATGTCTTGCATCACTTACCTCCAACTATGGACAAGTTTATTCCATGTTTATACAGAAAGCACAAGAAGGTTGCATAGAAGTTTGTCATTTATTTATCCATTCTCATGCTCCACTGGAGCACAACTCCTTTCATTGTGGTCATTAAGGTTATAATAACAAATTGCAAACACTTTGAATAACTACAGTGTGCTGAGTCAGTCCAGAGTGCCGTTGGCTTAATGTCATCATTCCTCTCTTTGTACAGGTATTGGCTATGCGTCCATCGTGATAGTTTCTCTGCTGAACATCTACTACATTGTGATTCTGGCCTGGGGCTTGTACTACCTGTTCCAGTGCTTTCAGCCAGAGCTTCCCTGGGCAAGCTGCAACAACAAATGGAACACAGAAAATTGTGTGGAGGATACCCTCCGCAAGAACAAGACACTCTGGGGGGCTGTGAACGCCACTAACTTCACTTCCCCCGTCACTGAGTTCTGGGAGTAAGTTCTCATTACTTGAGTACAATTTTGTCGTGTACTTTGAAAGCCATCCAAATCAACATTTAGTTGAGAAGTTGTGGGGTTATGAAAGCCTAATTGTTTCTGTACAATTGTCCTCGATCATTCCCAAAGACTATGGAGCTTGTTTACTCTCTTGGTGATGTTGTCATTGTAAATAGCTGTCTTATGGAATCTTCAAAATACTTAATGCTATTGACTAGGGGTATTCAGTAGATCCACAGTCCTGCAGAGTTTAGATTAAATCCTGATCCAACACTCCTGGCTGTAATCTTATGCCAAAATAATCCCCCAGACTTTGGTTAGCTGGTTTAGGCCTATTTTGACTAAACCTGATAGAACAATGGGTTACACTGAGCAGTTCCAATATTGATCCCCCTTTCTTTAAACCGAAGGGTCTGGAGTAGGGATGGGCAACTTTGGCCCTGGAAGGTCACTGTGCTGCAGAGTTTAGCTCCATCCACATCCTAGTAATTTTCAACCAATCCTGAAGTCTAAGATAAAATTTTACAGGTGTGTTTGATTAGAGATGGAGCCAAATTCTGCAGGACAGTAGCTCTCCAGTTGCACATCCCTGGTTTAGATCTCCAGACTGTCTTCTAAAGACCAATATTTTCACAGAGTTTAGCTCCATCCCTAATTAAACACACCTTAAGGTCTTCAAGAAACTTTCAAGAAGGTGTGATGGAGCAGGTTAAAGCTAAACTCTGCAGGAAGGTGGCCCTCTAGCCGCAGGACTGCACACAGCTGATCTAGCAGAAGGCTAGTGGTGGTATTATAACTCTATGGTGGTGTGTATTCAAGAAGGCAATGTTAACTTACCATCACAAACATCCTGAACTTACTTGAGGTAAGCAAGGAGGTTGAGTCAACCCAGAGTATGTTCATGGTGGACAACAAGATAACCTGCTTTGCAGAAGGTTATGCTCAGAGCATAAGTTGCTAAGGCTACCTACTTACCCTCAAAGTTATGTCTGCTTTTGGAACCGAAAGTTTGTTTTCTGTTAACTTGCTAAACTCAACCCGGTATGTCTCAGAACCTGCTTTCTGGAATACCCCCAGGTGTATCTAACCAGGCTACTGCAGGGCTACCATCCTGCAGAGTTTAGCACCAAGCCTAATCAAACACACCTGAGCTACCCAAATCAAGGTGTTCAAGGTTACTTGAAATTTACAGGTAGGTGTGGAGCAGGTTTGGAATGGAAATCTGCAGGAAGGTAGACCTCCAGAAGCGAGTTGGCTACACCTGCTCTATAATCACTGGCTTCTTGTAATGATTTGTACTTAAACACTTGTTCCTCTATAGCAGGGGTGTCCAAACTTGGTCCTGGAGGGCCAGTGTCCTGCAGAGTTTAGCTCCAATCCTAATTAAACACCTGAACCAGCTAATCAAGGTCTTACTAGGCATATTAGAAACTTCCAGGCAGGTGTGTTGAGGCAAGTTGAAGCTATATTCTGCAGGACACCGGGCCCTCCAGGACCGAGTTTGGACACCCCTGCTATAGAGAACTGTCATAGCAGATTAAACAATTTCTCTGATTATTTGAATGGTAGCTCCTTAAACTCCCTCAAGGGCTTTAGAGTGTCTCACCAGCAAACATTCTTTCCACCACAGGCGAAATGTCCTCAGCATCTCCGATGGTATCGAGCACGTGGGTCATATTAAATGGGACCTGGCTCTGTGTCTGCTCGCTGTGTGGGTCATCTGTTTCTTCTGCATCTGGAAAGGCGTTAAGTCCACTGGGAAGGTGAGCTTGGTTGCATTGCACAAATTCTTTCAACTTCAGTCAGTTCATTTAACTAATAATAGTTTTTAAATTGTCATTGGAGTTATAAGTAGCTAGGGAGATTTGAACGTTACCTTAGTCAGTGTTGTCAACATAAACATACCAGCAGTTCCCTGGTTAGCAGCAATAGTAACTATAGCACACCTCCTTCCTAAAAGAGACCGTAAAGTCTATCAGCAGACACCACCTCTTGACTTTGGCACAAGTTCCCCTTGAGCATGCACTTGTGAATCTTATCATGGCTCCAGCAAAGACACTACTAGAATTGCTACACAGCAATCTATTCTGACAATGGATACTTTAGGACTGACTTCTTCATGCAATGAAGGCTGGTTCATGCTGCCCTAAAAAAAAAAAAAATTCAAGTTGGTGTTTGGATTTTAGTTTGTTAGGAAATTGATTTAAAGTCTTTAAAAGGCTCCTTTTTCTCTTCACTTGAAGCCATTTTGACATGGAAAATATGTGATGAGCTCCATTAAAGATTGCTTAAAGGTGGCATATGAAAGATTACTTTCCGTTATCTATTTATTTTATTTTTTGTGACAGTCTGCATATTTGTCATGCAATTTTTTATTTTTTTTTTAAATGTACAATGCAATTTTAAAATTTATTTGCAGGTAATTAATGTTTTGATGTAGTTTTTGGCACTGTGGTCAAAATAACATTTCTAGCCAAGCCAAACATTACATGATTGGAGGAAAATGGCTGACCAGAAAGTATATCCTCTAAAGCCAATATAAAACTGTCAGTGAAGTTAAGCTGTAAATTGCATGTTAGCCTTGGAAATGTTTTTGATAGAATGTCATCTCAGAATGCTGGAAAGTATGACAAGTCTTTTAAAGAAAAAGCTCTGCTTTAATTTTCTAAATTGTCAAATAACCTACTAAGTTTGTGGGTTTTAATACAACCATAGCATTAAATTTAACCTCAGTGTTCTTGGCTTTTCTGCTTAGGTTGTGTACGTCACGGCAACATTCCCATTTGTCATGTTAATTGTCCTGCTTGTACGGGGTGTCACTCTTCCTGGGGCAGCCGAGGGCATCAAATTTTATCTGTACCCAAATGTGACTCGTCTTGGAGACCCAGAGGTAAGATCTCATAGCTATTTACATCAAAAGGCTTTATAATATCACCTACCCACCAAAACATGATTCCACACCACTTTGGTCCCTATGGCAATCAACTTGGATGAAAAGACCAGCATAGTTGGTTCATAGCATATGTTATGTTTTGCATGCTGGTCCCCATCAGGCTTAACTAGCTTAACAAACAAGACAACCTTAGTCAACTAGCTGCAACAAAGACCAACTCTAGATTGACCTACTTCTAAAACTAGGTTTTGCTGGTGAACAACAAGACTGTGCTAGTCCATCAGCTGTCTAGTTACTAAATCAGCACTAACTAATATAAATCAGCCACCTAAGATGGACTTTTCAGCAGGAAAAGTGCTGTTTACTCTTGTCGATATAATGTACACCAGTGACCGTCTGCAACTTAAACCCAGAAAAAACTTTGGATGTACAGTTTACAGAGAGAAACCCAAGATATGCAAAAGTCTACACAAAAAAAGCTCATTATGGCCTCACTCAGAAAGCTACAAATCTAAACATGACATTAAGTTGTTGAAACAATTTATATTAGTCCTTCATGATGTATCCAGTTCTGGAGGACCTACAAGAGGCTGAACGCATGCACATATTTGAGTTTGCTTAATTCATGTTGTCAGTCAGCAAATGGTTTGGCGTCTTGTGTCTAGGTGTGGATCGATGCAGGAACACAGATTTTCTTCTCTTACGCCATCTGTCTTGGAGCCATGACGTCACTGGGAAGCTACAACAAGTACAAATACAACTGCTACAGGTGTGTTTCAATGTCCCGGGGGTGGGAGGGGGGCTTAGTCCAGTGAACGGGCAAAGTGGGAACGTAGGGTAACTTTGTGTTAATTAACAAACTCCATGACATATGTGTGACATAGGGACTGTTTGCTGCTGGGAGCCCTGAACAGCGCTACCAGTTTTGTGTCTGGCTTCGCAATATTTTCCGTCCTGGGCTTCATGGCACAAGAGCAAGGGGTGGACATAGCCGATGTGGCAGAGTCAGGTACGAGGGTCAAGCAGCAGTGATGGTGGGCACTGCTGCAGCAAATAACAACACGAAAAAAGTTTGGTCAACCCTGTAGTGAAAACCGTGGCAAAAATCGACGCCTGTAGACAATTCGGAGCCAATAAAACTAGTTCCAGGGCCTAGAACTAAAAAGAGAGCCTAAAATTTGGAACCTTCGTCGTCATTCGTCAGATAAAAAACAAAATGAATAAGAAATGTAGAAGGTCTCTTGGTGGAAAGCGGAATTCGATTGGAATCGACTGTAGAACTGTACGGAGACTGCATTCTTGGAGCAACTGGGAACATTAAGTCCTAGTCCACTAATGGCGAAGAATCAACTTTTGTGTGAAACGGCATTGACTGCTGTTCAAGACAGTTTCCACTGGTGACCCTAATCAAGAAGCATCTTGTGCCAAGTTCAGGATAGAGGCAATTTGCAACATGCTTTTGGAGAGTTTGGGTTTAAGTCCTCGAGAACTCTATGCAGTTTGACTAAGGTCGCCAAGTCAGTTCCTATTGGTTCCTTTTTCTACCCTGGACACACTACATGGCCAAAAGTATGCTGACACTTTCCTCTATTTGGTGCGTTTGGCTATTTCAGCTACACCCTTTACTTACAAGCAGGTGCCTACAATGAAGTATACAACCAAGCAGTCATCTTAAGACAGAATGGTTTACTGAGACTCTTGTGGAAGAAGCTCAGACCTAAACCTCACTGAGCACTTTTTGGCTATATTGAAACATCAACTGTGAGCCAGACCTCAGTCAAACACCTACTGGAATGCCTTCCCAGAAGGGTGGAAGCTTAATGCTCATGGTTTTGAAAGTAAATGTTCAACAAGCACATATGGGTGAGATATTCTGGTGTCTACATACTTTTGACCATCTAGCGCATATCAGACATTTCTCAAAATGGCTCGTCTTTCACACTGCTTTTAGACCTGTGGTACAGGTTCATCTTCAGTAAGTCTCATGTTGAAAGAGATCAGTTGATGTAACGACTGCTTTTTAAGCTCAAGTTTTTCCAAATGTCTAGTCTTCTGCACTGTTCATGCTTTGGCCCTTCTCTGTGGAGACTTTGGTCTAAGTATGTCTGCTCGAGAGGTGCACAAAACATCTTTATCACTTTGTTTACAAGACACACAAACCTAAACTTTACTTGAACTTCTGTGCATATCAGCACAATTATGTTTGTATGGAGCCAAAGGATCCTTATCAGGGAGTCTTTCAGGATTATTTAGTTGGATGCATTTCTAAACATCTCAAATGGCAAGAAGCTTAAATGCGCTTTTTTTGCAAAGGAAAAGTACATTTTGGGGCTTAATTTTCAGTCATAGAAGCACCAACCTGACTCTGCGGAACGTGCATTTTAATGTACTTTGACATTATGCTATGTGGGACATTGTTTCAATTTGGTCTTTGGCTTTATTATATACTGTATGTGTTGTGCTTGTTTTTGCATCTAACCTCTGTTGAACAGATTGGATCCTACATTTTGTTGCAGTAGCAAATGGAGGTGTTTGTGTTACCTCTGAGGTTGTTCTTTGTAATGTTGAATTTGGAACCTGTAGTATTATACAGGAAATATCACACCGCTCATGAAACCCTTTCTAGATTTCGAAACAGCCGAAGTTAACCTCAAGATGCTAATTTCGCAAGAAGATGCACTGAAACAGTCATTGGATTGTTTATCAACGAACCACTGGCAGTAATTTTGCCTGGCTTGATCACTTTGTCATGTAGATGTTCGCTCCATTTTTCTTGTCTCCTTTTGGTCTGTGCCGACAACGAAACGCACCGCATAGATCAAACTGTGCAAATTGCTAGCATTGCTAATTGTACTTTCTCCACTTCCCCACCCCCTCTGTTCTCTTCCCAATAGGTCCTGGCTTGGCCTTCATTGCTTACCCTAAAGCTGTGTCTATGATGCCACTTCCTACATTTTGGGCAATTCTTTTCTTCATTATGCTTCTGCTGTTGGGTCTCGACAGTCAGGTAAGTACCATATGAAAAACTGTTATGCTAAACCACTTCAGTACCATTAGTTTACAGAGTTGTAATTGCATACAGCCAGATGTTGATGTTCAACCCAGTCTGTGGACCTTTCAGAAAACATTTTTGGAATTAAATAGCTAATGGCTAAAGCTAATTTCTTAGCTAACAGTTACAGTGCAGTAGGTTAAATACAATTAAAAAGCCCTGTAAATTCAACAACAGATCAGTGTAGCAAATTAAGCCACAGTACACAAGAAAACATGGTAACAAGCAAGGAAAAAAAAAAACACTGCTAAATCGGTGTCCATCCACATCCAGAGGGTCCACTAAACTAGTGTGTGGTGCTTGGACTGTTAAATTAAGTTTCTAAAATAATATTCATGCAGCTGTGCTGGATAACATTAAAGAATGTCTATGTACAGTACTACTTACAGTAATACATTTCATTACAGTATGTTACAACTTCAGTGCACTGACCTATTTCCTATTGACTGGCCTCAAAGCTAATAGTCCTGAACAAAAAGCCACAAACTCCTTTCTTTGTCGTTTTATACTGTATAATATTCACTCAAAATATGAAATCTTTGATAAACAGTTTGTGATGACCGCGTTACTTTTTCTTTTCCCAGTTTGTCGAAGTGGAAGGGCAGATCACATCCCTAGTGGATCTGTATCCATCCTTCCTAAGGAAGGGTTATCGGCGTGAAATCTTCATAGCTATAGTCTGTTTTATGAGCTACCTGTTGGGACTTACCATGGTCACCGAGGTAAGCGCAACAGTCGAATACACTTATGAAGCATTTCCCTTCCAAATCCATCCTAATTCTAGTCTTTACCACTTTGCAAACAAATTGGATCAGCTGGTTTCGACTGGCTAAATAAAGAGCGTATCAAATGCAGCTTAGTTGAATGATCAGGCACCATATGTTTTCCTTTTAGGATTTTAGTGACATTGTCATTTGATAGTGTGTGTGTGTGTGGCCCTCAACCAAACCCACGGTTCCTGTAATCAAGAACGCCACACTCATGCCAGATCTACTGCCCAAGCTCGCTCCCATAAGGAAGAGGCCTTCACTCCCAGCAGTGCCTTATCACTCCCAGTTCCATGTCTTTTTATGGACGTCCTGACCTGCTTTAAGCAGTGAGAATTCCACAGAGGAATCACACTGCTATACTAGGAGTTCCGGCCTGGTCTGACAATGCACATCTAAGATTCTTTTGGCCACCTTCAAATCTCGGCCCCTGATTGCTAAGCCCCTGGAACAGTGATCAACTGGGAATGCTATTCTGTGGCTTGAGCCACACAGTGCCCCATTTTTTTCCGTGACATAATGTCTTATGTCACCCCTGAATGCATTGTGCAACAAATGTTTTTGTTACCAAAAGAAAACTAGTCAAGTGTTTAGCCAACCCTTGCTCATAACAGTCCTCTATTGTGTCGGCCTTGTAATTACAGCATGTACCAGAGCCTACTTGCTTTTTTCAATAGTTATTTGTGTCTGTTTTTCAGGGTGGCATGTATGTGTTTCAACTCTTTGACTACTATGCAGCCAGCGGCGTGTGCCTTTTATGGGTTGCATTCTTTGAATGTATTGCTGTAGCCTGGGTTTATGGTGAGTATTTAGTAGTTAACAGAAAATGTGTTAAAATATTCATAATGTACTTTAAAACAAAAACCCGGTTACTGTTACGTTTTCAACAGTAAAAATGCAAGATATAGCATTTTGAGTTCAACCCTGTTACTGCTTTATTTCCCCCATTATAACAAATGTTAATCCTTGTAATTGCGATACACTTAAGTAGAGATGGTCACTGTCCTGCAGAGTTTAGCTCCATAATCAAACACACCTTAAAAAGTTAGCCATTCAACACTTACTGAAGTTGGTGTAAGAAAAAGAGATCAGAACACAATGCATGTTTTATTCATTGGAAATATGAGTTTATCCTTAACTACATAATCAATATATGACTTGCTCATCCCTGCTGAGTAAAAGAGTAATTTACACCAAAGGCCTTTCCACACTGCGCGCGATGCAAATCACCAGCGAATGTTGCTTTCACACCGAGCGCGAAACGAATGTTTGCCTTCTGCTAATTCACGCCTGCACGCTAGGTGGCACTGACCAACAATGCATTTTTGATGAAATGAAATATTCAAGAAAATGATTATGACGATATATTTTTATACTTATTATTATATGATATGTCTATTTGCATATTTCATGTGTACGGAAGATCTAGAGAGTGAACGCACTCTAACTCGTAACACTCGCGCACGTGGAAGAAAACAGACTGTGTTCTACAGATCACATGATTCAGTGGAGAATTATTAGAAATGATATTCTGTATGAAGGACATGTGAGAATAAATCTGGTCCCAAATATCAACGATAACAAAAACTCAGCATCCACGCTCTTATCCGGGATACTCTTCTTCTTTGTTTACACTAGTTTTCGAAATGGCGCCACCATTCACACCCTTTCTTGCAACAGCATCTGTTCCGGTCATGTGATCCTAGCTCAACTGTGATTGGACGGCCCGTGTTTTCGCTTTGCGAAACTGAAAAGACTTGTCGGACGAAATAAAAACCTTTGCTTTTTTGGTGCGCGAATGTTTGCGGTCTATGTGGAAGCAGCCATAGGAAGCCGTTTTATTCCAGTGCGTCATCGTGTGCAAAATTCGTCTCGCTTTTCCGCGCTCAGGTGGAAAATCATGCAGTAACAGGGTTGCAGATTTAAGGCCTTTCCACACTATGACTAATAATATTTAAAGTTGATATACAAAAGAAGTAAAAAAAAATTGGATCCATTTACAAAATCAACTCATTTACACTTTCCCAGATTTTTTTTTTTTACCACAGAAATTAAATATCGTCTTCGTTCATTACGCCAATCCACCCTGTTACCAAAATTTTTGTAGGAAAAAAAATCAAGCAAATGTCCTTTATTTATTATAAATATGAGGTTTATTTATTGTTAATATGATTTGAAAATAAAAATCATGTGACCCTTAACTAGCTCACCCCTGCTGAGCAACAGAGTAATTTAGGCTAAATCTGCAACCCTGTTACTGCATAAGTTTCCAACTAATACTAATAATGGTATACAAAAATTGTTATACCAAAGTAATAAAATGCATTTGACTCCTTTTACAGCATGCCACTTTCTCAGTCCAAATCCCCCCACACACAAATTGAATGTTGATTTAAAGTGCCAACAAGCCAGCATATGAGTTCTCTTTTCTTGGGAGATGAAACAAAGCCCTTATTGCTGGAAAATGACTTGTTATAAAAGGAATGATTGTGAAATATTCTCAGGTGTGGTTCTTTGTTTAAACAGAGTGTGGGTTATTTAGAATTATTTAGTGTGCAAATCAGGGTTTCTACTGTACGATTGAACCTAGTTCTGAAACTAAGTCTTTGACATAATGTCTTTGTTCACTACTGTCATGACCTTGATTTCTAAACCTAAATGTTTCATGAATGTCAGTATATGCCAACTTCTCTTGTTAATAGAGCTGCTGCTGAGGTGGCTTAAACTCTGCATGCAGGTAGAGTCAGGTTAAAACACTAATATTCTTTACTATGGGAGGTTTTCCTGATAACATGCTGCCCTGTTTGCACAAAAGGTCTGCACAATACAAAAAGTTACAACTCCAGACACAGTGTAATCGTTTTTCCCTGCCAACCCAAACAAGACACCAAATTGCTAATGTAATTATAGTTACTACAGTGCAGATAGATGGAAACATCATCTTAATGCAGTATCATGTTATTGTTTGTGAATTTCATACCTGATCACATTCCTCCTCTTCACAGGCGCTGATAATTTCTATGATGCAATTGAAGAGATGATTGGTTACAGACCAAATCCCTGGATGAAGTGGAGTTGGACTGTAATCACACCTTTTCTGTGTGTGGTAAGTTCATTTTAGGTGAAGAAAGCGTCCCTAAAACAGGTTAAATTAGTGGTTTTCTTATGTATAGATGCATTGTTAAAAAAAAAAAAAGTGAAGTGCTTCTCCACAGATTTTCTTAGGCCCACTACGCAGTAGGTTTCCTAAAATGACACATTAAGGTCCTGTGAAAGAGTATTTTTACACAGCTCAATTTGAGATTGTGTGCTTTCTACCCTCCCCCATGGCTACACGTGCTAATTCTGCTATTCCACTTTGGATTTGCTGCAAAAATCCGGCTCCCATCTCACTGTAACAGAGCTCCAGATGGGGTGACCATCTGCCTGGCCAACAGAATGAATGGAAGGAGCTGTGGATGAGTGCAGGATTAGTTTCCATGAGATCATGAATGTCGTTTTTCTGTGAACATCATAGGACTATAGGGGGAAAGAAATCCCTTCCAAATGTACAGCCATACAGCTTTTAAAGAGTGAGGAGACTTATCTTCCTTTAAATTAAAGGTCTCTCTTGCAGTGGATTAACCGGTTTAGTCATTTTGGAAACTTGGTTTTAAAGGGTGATTCACAGAAAGCGAAGCCTACAGCATAATCAAAAATATAAAAATTATTACTACTAATAATAATTATTACTAATATGCATTTATGATTTAGATTTTTAAAGACAAATGAAGCCCATTTTAAAACGTAGTATTATACTATTAAATGGCAAATTATCAAGCATAATTATTAAATGGTACACATTGATTTGTTTATAAATAACTACATTAATGATATTTATTATTTACATTATCAATAATACATTAGTATTAAATGTCGTTAAATAGGAAATGATTATACATTTTTGTTAGCATAGCATAATTTTACTATTCAATAAAACAATATTTTTGGCTATTTATTCAATAATAAATAACTAATTATACTTTTTTTTTTTTTTTTTTTTTTTGAATCATGTATTAAACCAAAAAATAAATAAAATGGCAAAATTATTTATGTACGAACTAAATTACAATAACAATGCCATTTGTTTTAATCAATAAAGTGACATGTACTGTTGTCGTTGTTTAAATGCATATATAGCAAATAAATGGCATGTATTAACAATAAATTAATTAAAATCATTACAATAAACAATGTTATTACTATTATTGTTAATAATAATAGTTTATTTCAAAGTCTAATATGATCGTTTTTTTTTTTGTCACCCCTTCATTTTGATTAGTCTGTGACCAATTACATTACATTACAAGTCAGGCACAGTAATGGGAGACGGCACTTGTGTATTGGACATTGGATTGAGTGTGCTGTTGTGACCCCTGCTTTTTTCTTTTGCTGCAGGGATGCTTTGTCTTCTCATTGGTAAAGTACATGCCCTTGAGATACAACAAGGTCTACGAGTACCCGGACTGGTCCATTGGCGTCGGTTGGACCCTCGCCCTCGCGTCCATGATCTGCATACCAATGGTGGTTGTGATCAAAATCATTCAATCAGATGGACCCCTCATAGAGGTGAGTCAGTCGTGTCAACAACAAAAAGGTTCTTTACCAATGAACAAGCCAGTAATGTTCCTTTTATGTTCTCCTCCAGAGGATCAAAGCGGTGGCGGCACCCGTGAGGGGAGGAGCCAGTTCTTGCCCCCAAGAATACCAGCCCAAATGCAATGAGCTGGCGCAGCCGCTGGACCCCAACTGGAACGGAGGCTTGACGAAGCCCACCCACACCATCGTAGAGACTATGATGTGAACGCTCTCTGTGAGAGGATTTAATGACCTGCTTTTCCATTACATATATGTGATTCTATATACATGTATAAAAATATATACTCCTGTAACTTTTGACTAGTCGTAGGACCAGGTTTACATTGCTACGCATCTGCACTAGGAGTCCTTGTTTTGTTTTGTTTTTCTACAGAGGAAGTTACATTTTTCTGTCTGTTTTTTAAATATTTTTATCATAATACTATCATTACTATTATTGTCGCTGTTATTAGACAGAGAACAGATTGCAAACAGCAGTATCCTGAATGTAGAACCATGCCCGTTATATTTTTGTAACTTTTATCTTGTGCATATCGAAATTAAACTAAGCTGTGCTTATTTTTACAGAATCGAGAATCATAAAGGGCTCCATAAACGTGAATTGCGAAAAGTACACATTGGTGTACAAAGATCTCGTCCTCCCCAAACATGAAATGGTCATCTTTTAAGGAATAGAAGTCGTTATGCATTATTGTAGAGCTTTAAGTGTGTCCCAACAAACTGTTTAGACTAGAGATTGTGCTGTCCGGAAGAATCGAGCCATTAGCACTGCTTGTTTTCAATGCATTATACCACTGAGAACAATACATTCTCCATACTTGTTGCACCATTTAAATGGATAGTTTATGAAAAATTGTAATTTACTCTCCCTTAAGCCGTTTCAAACCTGTATGACTTTCATTTTTCTGTGGATCACGGATGAAGAATGATTCAACGATTTCGACGATTCGACGAAGTCAAAGGGGTCCAAAACATTTAAAACGTTTGAATGCAGACTTTTAAAAACATGTTTCAAAGTTTTTGATAATACCATTATCATCTCCGTGTAAACTATAAAAAAAACACAAATTTGTGAAAACATCGCCAACTACTGGCCTGGCATACATAATACAGCATTTTTAATGGTTTTCGTGGATCCAAGTTTCTAAGAAGTTCCGCAACAAAGGAAAAACGTGAGAGTGAATAATTAACGTAACTTTAATTTTTGCATGAACTGTCCCTTAAGTCTGTTTTGTAAACTTTCTGACGTTGCAAGTTGGAAACGGCGCGCAACTTCGAAAATATGCAGCACACCAATTCCTAGCAGTCTCAGCCCTCTTCTAAAGATGCATTCACAGTGAGCAACTTCCTGTAGCAGAGACAATAGGCGTGTCCATTCTATTTGCGCAATTAACGGAGAAAAAAATGCAAATTTAGAGTTTGAGCTTAGTAAATCTGGGCATAATTTTTAAGTATATCCACTGTGCTATTCGGAAGTCGCCCACATTGATTCATAGTCACCAAACACATTCTGATTTTGGGATATCAGAATGTAAAGCTGCCTGGAGAGATTTAAAAACCACGTAGATTCAGGGTAGTTTCGTACATTTTGTATCAAAACTCTTTATATTTCCAATCACATTTGCCTTTTGTATTCAGAAATATCACTGTATTTGACTGTTCTGTTCAGCAATTACCAATAGATCTCATCCACAACTGTTAATCGACAAGAAAAAAAAAGCTTGCTGCGAACTGTAATGTGCAATACTTTGTAGAACGAAATGCATTGTTTTTTCACCTGTCTTTCAGAAAGTTGGTACTTGGAAGTGTGGGATTACGTATGACTTTTAAGCTGTTGTAATATTTCAGAAACAATGAACAGGGGCCAATTTAAGCTACTGTAAACGGTATGCTGAATTAACACCAAAAACTCAATGCTTATCTACTTACTGTGACAATTTATACTTTTTTAATTAGAAAGTAAACCTTAATTCTAAGTATTATGCCAATGTTATGGATTAAATTTATTGGATTTAATGATTTTTTGACTTGGCCAAGTTAAAACCGTAGCCAATCTCAAAGGGAGATGCTCAATTGATCTCAACAGCTTCTACTTTGGTACCTGTGGGATGCTTCATTTACAGAAAAAATAATTGTAAATGTTAATGTTGAAAGAGGCACAATTTTTTAGCAATACAGAGATTTAACAACAGAGACTGGCTTCCCAATGTTGTGCATCTCTTGAAACCCTTCCAGTTTTGAAAAATCGCTAAAGGGGGCAGTGTTTATAAATGCAAGAGAGAACCTTTTTAAAGTAATGATTAGAAATGTTTTATTTTTTTATTTCAAGGATGTGTAAAAAGCAAGTGTATCGATAAAAGAATTTACAGTACCCAAAAAAAAGAAAAATGGAAAAAAAAAGTTTTTATCTCTTAATAAACATTTATCTTTTAAAAACCCTTCTGATTGTGGTGAACATTTGACATTCAGAATTTGTGAACGTTTTACACCATTGTACTGTTTCTTCAGTGTTTTGTTTAGTTATATAAAACAAGGTAGTGTTTTGTTTGGCTTCAATTCTGAGTATAAGCTCTCCCTGTGTTTTTCTCAGCATCTTGCACCATGGAAAATATAGAATTTTTGGCTGCCTACCATAACCTACAAATAAAAATAAACGCAGTGCATGGGCATACTGCTGGTGAATGGATGAATGGAAGGAATGATTAATTGTCAGGGGACTGCTTGTTCTTAGAGGAACAAATGATCTCAAAAACAGATTCATCTGGGCTTTTCTGGATGGCATTTCAGTTGTTTCACCTCATGACTAATAATCCCTCTAAAGAGACTTTTTCATCTTGTTAAACGGGATTAGCATCCTGTGACAATCCTGTAAAAATGGCAGAACATCCACAGTCAAACTCATCTGCCACAGTGACGCTCAAACTATATTTGGTAAAAACATGGCAGAGAGAATCCAGCTACATTCACATTCCTTGGGATCTGCATCCAATTAGCAGAAATAAACCATACATCCATCCATCTACCTACCTATCAATCTCTGTCATATCCATATATCTATCCATCCATCCATGTCTATTTCCCATCATCCATCAATCTCTGTCATTTCCATCCATCCATCTACACTATATTGCCAAAAGTATTGGGTCACCCCCTTCTAATGAACATGTTTGACTACTTTAGTCATTTCTATGAGTACAAATATTAATGTTTAAGCATATAATGATATTCTACAGAATTGTGTGCTTCTAATTTTATATCAACAGTTTGGACAGGACCCTTTTCTAACATGACAGTGTCTCTGTGTATAAGACACGGTTCAAAAAGACATGATTGATTGAGTCAGTGTGGAAGAACTTGACTGGTCTGCAGAAAGCCAAGTCCTGATCCCAGCTGAACACCTCTGGTGTGACTTTATATGCAGACCTTGAGCCAAAAACTCATCACCAAACACCAATGACTTGTACAGACACTATAAGGACAAAAGTGTTGGGACACACCCTTCTTTAGAACAGAAAAAGGCACTAACAAAACTGTGGCAACAAAGATGAAAACATAGTTCATGTATTTAAAAATTGTATTTCAATTTCTGATGAAACAGATTTGAAAGTGTCTAAAATGACTGTACCCATATGTACAAGTCACTGGTGTTTGTATATATTATTATTATTATTTTATTTTTCATATTTTTCAGGTTGGAGCTGAACTCTTCAGGACAGCAGATCTCCAGGAATGAACTTGCCTGATCTATATCTATCTATATCTATCTGTCTACATACATCTAATCTGTTCATATAACGTGTAAAATGTTTTCTTTAACCTATAAACAAACATCTCTATTTCTGACAACAAAATAACAAATGCAGCGCATCCACGAAAGTCAATGCAAAAGTCAGAATGCTTAGTTTCCCCTGGAACCACAGCAACACCCATGAACTTAAGTTATGTTGTCAAGGCATGAGGACATCACCATAGCAACAGCATTGCTGCTCAAATACGCTCTGATTGGTTCAGCATCAGATATAACATCAACATCAATGCTGAGAGTATTTTTCACATAAAAGCATTTTTCTCATATATTTACATGTACAAGTCACAAAAACTCTTGATGGTTGGCAACTGGCTATAGGGGCACTGAAAAACAATTTTGGTTATGTAACACAAGTGCCACAAAATTACCTTTAGACCCCATTTAAAGTGGTTGTGTAATTCACATAGTGAGCAAAAGTGCTCCTGTGTGCACTTTCTCTGTTTCTCAGGTGTTGAAAAGCATGTTTAGAGAAGAAAAGGATAAAACAGAACAGCATCTTAAAAGCACTGGCTGCTTAACAACTCACCAGTAGAATAAAGTCACCAGTAAATCACCCACTGAGACACGGGATAAATCAGGTCCTGTCGGAGAGAGCACAATACATTTTAACTCAGCTTACCTCTGCGCTACTTGGACATGATCGCCGTAAAGTGTGACGCCTGCAGTATGTGACAGGTGAAACACGTGTCTTCCTATTGAAAGTCTTTCAAAGACGTATTTACTCATTTCAGAGCCTCTCAGAGCAACTTTTGCAAGGGCACAGTGTTGAGCCCTCAGCAGGCTTGTGATCTCATTAGATGTCATTACTTCTTCACTTGCAGCCTTTGCTTAAGAGAATTAGAAAGATATCGAACTTCGAACAAAAGGATAAAAATTTGTTTGCACAAGCCTAAGCAGAAGAAAATTCTGTTATGAATTTATTGTTTGCAAAAGCATTCTTACATACAGTTTTGCAAGAAACAATTTCTGCAACAATGGTTTTATGAAAGTGCCTGTTCACTTAAGTGACATTGAATGCATCATTTTACTCAAGAGTGTTTTTTAGAAATTTAAGAATCAGTGGCTACTCATACATTTCCATTTAAATTGCTCAGACACACTGAATTTGACTCAGAGTGGTGGATTTTACCTCTTTTATTCAGTTGTTTTTAGAAAAGGATCTCATTAGCACATTCCTGGATCGATTAGGAATGGGTCTCAACACCAAATCAGTCTAACCAAACCAGAGTAGACTTGATTATTGGTTCTCTTTCTCCATTGTGCTTCAAATACGCTGTGGAAACAGCAAGGTTTAGAGTTCATACAAAAATACTGTACAGAGAATAGAACTTTCATATTACACATTCAAAAATACACATTAATATCAATGCATTAATCAGGAATTCAAAATGCATAGGGATGAACACATTTGGAGCTTTATAAAGCGTATGTAAAATCCTTTAAAAGCCTTCTCTGGTCTCAATGTTGCACATATAAAAGGAACCCCATTGTCTTTCCTCCTGGAATAGTACATACAACATGTTAAAATACTTACACTGAACAATCCCATGGTTAAACATCTCAGAAATGAAACTGTCCCTTCTTTGAGACTTTGCTTACTTGCCTGCCATGTGATGACCTGCAGACAAAATGTGGTCCAAAAAATAAAGGTATAAAATAAAAAAAATACTTCTTTTTTGTAGTCAGCTTTTGGAGGCAGTTAGTAGAATTACGCAACCGACAGGAAGGTAGCGGGGAGAAAAAAACTAAAACTTAAAGGGGCCTAGGAGCAAGCCCTGGGTAGACTCCTAATGCGATGGGCCTGAACAGAGACTCTGATTGTTCAACAAAGTCTTGTAGAACAATGAGTGCTTTCTACTTTACTGCAAATAGATTTTGCTTGTGCTTCCAACATGGTGGTAAAGACTGCAGGGTGAGGAAATAAATTCACCTAATCCACAAATAATTACAGGGTATAAGTGTTTTGGTGTGGACAGGACCACACTGAAGGAGAAATAACCCCAAAAATCAGACTTTTAAGTGTGGGAAAACGGCTTGAATCACACAAGGGAGGAAGTCCTGAATGGGGGGGGGGGGGGGGGGGGGGGGGGCAGGATATAGCCGAGCTGAGCATTGCTTATGGTTATTAGTTGAACCAAGAAACTTCTTTAAGTCTGCAGCCTATAGAGAGACAAATATACAGTAGCATTCATCAGTCCATGTGGGTATCTTTTTAGTGTTTTTTTAATGAGTACTTTACCGCAAAATGAAAATTATTTAAGTCATTATTTACTCACACTCTTAAAAATAAAGTTTTTTTTATTAACATTGATGATTCCATAAGGAAACTGTAACATCCATGGAAATGTTCCATTCCATAAAAGGCTCTTTGCAGTGGAAAAATGTTGTTTAGATTAAAAGAAATAAAAAGAAAAAAGTTTTTCACACTAAGAAAAAAATGGTTCTTTTAAGAACTGGTTCTTTTGGGGACCCAAAAATGTTTCTTCTATGGCATCACTGTGAAACCCCCTCCTTTGGAACCTTTATTTTTTTAAGAATAGATGGTATCATTTATTCTCTGCAAAAAAAAAAAAAAGTTAATGCCGCTCATTTTCATACAACAATATTTCATAGTGTCCTTGTCCATCAAGTTGCAAAAAGCACATATGATAGATTTGCGCAAAAAAACTGGTAATAATTTTGATAAAGTAAATAATGACTGAATTTGGATGAACTATTCCTTTAGTTAATAAATTGGATTAGAAAAATTAAACATTTCTTCATCCAGGATAAAAACACTGTGTAGGGTCTGTCCCAACTATGTATATTGGAATCATAACCCAATTAAAGACATTGTTTGTTTTTCTTTTGAGTATTTAGAACACAGTGTTCCCATGCAAAAAAATGGAACCATTTGCTGGAATAAAACACTTCTTGATCCGCAAATCTAGTCAGGAAGAGTCTCAACAGTGGTTTTTGAGAAATCCAATTAAAGACTGTATTTAGAACACAGTGTTCCCTTTGCATATGCAAAAAAAAAAGAAAAAAGGAATAAAACCGGTCATTGATTCCCAAACCTACTCAGGAGGCATCCTAACAGTGGTTTTCGAGAAACTTCAAAGACATCAGTTTCCATACATCTCAAGCCCACAAACACACACAAAGGGATCAGACACACCCTCAAACAAGTTTACTTTTACCGCTTTAACCAGTTGTTCACGTCAAATGTTACACAAAAGAATTGTCTTGTGGGGTGAAACGGTTCTCATAGCAGCAGAATATTCCATGATCCAAAAACGTAACATGACAAACGACACTAAACGTCCTCAGTTCCCCTTTCAGTTGTCAAGAGATATTCAACCATGGCCCAGTTGAGACCATAAATCTCACATTTGTGAAACACTTGATAAATGTTTAGTGGAGGTTAATAGACTGTGGGGCTGCATGTCCACAGACACGTGACCTTTGTGAAACCTGGGTGCCTCACAAGTTCGGAACATGAGTTAACGATGTGACGGCTTTACAAAAGCTCCTGAACTGATGTGTCTGAAATAGCCTGTGGCGGAAACATTTGTAATATTTGGCCAGTGGTGGCAATGGCAGCCTGGCAACCTACTGTGAAAGAACGTGCCCTTGAGGCCTGGCCGTTTGTGGTGACTGGAGCGAATGCTACATTGTGGCAGCAGTTTGGTGTTAAAAGATCAAGAGAGCTATGTGGAGAGAAACAGTAGGGCTACCATAGTACTTACTACGATAAACTTTTCAAGAAGTCAATGACATGTCAATGAAGTCAGGACATGTCAGACCTCCATTTTATTGCTGCATGAGAGTACATGTGGCCATTTGAGGGTGTAGGTAATGGAAGTACGTACTGCTAACTAAAAAAGTGTCACAAATTAAGTGTGTGCATGTCATTATCACACCTTCTTGTTTCTCATGAAAGTATCTTGAGCAAATGCACTTTACACAAATAGGGTAAAAATACACTCAAAATAAGTCACGTTCCTTCAGAAAATGTTGAATATTAATTTCAGTCAAATTTTCTTGTTTTATTTTCTAGCAATTGTATATCAGGTCTGCAATTATTTCAACCTTCTTTTTTGTTGCTAAAATTAAGCCATCACTCAGTAGAGGCCAACTAGTTTGGGATCAAATGTTGGTTTGTGGTTATTGATAACCATATTTGACAAATAATTTAAATTAAAAATATTTTATTTTATTTGTTTGATCATTTTTGTTACAATAACATAGTTTTTAGTATTAGTATTTGGGAATTCATAAAGTAAAAGGGTTGCACACAAAATGCAGGACAAAGCTAGATATTAATTCTGGTGGATAAAATTTGTCAATATTAAAAATTATTTTGACTACAACTAATTGAAGTCAAAACAGTACAAAAATGAATATTTAGCATATTGTGCGAAATAACATGACATGGCTAATAAGTATTTTTTTTTAAATAAGTATTTTAAATGAGACATTAGAGATGTGTTTAATACTATGTATGTGCCAGTTTGTGTCATATAATATTTTATGTAACATATCTATTCGACCTCAAAAAATAATGCGATGTTATGTTTATTGCAATAAAAAAAGCAATGTCACTAAAATATACCCTATTCATGGAAAATGCATCTTACTCCTGGGAAATAAGAAACGTGTTGTTGACAGATAGGCTGTGAAGTCTTTGTTGGCAATATCAAACAGCAACTTTCGTTTTAGAGCAGCAGGCAGTCAACATGTGCATTGTTGTCATGGCACTCGTGTTGTCGTGACTCGTGTGTATGTTTGTGTCTGACACAGAGGCAAATTTAAGTTTATTTGTAGAGAGTCTATAATGTTTATGCGTTTAGGGAACAAAGAATGGCGGTGTGTTGTCTGTTTATAGTAGTAGTGTATGTGTTTGTGAGAAAGGACAATGTGTTCCTGAAGGTATTCCTAACTCATCCAGGACTAAAACAAAAATAAAGCTTAATTTGTAGTTTGTTTTGGAAGTAAAAACACTTCCTACTGAAAATGGAAACATAAGAAACATTTAAAAAATTATTTTTTGTTTACATCTAATGCCGATCTACTTCAAAAGCAGAATTATTTTTCTTTTTTTGTAAACATTTGGACACAGTATGTTTTTATCTGAAAAAAAAATATCTTAACAAATTAAATAAAAATAAAACCAAAAAAAAATAAAACCAGGAAAGAAAAATAAAAGAAAAAACTATAAGGGGAAAAAAATCTACATCTTGGCCACAAATGAAGAATTAAATTAAGTGTTTCTTGTTTTAGCTGAATGCAGTCACGTTATACTAATTCATACCTTCGCTTAGACCATGGTTTACTAAAATGATGGAAAGTATTGGTACATGGTAGCCACGATTTACTAAAATTAGGGAATTAATCTGTACAATGTAGCCATGAATTACTAAAACAAGAAAATTAACCATGTGACCACGGTTTTAATAAACAAGGAAATGAATCAGTAGAACGTAACCAAACAAGGGAACGAATCAGTATGCCATGGCCATGATTTACTAAAATGAGGGAAAGAAATAGCACAATGTGGCATAAAATTTACTAAAATGAGGGAACAAAACGGTAAATCGTGGCCACAATTTACTAAAAAAAACGCAGAGACGAATCAGTAAAACATGACCATGACCATTTTTATGAAAATGAGGTAACGAATCAGTACAATGTGGCCATGCTTTAATAAAACGAGGGAACGAATCAGAACAACGTGGCCACAATTTAATAAAACGAGGGAACGAATCAGAACAACGTGGCCACAATTTAATAAAACGAGGGAACAAAACGGTAAAACGTGGCCACGATTTACTAAAACGAGGGAACAAAACGGTAAACCGTAGCCACGATTTACTAAAATGAGGGAACGAATCAGAACAGCGTGGCCATAATTTAATAAAACGAGGGAACAAAACGGTAAACCGTAGCCACGATTTACTAAAATGAGGGAACGAATCAGAACAACGTGGCCATAATTGAATAAAACGAGGGAACAAAACGGTAAAACGTAGCCACAATTTACTAAAATGAGGGAATGAATCAGTACAACGTGGCTACGATTTACTAAAACGAGGGAACAAATCAGTACAACGTGGCCACAATTTAAAAAGGGAATGAATCAGTACAATGTGACCATGTTTTACGGAAATGATGGAACGAATCAGTACAATGTGGCCACGATTTACGAAAACTAGGAAAATATTGAAGTCATGAGAACGAATTCTTATTTTGTGGCCATTATATTAATATTGTTGCCCCCATATCATGTGCTTGGCTCAATAGTAAGGAAAAAAAATGTTTTGATGTGTTAAGTCCATGTATGGTGTATGCATCGTCATAGTCCAATATTTTTTGTTCTGTTTTGTTTTCTTCTGTTTAAAAAAAAAAAAAAAAAAAAAACTGGCTCAGATCCTTTCGAGTTTTGTACTGAAAACTGGCTCAAATCTTTTGTTGTACAGTTTTACACGATCACTCCTTATAATCTGGATATTTCAGTTCATTTGAGTTTTGTAATGAAACCAGTGAATCATGACTCCTTCTGATAGTCTGTTGCAACAAATGGTCCTGTGTGGTCATAGTCTGAGTTACCCAGTGGTCACAGGTCCAGCGTGCTGGTCTGGTGCTCGCGGGAATGGCCTACGGGTTTGAAGTGTGGATGGCAGTCGTGGGGCAGGGCGACACCCGGCTGTGCTAATGGGTTTCGGCTAATCACCAGCTCAAGTTTGTCTCCGGCCTCTGTGATGAGGGGCACAGCTAAGCAGCAGTCAAAATCTCGCGTCCGCACGTGGTTCACCTGCCACAAAAATATTTCGACATTTAGACATCGACTTCAGTGCAAAAATGTACAATTAATTACATAATTATAAATGACAACATCTTAATGAAGGGCCTCCTTTGTTTAGCATCGTTTAGTATAAGAGTCTAAAAATTACATTTTTAATTCCCCTAACAACTAAGTGAAATAAATAAAAAATAAATAAGTAGCAAATTAGTAAAACTAAAAACTGGAATAAAAACAAAGCTAAAAGGAAATATATTTAAAAATGATAAAAAAAAAGACAAAAGCACATAGCAATTACTAATACTAAAATTAAAATGAAAACTGAAAATAACAAAAAATAAATAAATAAATTGACAAGATTAATACTATAATAGTATATGAATAACACTGATGTTAGCATATCATTAGCATATGCAAATCAACAGAATTGTGTGATTTTTAGGACAAAATATGATGATAAATATAATATGATAAAATATGATAAAAAAATAATGATTTTCATCATACTAATGTTAATGTAACTTCAACTTTATAAGGGCTTAATCTGAAGCAGTTTGTTCTGAAATTTTCAACCCATTATTAAATATGGAAACAAACATACAAAACCAGACACCATAAAGCAAGCACCTACAACTATGGTTGGAACTGTGGTTAACACACAGTGGTTAAGTATAATCTTTACACAGATTTAATCATTTCCACAGCCAGTGAAGTGTGGCAGATTAGAGAGAGGGGACATTCTCTAAGATTTGACCACAAGTGCTGTGTAGCCACGTAGAAGATCCCGTCAAATCACTTTTTAACTTGACATGTCCTCCCAGAGTCAAAGGCCTACTGACGCTCTCATACCTCATTCTGGCCCTCTCAGAGTGAGTTTAAATTTAACCGAGCTGGGCAGATCATATAGCTGGGGAAAGGGAGGGGATGCTGGGAAACCAGTGTGTGGTGATCTGAGAAGAGGCACCTGAAGGATCCTGTCGTACGGTTTGAGTCCAGCACGGTCCGCTGGACCTTCAGGTCTGATCATGTTCACGTAAACACCCTTTTCCAAGAAACCGTCCGATACGCTGAATCCAAAGTCATCACTCTCTGGGTCTTTCATCACAGTCACCTGTAATTGTGTAACACAAAATTATTTGAACAATTCAACCATGAGCTAATTTATTCTAAATATGTTCAGCAGATGATGTTGAAGACTTAAAGGAAGGGTTCACATAATAATAAGTCCTTAGGCTATAAAAAAAACACTATATCAATCTTAAATCAAAAATGTAATCAAAAAAAAAAAAAAAAAAAAAAAAAAAAAATATATATATATATATATACAGTAAAAAATTAATGAGAAACAAATATGCAAAATATTATATTCATAATATCTGATGCAATATATTTTCAAGTAAATTAATCTTATTTCAAAGATGATTTTCCAAAACTGTATGCAGTTATTTATTTGCATCTACTAAGCAAATCAAATATCATAAAAACAAGACAAAAAATGAAGCAAATCATTGAAAAGCAAAAAAACAACAACTAAAGCAATAAATAAATAAATTAATTAATAAACAAAACCAAAACTAAACAAAAAACTAAATTCCAAAACAAAATTGTTAAAGCAACTCCTAAGACTTTTAGTTTTTTTCTCCAATATAATGAAAGCAAAGTAAAACAAAAACCAAAGCAAAATAAAATAAAAAACAAATAAACTAAATAATCATAAAAACAAAATTAAGCAAAGCAAAATAAAAAGCAAAGCAAAAAAGTTAAGCAAAGTAAAAAAAAAACAAAAAAAAAAAACAATAAAACTAAGCAAAACAAAAAGCTAAGCAAACACAATAAAAGCAAAAAAGCAAATCTCCAAAGAAAGAACAAAATCAAAGCAAGGACATGTCAGTTGTCATCTGAAATAAACAAAGCGAAGTGAAACAAAAGCAAAGCAAAACAAAACAAAAAAGCAAAACTTCAAAACAAAATCTTCAAAGCAACTCCCCAGATATATCAGTTTTCCTTGGAAATAAACCATGGTTATGTTAATGCGACAGATCTGTGCATATCAAAATTTACTTACTGGTTTTGCATGAACTTCATGAAGCATCTACAGCTAAAAATAACACTCTTGAGTTTGAAAAACAAAATTCCATGCTAAACCACATAAAAAGCAGCTACAGTATTAACCAATGAGGAGTGAAAGATGCATCTCCCTACTTTTTCCCAGGGACATTTTCAGAGAAGATTAATACTCCCAGTTGTTACAAACCATGCTGACCAACAATTGAATCCACATACTGTTCAACTGTGTGTTCAACTCATGCTGTGAGTTTGCCCACCTTGTGCAGCTCAAACGGTGTGGGCGACAGGATGTCCTGGATCTCTTCTTTGATCCTCCGTGACTCCCAGGTCTTCTCGGACATACGGAGCGTGCTCTTGTTCTTGGTTTCATTGAGGAGATGCGGGGCTTTTCTCAGAGGGCTGAGGTGAGGTTGGTTGACCGTCTCATCGTGGGCCTTTCGCCCCTCTACACCCAAACTCAGGGCACTGCCGGTCATTATCGATGCCTACGGGTGGATCACAACCTCAAACATTGATTCCTGCCTTCTCACAAGCCAACATTCCCCAGTGCGTTGAACTCCTGTCATGTGAAAGGGCTTTTAGGCCACATTGTTTTAATAGGGAGCCACTGATTAGGCTCTCATTAAGCAATTGTCTCATGTAATAAAACCCTATTAACCAGAGGACGTGAAGCCCATCCTCATTTACCTTTAATGAGCCCCAGAGCCATTTATTTCCAATGAGCTGCGACTGAAATGTGTGTTAATTGTGAGTTCTGCCATTTGAGACTCTTTGAAGCTGTAATTCAATAGGTTTTACTAACTCAATCCAAGACACATAGGATCGGCGTGGATCTACGCTTATGAAATTACTTTCAAAACACAGTTAGCATACAAGAAATTGCAGATTACTTGGAAAGCTGCAGCCCATTACGCCGTCATGACATAATTTGAGATTTGTGCTGGCTTGCATTTACAGTAATACGTGATTTTGGGAACGTAACTACAACAGATACTTCTGTAAAGTCCCTCAGAAACCACAAAGCAGCAATTCTCTTAACCGTTGTGTTGTGCTGAACATTGTTTACATAATTTATTGTTCCCAGTCAAAGATGACTGGCCTTTTAAATATTGCTTGTAAATCTCTCATAAAGCTACTGTCTATTATCACCAGTTTTTAATTTAGTCTTTTTGTCAACTTCTCTTCTTCGAATTAGCACAAGTTTTGTGTTTCTTTTTGAAATTGGTTGATCATAGGCCTCATTGATCTGAGCTTATGCATGCGTTTCCTGAATTGTTTGTTTTACTTTTAAACGTTATATTCCCTTTGGATCCACCTTATCTTGCCGTTGTCCTCCCAGCATTGCAAAACCTTTTATTTTTTTTAGATAAAAAGCATTTTTTTTGGCAAATTGTTTGGTAGTATTCATCAAAAAGTTCAGATCAAAACTGAAAAAAATTTTATAAAATAAAATAATAATAAGAACACTAATAATAATTGGAAAACTATAAAAAATTCAAACAAACAAAATACTACAAATGACAAAAACTACTGAAAGTTTAATACAATTTAAAATAAAAATGGAAATTGTATTAAAATAGTTTACCTTCACTGAAAAAAAGAGGTGTAGAACCTACTTTCGTTTAGAAATTGCTTGTAAATTTCACAATTACAAAGAAATGGCAAGTATCACATGGAATTGAACTGTACATTTTTAAGTAGAAAGACTAAAATAGTCTTTTTCTTGTAAAATGTACTCCAGTAATCTTTTAACATTGTGTTCATGTCATCTCAAGCCTGTATGACCGACTTTATTCTGTACAGCACAAAAAGAGATATTGCCAAGAATGTCCTGGCTGCTCTTTTCCACATTTTTTTTTTTAAATTACAAAATTTATGCCATTTTAAACACCAAATATTTAAAATAGAATTTATATGACTAGATATAAACGTACACATACTTGAAAATATTTATATATATTAAAAAAAATAGTTTAAGTTGTAGTCATTTTTATGCGCATTGCAATTTTTCATTCGTTTTAGTGTTTTTTTTATATTTCTAGTTAGCTTTATTTTTTTCAGAATTTTAGTACTTCAAGGAAATTATAACTTCAACGAATATATGAAATTTTGTCTTGGCAACTAACTCAAATATGTGTAAGTTTTTCAGTTATATTTATATATTATTTTATTTCAGCTTTATTTCCTAATTTTACATTTCTATTTCTTTATTTATTTTTGGTTACAAATTTATATTGTGTTCCTGTTACAGTGTAATTATATATTTAAGTACTGAGTAATATTAATTAACAACATGTACTTACTATATGGTTTGGTTTAGGGTTACTTGCAGTTAATTATGCAATTATGCATAATTTATTGTTATTATAATAGTAATTACATGCAACATGTAACAAGGACACCGTAAAATAAAGTGTCACCTTATTATTATCTTTTTTTTTGTGGAATCTTTTCAAGACTGTGATAGCACAATTCCAGTTACTAACAACATATATTTATTGGGGGTTTATTTCTATTTCTATTTATTTATAATTTCATGTTGAACTGCTTACTGTTTGATATCACTGACATGAAACCTGGAACGAAGCTACCATGCGGCTTCAGAAAACTTGATTCACTGCTATAATACTGCCATTCACTACTGAAAAGAGTGCCAGGACAGTACAAATCATCTCTTTTGTGTTCCACGGAAAACAGAAAGTCGAGTATCGATGAAGAAACATGTCATCCATGCCTGACCTCGCTAGTCAGTGTCGTCAAACATCTGATAAAAACACTTCCCCATGCTTTTCGTAACTCTCCTCGGTTGGTTGTGTAAGAACAGAGCTCATTGTTTTGAGCAAGCAGGCGTGAAATGAGCCATCAGTCAGTATGCAGAGCATTTTGCATTCACTGTCTGTGGTGTTTTAACACTCGACTCATTACAGGAATTATGCAAATAAGGTAAGAGTACAAACACAGGCCAAAAAATGTGAACAATTCCTCATCTTGCAGGTCAGATTTGAGTGCTCGGTTATGGAGGACGCGGCAGACTACCACAATCTGACATAATTTACTGGGACTGTACAGCATTGCTCAACTGCTGAACTCCAAAGAGGTTTTGAGTCATTCTATTAAGCATGTGACTTTTATAATTTTTAATTATTATTTTATTTAACACATATAAAGATAAAGAATATATCATCTCAAATTAATTATATATATATATATAAATATATATAACGTTTTCAAATTTGTCCTCCTACCTTTAAGCAAACAACATGACTTTTCTATAAAAAGTAGAAAAATACTGTTATTTTTTTTTTCTGTTGTTTGTGACTGATTACATGTATATTAATAACAATTTTATACACTTTCTCTTTATTCTCTTCTTTTAAAAAGACGGATACATTTTGAGATATATAAGTACAATGTAGAAGGATTTAAAACAGGATAATTAATTGTCTGTTGTCTTAAACAAAATGTTCAAACATAAATGAGATTGTTTTCGCATGAATGGAAAAAATTGAAATTTTACTAAATTAATCGTTTGACAGCACTAATATATATATATATATATTAGTGCTGTCAAACGATTAATCACGATTAATAAAAGTCCAAAATAAAGGCTTTTGTTTACATATGTTATATATATATATATATATATATATATATATATATATGTACTGTGCATATTTATTATGTTTATGTATTATATATTTATTTATAATACAAATAATATAAATATATAAATGTATATACATGTAAATATTTTCAAAATATAAACTGTATGTATGTGTATTTATATATAAATAATAAATAAACCAAGTACACATACATATTTTATGTAAACAAAAACTTGTATTTTGGATGCGATTAATTGCAATTAATCATTTGACTAATATATATATATATATATATATGCACTGCCCTCCAAAATTTTGGACAATATTGGCATGAATCCTTTTTAATTTGTGATAATTTTGCACTGATACGGGACAACACAAACTATGAAATACTTTATTACATAAACAGCTTATACATAGAAAAAAACTTAAATTTTTGATTCATCAAAATATCCACCATTAGCAGCTATTACAGCTCTGCATAATCTGGGCATCCGAGCTGTCAGTTTTATTCAAACATTGACTTTGAATTGGCAATCAATTGTTGAAGCTATTAACATGTGCTGACCCAAAAATATTTTTAAAAAGTTTAAACCAGTAACCAGGCATCACAGCTGGCAAAGGGGCATGTCTGACATGTATATATTGCCATTATTATGTTTTTTTGCTGTCTTCAATGATAATGTCAAGTTACTTTAATGTATTTGCACCAAAAAACTATAAGGATTTATGCTGATATCGTCCAAAACCACACTTTGCCAGGGGTGTTTCCAAACTTCTGGAGGGCAGTGTATATATATATATATATATATATATATATATATATATATATATATATAGCTGAGTGTTTGTAATTACAATAGCATTTTCATCATGGCAGTGGTTTACCTCGATCTCACGCAGGAGCTCGGACTGGCCGCAGGTCTCCAGGTCTTCCAGGGCCTGGCACCAGAAACTGTCCTCCTGCTCCATCATGAGGCCATCGGCATGCGGCTGGCTGCTGTATCTGTGGCAGACGCACACATTACAGCCAATGAGGCATGAGGCACTTCAGCTGGCACCCACATCCGGCTCTCTGGCACCAGCCTTGGCACGTTAAGACGGACCACAGGGCTCGGTGGAGAGGAGCATCCTGTGAGAGAAACTGAAGGCCTGAAGAACTGCTATTATATTAAAACTTCCCCTCACGAGTGCTGGCTCATCGTGTATAAATTCAGAAAAATGCATTAAAACAAAAATAATGTAATATTTTATTCAAATAGAAGTATAACTGTCTTGCTAATGCACTGATAATTGCTTGTTAAGACATACAAATCCAGACATAAAAAAGATCATTTGAGAGTAAAACTGTAAAAGTTAGACTTTAAATAAGCTTTTATTTATATATTTTTATAATATAAATGTTAAATCAGAGTAAAAGGATGGAAGAGGAATTAAGAAAATCAATACACCGATAATTGATTCTGCTTTAAATAAAATACTTATAAATAAGACTGATTTAGTGTGAATGGAAATAAAAAAATAAGCATTTTACAAAAAAAAGCCTTTTTTAAACGCCAAATATTTAATTTCTTCAGACATGTAAAAACATATTTACTCTAAAATATTTCCAGCTATTTTTATGTGTAGTTTTTATTCATTTTTCGTAATTAGCTTTCAAAGTTTTGGCAATTTTAGTACATGACTTTGACGTAGGAGTTTTTTTTTTTTTTCAAGCCAAAACAAAACAAAACAAAACAAGCCAAAACAAAATAAAACAAAACAAAACAAGCCAAAACAAAACAAGCCAAAACAAAACAAGCCAAAACAAAACAAAACAAAAAACACTGAAATAAGTTTAGGTTTTATTAAATTTACGTTTTTCATCTAATATTTCTATATTTTTCAGCTTTATTTGAACCTCCAAAAAGGATTTTTAAAAGCTTTATTTTATAATAACAACACTGAAAACAACATTACACACTCTATTTCCTGTCTCACCCGGCAGCTTTATCCCAGTCATCTTCACTGAATCCTCCGTCACTGAAGGGGTAGTTTTTGCGGCGGGACGGAGGAGGCGTGGTGTTCCTCTGCTTGCTGTTACGCCACTCGTGAGGGTGTAGCGCAATCCCAGCGGCCTGATGGGTGTAGGCACCTTTGGAGGAGCATCAGGTCACATGTTTCACTGAGGCTATCAGTAGATGTAACAAATATCAGCCCGTCGTGAGAAGAGTGAACTCACCTTGGCTACTGTAACCGGCGTCGATTCCCGAGCCGTCCCACGACTCCATGGCCGAATCCACGCTGGGGATGGTGGTGGAATAAATGTCCGACAGTTTATTGGTCTTCTGTGAGTCGGTCATCTCATCCTCGTTATCGCTGAGCTCATTATCCAGATCGTTCTCTCTATTTTTATCATCTGGAGCTGAAGGGGGAATGACAATTATCTGATGATCAAATAGGATATTAACAGAATAACAATAGGTTTGTGTGGAAACAGATTTGTATGTTTGTATGTAAATGAGATGTAAATAAAAAAAGGCGGGTGTTTTGTGTAAAATGATAAATGCATTGATTTCATTGTTAATACAGATCATTTAGGCAGTAAGTCAGTATGTAGGTGACAAGTCAATGATTTTTATTCATTATGATTAATTATAATAAATTATAATACATCAGAAGTTTTAATTAGATTATTGAAAGCTACTCTATTAGTGAAAACATTTAGCCTCAATTCATATAATTGATTATAATTAATTATATTATAAATTATAATTAAATTTAATGTCTAGAAAATGCATATAAATTATCTAAATTATATTTAATTATATTTATTACAATAGGGGGGAAATTGTTCCTTAATAAAATAGCCAAAATGGGGGAGAAATATATATTATAATATATTATACACATTATTTTTATATTTATTTTACATAAAAACACAAACCAATCTATCTATCTATCTATCTATCTATCTATATATATATATAAAGCTTAGGACCATTAATTGTATACAGTTCATTTTTGTTGCCACCTTACTGTCAGTTTATTTATGTATTTATTCATTCATTCCTTCATTCATTATTACTACTGCTAATTATGAGTAGTCAAATAATTACTATTTTAATAAAAATAGATTTTTAAATCCAGATTTGTATTTATTAAATATAATTGGGACAAAATACTTTCACTAGTACAGTATCTTATCAAATACTACAATTGCTAATTACGAGTAATCAATTCATATTTTCATTAATATTTTCATTGATATTTTAATAAAACATTTAATTTTTTTAATTGTATTAATTAAAATTAATTGGGGCAAATATATATTCACTAATAGAGTATAATATCAAATACTGTTAGTAATCAATTCATATTTTTATAACAATAATAATGTGAATGGTAATAACATTCATCATCATCACAATAATAATAATAATAATACTTTGATTTTATAATTATATTTATTACAATGAATGTATCTTATATCTTAATTTATCCTTTTAAATAACCAGAAGACCCCAAAATGGGGGAAATGAGGAGAGAAATCTATTTTCTATTATATTATATTATATGAAAATATAAAGAAAACATATAAAATACACTATATATTTTTTTCCCCCATAAAGAAAATAAGGCCTATTTTAGGCCTATTACAGTTGTTAGAGACGTACAGTCGGTCTGTTTCTTGATCTTGAGGGTGACGGTTTCTCCTGCCATCTGCAGCAGGTGTATGGCTTCACTGAGCGGCTTCCCCTTCAGACTGACGCTGTTGATGGCCAGAATACGATCGCCAACGTGAATGGCTCCAGTCCTGTGAGAACAGACAACAACCACACAATCATAAACTCTTAGGTGCTTCTTCAGCTATGGACAATAAACCTTCTTAAAACAGATTTTTCAAAATCGACACCAGAGACACAAAGTGTCCATAACTGAAGAAATAACTATGTATTTCTGAGTGCACTTTGAAGGACTGCACATTTGGGGCTCACATTACCAATACATGTTTGGCCTCAGTAGGTGTGTGTGTGTGGTAGCGTCTTTAATGGTCAATTCATACAGAAGACTGCCTTTCATCAGGATCAGCAAATACATGTAATAACCCATTTACTGAATGAGAACCTGGCATATAAGTATAGAATCACAGACGCCGCTTTTCTTTGCAAACTGAACTGGACACAGTTATGAGTATAAAACTCTAACAGGGCTAGCGACATCAACAAATGACAAAAAACATTCATAAAAGCATTATGACTTGTGTGCTATATACTACTACTACGACTACTAATATACTTGCTTTTTAAGCAAAAATGTTTAATATAACAATAAACGATTATCCTTTGAACTATTCATAACAACACTAGTAACATAATGCAACAAACATTATTATTATTATTATTACTACTACTGTTAATTATGAATAATCAATAATTCAAAATTTACTGGGTTTATTCAAATAATAATTTATTATTATATTTTTGAATTATTATTATATTATTATTTATTTATATTATTATTATTATATTTTTTAATTATGATATTATTATTTTTTTATTATTATTATTTATTTATTTTAAGTTTTTATTATTATATTGTTGTTTTTTTCATTTATTTATATTATTATTATTATTATTATTATTATTATTATTGCCACTGTTAATTATGTAACTAATTATGAGCCAGAAAGAGAGAGGGCAGCATGAGCGTATGTAGTTTGAGGGCAGCTGAAGTGGATACATGTGGATATAGGAAGCCAAACACACTAAATGTGGATGAAACTGTGCAGTGAAAAAACAGCAAATTTTCTGTTGAGCAGTGATGAATTAGGAGCTGTGCTTTGAGTCGTGCTGGTGAGATTAGATTGACTGAGCTCTGTAACATCGCTCTGTTTGGTCTCACGTCTGGTGTGTTCGGCGTCCCATATGGGGAGGTTTAGGGTGGGTCTGTGTCCTGTGGCTCACCTCTCAGCGAGACCCCTCTTGGTCAGGCCTGAGATGATGATGGGGTCGAAGGGCTCCTCGGTGCCGGAGATGGTGATGCCCAGCGGGCCGCCGTAGCGCTTCAGCTCCACCGTGTAGATGATGGAGCCAGACGACTCCTGCTCGTCTGGACAGAGGACACGCATCTGCTGTCACATATAATTTTGAGGACGCTAGATTGACCTGACCAACACAATTTTCAATGCATAATTTAACATTGTGAACAGAAGAGCTCGGTGTTTACATTTTCTCTTGATTCGATCTTGGAGCTGCAAAACAGGTAAAACAAACACATTTTCATTTCAAAGCAACAATAAGATGCTTGAATTGATTCCTCTGCTGCTCTGACCACAGACCATGTTTTACCTCATAGCTTTTCTAGCAACATGCTAAATGACTGATCTCTGTCATGTCAACAAAAAGTTACTGCATAATTCCCATTTGTGTCATTTTTATAGTTTTGAATAGTTTACAATTGTTCTGAAATGTGGAAGATGATAATATCTAGTAATAATATAAGTAATAATAAAGAATGAGTAGGTGTGGCCAATGTTTGATTGACAGGATTTATTTGTCATTATGGTTGCGTCCTTTTATGTCATATTATGCCCTTTCGGTGGGTTGTTTAGTTATCTTGCCAGGGTGGTCCCGCGGATCAAGGATAAACTGGAGGATGCTGTGGATGTGGTTCACCGTGTAGGCAAACAACGCCACGTCACATCATTATTCGCTTCGTGACGAGGAGACACCGCAACATCATTTGGATGGAAGTCAAGAGTTCCATTTACCTCAGAGAGAATGATCTCCACATCAAATAATTTCTCTCCAAAGCGGACATTGAAAGTCGGAATAAACTTTGGCCACTTGTCCAGGTGGCTCAAAAAGAAGGGAAGAAGGTCAGTTTCAGCGGTCCCTTTGCTGTTATTAACAATAAGAGAATCGCTGCCAATTCAACACAGTATACTTGAAATGAGTTTTCAGCTGCACTTCAGGTTCGACTTTTTCTGCACACGTCTGCCTAGTTTGAACCGTTGCTGTTATTTTAAGGGCTTTTGACCACATTCCAATGATTATTCAATTCTTCTTATAAAACAGCGTTACAGCAGTTCCAAGTTAAGTGTTTAGTGTTCTTTGGGATCACAGTTTTCCTTTTCTTTCCTTTTTTCCTGTAATTTCTTTTGGACATTTTTTTATTTACTTATACCTTATGGACAAATTTGACTTTAATCATTTGAAATTATTTCTTTAAATGTGGAGTAAATAAGATCATCCAGGTAACCACACACAGTATTAAGAACCAAGGGTTCCCAAACTTTTGAATGTGGTTATTTTAATAATTTCAGCATTTTTGTTTTGTCTTGTGGACTATATGTAAACATCTTTTATTGAAAATATCTTACTCAGGACAGTACTAAATAAAAAAAATAACATGCATTTTGTATGATCTCTCTTATTTTGTTAAAATTATTCACATTTTCACAGATTCTGCAAGGGGTTCCCAAACTTTCGCATGCAACTTTCGACAAATGCAAGTCTTAGACTTTATATGGAATAATAAACCTTACCAGTTCAAAAAGAACATTATATCAGGCAAAAGAGTAGAAGGTGAAGGCAAACAATAAACAAAACTAAACTAAACTATTGACTGACTGATTTTGGAATAACTTGGATTAGCCAACTGGGTCATATTTCACATTTCATTCTATATTTCTAACAGGCAAAAACTAAACTAAACCAAACATATTTATATTTTTCTTTTGTATTTTCTTTTTGTATTTTATATTTATCAATATAAATGATAAAAGTAACAAATGACAATTTAAAATAAAAAGTTTACATTTCCAAGAGGCAAAAACAAACAAATACAACTATAAAGTATATTTCTAATAATGTAAAATATAGTATTTTGCATAAAGAAAGCGTATTTGTGGACCACAAACATTTTTACGTAGGCCTACATAATGAGGATAATAATGTATTTACATGAACTCTTATCATGCTAAAACAAAATATGGATTTTATTTTAATCTTTATCATTTGGAATCATAATTGATAAAAATGTAATGATGAATGAGAAAAATGTTAATACTTTATCATGATAAATTATTAAATAAAAAAGAATTTACATTTCTTATAGTCTAAAATAACCATATATAAGGTAAATAAATAAAATATACTATAAAACAGTATTTTGCATGAAGAAAGCCTATTTATAGAACTATAAACGATTTTTTTATGCAATGTATGTAATGAGGATAATAATGTACTATTATTAAAATAGTAAACTCTCATGATGATAATATTTGCCGTACTGTTTTTATGTTTATGCTGAGATTAATTTAAAAGAAAAGTGCTTTTCATTAATGAATTATAACAGCACGAAGGGAGGAGGAAAATTATATCACAATGCAAAATAATACCCCCTACATGATACAATGTCCTATTTCTTTCCTTTTAAATATGAAATACGACCTTCACAAGTTCTTGGCAGGTTCTGAAGCTGCAGGTCACACACACCTGAGTTGTCCTCATCCTTGCGGATTTTGAGTTTGACCAGCTCTTCGCTCTGCTGAAGGATCTGGACGGCGTCCTCCATGGAGCAGTTCTCCAGACGGATGTTATCTATGGCCAACAGCTTGTCTCCAGGCTCCAGAGTTCCTGTTCTGCAGGAAGAAACCATGAAACGCGCCTCAGTCTCACAAACAAACACTGAACACATCTGTGGAGTGAGCCAACGACTAAGTGTGTACTTGACTTTCTGCAACGCGGTTTTTCAACAAACAAGAAAAGGTATTTATATTTCTTAAGAAAAAAAACAAGAATATAAACGCATTGTAAAATATTTATATATTTAATTTTGGTTATAAAATATTGATTTTATATTAAAAAAGAACAAAAAGAGAGCACACTACTTCCCAGTTATGCAGGAAAATATATATGGAGTTTGTCTCCCCCTACAGGATATTACAAATACATATTTTGCATTTTACTACTGCATCTATAATAATTATAATATGTGAAATATTTCAGCATCAGATATGTTTCGGTTGTTATTTTACATATTCCAGATATGATAATTATAATATCATCTTTTTAAGACTATATAATATCTTCTTATTTCTAAGAAAGAAAATCAATTAAAAATAAAAATATAAAATAGGTATATATATATATACATGAAAAAACTAATTATAAAAAGGATTACAAAAAGGGGATTTTAGGGTTAGGAAAAATAACAAATATAATAAAATATAAACAATAATTAAAACAATGACATAAAGATAAATGTAATAAAATAATAATAATATACAATTTATTTAATATAAATACAATAAATAGATTTATATTAGAAATAAAATAATACAATAAAATATCAAATAAAAAAATGTATGCTATAAAATAATAGGGATTTATATTTTAGAAGGCAAAACAGTCAAATAAAATAAAATAAAATAAAGGGATTTATATTTCTAAGAGTAAAAATATTTTTATATTAAATATTAGTAAAAGATATATCTAAGAGGCAAGTCGAATAATTGAACATAAAGAAAGCATATTTATAGGCTCATGAACATTTCCATTCCTAAGTGTTTCTGTCAGTATTGTTAAGTGTTTGTTCATACCTGTGTGCCATGCTGCCTTTTTTAATGTCAGATATGATAAGAGGCTCTCCTGGTTTCTTACTGGCTGTGGAAAGAGGGGAAAACACATCAACTGCACTGTGTTTCAGCATAGCTCTCTCTCACACACACACACACACACACTAAAACACACCCCCACAAACATGGTTTCAAGGCAAAAATAGAAACTCATATCTGGATCCAGCATGAGCGTGAGCCAGACGTTCAGAAAGAATATTTTGCTCAGATGGAATAAAACATTTTAAGAGCAGAATTCAATTACAGGTGTTAAAACTCCTAGCATCCAGTGGCTGTGTGCCTTTTATAAGTATATATATATATATTAGGGCTGTCAACATTAACGCGTTAACGCATGCGATTAATCTAAAAAAATGTACGTGTTAATTTTTTTACGTTTGATAGGGTTTGACCCCAACTTCTTACCATCACCGCAGCGCGGAAGGTAATCATTGCCTGCGTCCCGATGTGCACACTATCCATCCTAAATTATATGTGATATTAGTAATTTTCAATACTATTTAGGGCAGATAGGGTGGATAGTATGCACATTGGGTTGCAGGGATTGTGTGATTATGAGGTGCCGGGCTGGACAAAAGTGAAGCTAACGCGGAGAGAGAGAGAGAGAGAGAGAGAGAGAGTGTGCGAGAGATATGTATACTCATACAGTATGTGATAAGGGTACAGCAAACCAGTGTTGCCAGGCCAGGGACGCGGTTTCCTCGCACAATGGGCTATTTTGAAAATACAGTTGCGGGAAAAATTACAGCGCCGTGGGTTGCGGGGGTTTTTTTGGGGCTACTTTTGTAATGTACCGCGGCCGCCCAAAGTGTATTTACACGTGATCGCAAAAGGACGTTATTACAAATACTCGATGGTGGTTTAAAGTGAGTTCTGAGTAAAAGTGTACTATTAATCTCATACATTGTCTTATGATGTTAATGTTAGCTATAATGCACCTGCAGAACAGGTCCAATTCTTCTTTAATGCATTTTGTCATAATACTTCATGTAAGGTCGCAAGAAAATGTTTTGTTGTATTTATTTAGAAATACTTTTGATAATAGTTGGGTAAATGTATACTGGGGTTGAAGAGATGTGGCTTGGTAAACGTTTTATTGCCAGTATAAAGACTGGTAATGGCTGAATTAAAACAAAAGAATAATAATGATTATGTCTCATACCTGGTGGAGATGTGAAAGGTTCTGTTTCTTTAAACTAGTTTGTCATGCATTTCTTTATTTCAACACATTTACAGGTAATTCCTAATATTTTAAATTTGCGATTAATCGTGATTAATCACAGTCCATGACTTTGATCAACTGACAGCACTAATATATATATAAATTGATATACTGTCAGAACAGTTGAGCTTTGTTGTTCCTGCAGGAGATTCAGTTCAAGTCTGATGTTTTAGACGTCTGAAGGATGAGATAAGAATTGTGTTTAAACATTCAAGCAGTGAATCCGACAGAAATGGTCAGAGTCTTTTAACTAATGAATGGAGTGAATGTGGTACAAATGCAAAGCCTGTGATTCATATCAGCCCTCATGCAAGTATAATACAAGTTTAATGGCCCATGATCCCTCAGTGTTTATACTGTAAAGAAGCTTTAGAGGAACGTCAGATGGAAAGAAGCCAGACAGACCCAAGAGCTCAAGTAAACAAGCCGACGGAAAGCCTGCGGGAGCTGCGTAAACACTTCCTCAGAAAAAGGAGGCTCTGTTGATCAGGGCTAATATAACTCTATGACACACACGAGACGGGACGCCCCGTATCGGGTGGTCTGGATACGAACACGCTCCATCAGGAAAACCCATACGCAGACGTGTTTAATGACCAGAGTGGATGTCAAAACATTTGTGTGGGTTTATTTTCCGTGCGTTCGGGGATATAAAATTTAACTGCTTCTTGGTGAGTTTGAGAAGTTATGAATGGTAAAATAGGCCAGGGAGAGAGGGATCTTAAAATCTCCCCCACAAAAAGATTCAGAGGGAATGGCTTATTTTTTATTTATTTTTTTGGGGGGTGATAACAGATCAGGAAAGCAAAAGGAAAAATCCTGCAGTTTCTCCAATACGTGATATGACTTTGCAAACATAAATGCAAATTAGTAATAATAAAGAGAACTTGCATAAATTTACCTTAAATGACACAAGCCATAAATACTGTAACACTTTGCTTATATTACTCTTATTAATTTATTTATCTTGCTCATTTATATAGTAGTTTCTTTTTTTTTTTTTTATGTTTAATCACTACAGTTGTAACAGGAATGTTTTGTATATTTGTATCTGCTTTGTTCATTTTCTGGCAGTCATAGTAACATTTGTTATTGAAACGAAGCCACATCAAAATCTTTTGAATATCTTTATCTTTGCTTCAAAAAGTACACTAATAGAGTAACATACCACTGTAAGTTAAGAGTGAGGTCTTACCACTGATTGTGATGCCCAGTTCCACTCCTCGTTTCTTCTGCAGCTTCACATGGAATGTTCCACTGCTAGGCACAACAGATTCTGGACCATCCAACAAAAACAACATTATGATCAAGTGCAAACACAATTGCAACTGATTTTTAATAAAATACCAATGAATCTGAAAATAAAGTGACAAATTCATGTCTTGGGAACTCAATGGATGGAGCAATTTGTGTCTTATGAGCTTGGTGGTGAACATGTGAAACCTCACTAACCTGCTACATCAAACTCAATCTCTAGTGTGACCTTATTGGCCAGAGCAGCATCCCGGAGCAGCTGATTGGCCTCTTCCAGCGTTCCGTCTTCTGTAGGAATTCCGTTGATGGATAAGACTCTGTCTCCAACCTGGAGAAGCCCACACCTACCAATCAAAACAAGACAGAAGGACTAAAAACTAATGTTCCCTTCCTCCAGCGACTAAATCACTGTCGCTCCAAACACCCCTTAAATGGATAGTTCAGCCAAAAATGAAAATCATCATCATTTACTCACCCTCAAGTTTTCACACCTGTATGAATTTATTTCTTCTGTTGAACACACACAAATATATATTTTGAAGAATGTTGGTAACCAATTGCAGCCATTGACTTCCATAGTATTTCTTTCCATATTATGGAAGCCAATTGCTATACTCAACAGTTTGGTTACCAACATTTATACATGATGACAGAATTTTAATTTTCAGGTGAACTATCCTTTTAAATGGGCGGGTCTTTGCCAAAATAATGTGACAAGTGGAGCAGACTTCATGCCAATATTAAAAAATCTGACTGAAAACTGATGTCAATTTTAGAAGTTGATTTTTATCAAACACAACAACAAAAATGCATGATTTACAGTAAGTGTATTGTTTCTCAGGTTTGTATATGCAAGCCCAGTGTCACTGTAGGAAACCATGTGTGTATGAAAGAGAACAACTGACCTGACATGCAATGACTTCCAGCCCAAACACCACAAATGTCACACACTGCCACAGTACAACCCAGCTCAACACACATCAGATCACTCGCTTCATGCTACAACAATTTCACACCAGGAATGATTCACGCACTGAGCTACAAAAACAAACAGAAATGGACAATTACAAACATGATTACTGAAAGTTCATTTAGGGTCTCATCCAGTGACAGCAAATACAGCAAAATATTGCGTTTGACTCCACTGAGGCTTTTGGTTATGTTGGGTTTGCTGACATGTCTTTGGAAAGAGTGTGTGATTGTATCAACTTAGTCTCAGATGTTTAAGATAAAAATAAAAAATCTCAAATAAAAAGAGACCCATGAGACAGTTGTTGACATACAGTAAGAACTTCAAGCTATAGTTAGCAAAATGCTAGCCAAATGTTAGCAAAACAGCTGAAATAGCACCTCTGTAGTTGGTTTCACATGTTCCTACAATTTCCTCAGACAAATTCGAAGAGACCCATGAGAAAATTATTGACATACAGTAAGAGTTTAACGCTGCAGTTAAAAAAAAAATGTTAACAAAGTTCGCCAAATAGCTGATGTAGCACTTTTGTATCAACTTTCATTTTGGACAAAGAAAAAGAGACCCAAATGAGACAATTAGAGCTGTACTACCAAATGTTAGCAAAAGTTAGCAAAGCAACTGACGTGACAACTTCGTTTCAGGTGTTTCTTCTAAAATTCTCCCAAAACAAAGAGAGACCCAAACGATGTTTGACATAAAAGTTCAATGCTATAGTTAGCAAAATGTTAGCAAAAATTAGTATCAATTAGATGTTTCTTCTTAAAGTCCTTTGGTCAGATAAAAAGAGGCCCAAATGAGACTGTTGACATACAGTAAAAGTTTAGAGCTATAAACTGAATGTGAATAGCATAGAGAAGATAATTTGGTCTCTGAAGAATCCGACTAGAAATGTTGGAGTATATTGAGATTTTTGACTTTGATTGAAATCTTTGATATCTTGGCAAGTGCACTTTGAGACATTATTGAGAGCTCTTGTGAAACTCTAGATGTGACGTGATATTATTGGTGTCTTTTTCTCAGGAAAAAAACTAAAAAGATGCATGATATCCAAATTAGGATCCATCTGCTCGCCATTTAATCTCATTGCTGTCTAGGAAAAAGCATTTGAGAAGTTAAAGAGATTCTTTCCAGCACACTGAGTTTCATTTTGGAGACCCTTCCTAAACATTCCCTCCCTGAGCACAAAGTGTGACAAAGGCACATTTCAAACTCTTAAATTAAAAATTAAAGTCTCTTTCTTAAACGTTGCTGATAAAAGGCGTGATTTTTTTTGCAGTGTGAGTTTCCTGCTGAGTGTTGACCCAGATTCTGAGGTAGAATCACATCCAGCTTGATCATTTTCAAGTCTCTTTCCAAGTCAGTGTACGCTGACTCTGTCATAAGGCATACATTTAAAAAATACTGATATCGTTACAAGATCTGCTTGCATTTTCAATGGAATCTCATTGTGGCATCTTATAGTGTGTTTATATGTGCTTGAGTGGGCATGGATAGCTGTGTTTTGTGTACATGGTTGAGTTAACGTTTGGGATGTACCTTTCGGCCGAGCTGTCTGGTTCTATGAAGCGGATTAGAGGGGGTGCGGAGAGGGTCTCTGTCGCAAATATTCCTCCTTGCAGCTGAACCCCAAACCCATTTAGAGGGTCTCCTCTCAGAGTGACTTCACTGGACTCGGTGTGGACGATCTGACCACCAGGGCCCACAGAACTTGAGGCTAAAGACACAGCTAAACAGAGAGAAAAATCACCACAGAAATATCATAAATGTAAACAACTGGATTTCATCCATTAAGGGGCTGTTCACAAAGAACGTGTTTTCAGAGATACAAGTTTGTTTGTTTTTTTGAACGCCACATCATGTGTGAGATGCTTTAAAAGATGCAAGATGTGAGGGCAACGGTCAAACAAATTCTGTGTGAATGGCCCCTAAATGTGAAACTTTATTCCAAAACGTTAAAAAAAATCCAAGATGGACAAATGAAGTGAGATAAAAGTAGAATTATTCAGTAATCAAATATAAAAAAGAATAGATTCAAATTCACTATATGTACAACATTTGTGTGATATATATTGTACAACGCTTTGTGTTGTTAGCTTAGCAACATGCTAACATCTCTACTGGCATTTATTAAAATGATAAATAAAACTAATAAAATCAATTTAATAAAAAACAGACTATTTACTCAATATTTGTGTTCACTGTGTTTTTGTGATACGGCTAAGAATGTTGTGTTGTTAGCTTAGCAACATGCTAACATCTAACGCTACTAAAAGTTTAACTGATAGATAAAATAGATATTTATGTGTACTATCTGATGCTGTATTTGCTGTCTGTAAATACAAGTAGTTTAATTGATAAATAAAAATAGTTCAATCCAGTAAAAAGACTATTTAACCAATACATGTGTTTCTGCATTGTAACAATGCTTAGGAGTTGTTAGCTTAGCAACATCCTAACATCTAACAACACAGAAAACTAAAATATGTCAAGCAATACATAAAAATAGCCTAATTAAAAATAGATGATTTACCCAATATTTGTTTGTGTTATGTAATTGTATAGAAGTGTCTACAGTACTATGTTCTTAGCTTAGCAAACATGGTAACACCTAACTCTGAAGATAAATAAATAAATCGGTTTAGTTTAAAAAAAATACTAATACTAACTATGTGTCTTCAACTAATTACAACTTTGTGGTGCCGTCATCAATAGGATCTTCCCAACATCGCTTGCACAAGTTTGCGCACCCATCCAGACTTAATAGTTAATTATAAAAATAAAAAAAAACTTGGCTTGCTACCCGAGGCTCGGCTTGAGCTCCCGAGTTCAACCCCCCATTGGTGGTACTACACAGAGGGATAATAACAAAGATAGAGGAGAGGTAGTGAGGTGGAAGGATGCTGGAAGAATTGTCGCTGGGATGGAGCAATGATTGCTGCTTATAAACGTGTGTAATGTTGATTGACAGGATATTTAGGCTCCTCCCAAACCTACGTTTGGAACTTCATTTAATGCGCCATTAGAGCATTGTGTTTTTAGCTTAGCAACAAGCTATCATCTAACTCTACTGGAATTAGTTAGGTAGGGTCACTTCATGAGAAGCCATTTAAAAGCTGCTTACAGTAGTAGAGGTTTACAAATCAATCACTTATGAGATATCATGAAATGTAATAATATGCTTTTAGACATGTAAAACGTCAAACAGAAAACCAATCCAGTCACCTACAGGAGCTTTTGTGCTCTTTTTTCCTCTGTCGTCTCTTTAGCATTGAGTTTCGTGGGCTCATGGGAGGAGCGGCCCGGGGCAGCGTGCTGGAACCTTGGCTGGTCATGCCTGATGTGGTAGTGGACCCAGGAGAGAAGTTAGTGCAGACTACCGCTAGAGAGAACAGAGGAAAGGAGAAAGAAAGTCAGGCGGTGTAGCTGCATTTAAAAAATTCAAACTCAAAGTGATGGCAATGGTCCAAGAAACTGAGCGGCTCAGTGCAAGTTAATGATCCATATTATAATGGTCCCTTGCTAGTCTTTGCAGATCTATGCACTAAGCATTTGTTATTTAAGGGGACGTTATATTGGATTTGGAGGCAACCGCTGGGAGGTGGATGTCTGGGTTAAGAACAATATTCCATATTAACGTAATACTATTTTACATGTAAATGAAGATGTATGACTTCAACTAGAGAGGTAGATTATCTGAAGAAAATGTGACTTGCTCAGTAAAAATGGCTTTTTGGTGCAGTAAACCGAGGCAAAAAAAAGCGTAGAATAAAAGTGGGGCCATATTAGTGATATTTATTGAAATTTCATATATTGAATAATACCATTGTCAGTACTATATTGATGTATGACGCACAGGTTATAAATAAGACATATTCAAACCAAGCATCTTTTTATAGGCCAGTGGAGTAAATTCGCTTGGACAGCTTGATCACAAGATAAATTTTCTAGGGGAACTTTTCCACCCTCATGCAGAAATCTCAATTGTATGGACTAACTGCGACTTTGGATGAGGGGTTTATTTCTCATTATTGCAACATTTTTTGTAATTAAGATTTTTTTCTCATTTTATTGCACATTTATGTGATCAATTTGAACATGGACAAAATCTGCCAGGAGATTTTTGCCCTCAAGCTAAACTAGCAATGACTGGATATTATCCATGAAATTTCACGCAAATTTATGTGACAAACTTTACACAAGCCAAATCTGTGAAGGAAACTTTTTTGCCTTAATGAGAAAATCCCAGTTGTGCAAACTCCTATTTAAATGACTATATAATCATCCACACAATTTTGTGTGAAGTCGCAATACCAACTTGAACACAAGCAAAATCTGTAAGGGAAACTTCTTTGCCCTCAAGTCAAACTCTCAATCGAACTCCTATTTGAATGACTTAATATCATCTGTGAAATTTTCTGTGGATTTGTGTGACCAACTGGAAACACAAGTGAAATTTACAAAGCAAAAACTTTTTTAAAGTGACAAAATTATGCTATTTAACACAGGACACTTAAACACAGGCCAAATCTGCAAGGGAAACTTTTTTGCCCTCATGTTAAACTCCTAATCATGCAAACTCTTACTTAAATGACATTTAAATGATATCATCTGCTAAATTGATGCAAACTTACATTATCAATGTGAACACGAGCAAAATTTGTGAGGAAAATCTTCTCCCTCATGAGAAACTCCCAATTGTGTAGAGTCATATTTTTAAAATACTAACTTTTGTTTGCGATATTTGTGCGAATTTGCATGACCAACTTGAACACAAGCGAAATTTGGAAAACACTTTTTGTCCTCATGCAAAACTCCCAAATGCCCAGAGTCTTATTTTAATAAGACTATTTGCTAGAATTTTTACAATCAACTTAAAAATGAACAAAATGTACATGAGAAACATTTTATTCCTGATGTGAAATGCCCAATCGTGAAAACTCCTATATATATATATATATATATATATATATATATATATATATATATATATATATATATATATATATATATATATATATATATCATCTTCATAAAGCATGGTAATAGTGTAAAAATGATTTAATATAGTTACATTTGCAGTACTCCTGAGAGATGGATGGGTTACTGGAAGCAGAGGTCCATGTTGATGTCTTACAGTGACCAGGATGTTGAGAATGGCAGTAGTTCACACAGGGGTCCCAGCAGTGTGGGTGGTCACTTTTCTGAACTTTCACTAAACACAGAAAATGAATTACTAAATTAAGATATTAATTACATGATTCTCAGAATAAATATCAACAAAATGCAAAATACATATACATTTTTATATAAAATACATGCACACACATGTTGGTTTTTGTGGTTTATGGGGACTCTCCATAGGCGTAATGGTTTTTATACTGGACAAACTGTGTGTGCTATTGCCCTACACCTAAACTTAGCCCTCACAGGAGACTTTGTGCATTTTTAGATTTTCAAAAAAACACCATTTAGTATGTTTTTAAGCCTTTTGAATTACGGGGACATAGGCAGTGTCCTCATAAACCACCTTCATATTGTAATACCTCTGTCATACCCATGTCATTATACAAATTTGTGTCCTCATAAACCACATACAAATGCACACACACACACACACACACACATACACTCTCTATGTGGCTTTCTCTCTATGTTGTTCTCATTAATCCTCATTTAAACACTGAACATCCATCTTTTGGAGTCTTGAGGGTCTGTTGAAGTCACATTCGAGTGATAATATCTGACTCTAATACTGGTCTGTGGAAAATGATTGTGCATGCAAAACAATGAAGAAGCTCATCAACAAACAGGCTAATGAAGTCCTGCTGCTAGAGGCAGGCCGTATAATTGAGTGCCTATGTGTGCGTGTATGTGCTTGTTCTCATTTGTTCTGCAGTATCTCCAAGCACTCATAATGCAGTAGGTCTGACAGGAGCAGAAGACTGAATTTAAAAGACAGTAAAATTAATTTAATAAATTAAACAAGCACAATTGAAACGGGTAATTTATTACAGGGCAGTGGTTCGCTACTGGTTTTACTTCAGGAAGCAGATTCTGGACATCAAGGGTTGATGCAATGCAAGGTCAAAATTGTTTATCACACAAGAGTAATAGAAAAACAAATATGAAATCTATTAATATTACCATGAACTGCAACATTATTAACAAGACATAGGTTTAATATTATAATTATGACTTTGTCTCACAAATGCAATACACACTGTAATTTTATATCTCATTTCTTGTAATTGAGACTTTTATTGATGTTATTGGGTGTTTTTTTTCCCATAATTGAGAATGTTATTTATTTTCTCATAATTTGCGACTATTTTGTAACTGTGACTTTATTTGCTGTAATTTCAACTTCATCTTGTAGCTAACTTCATTTGTCATAATGGCATCTTTATTAAGTCAAGTCAAGCCACCTTTATTTATATAGAGCTTTTAACAATACAGATTGTGTCAAAGCACTTAACAGTATCAAATTGGAGGATAGAGTGTCAGTAATGTATAATGATACGATTAAACATTCAATTTTCAGTTAAAGGCATTTCATTATTGAATTCAGTTTAGTTTAAATAGTATATGTGCAATCAAATTGATGATAATTGCTAGAAATTAAGTGTCCCCAACTGAGCAAGCCAGAGGCGACAGCGGCAAGGAACCAAAACTCCCTCTGTGAGTTTTACTCATAATTGAGACTTTATTTCTTGTAATTCAGACTTTATTATAACTGTGAATTAATTTATTGTAATTGTGTCTACAGTAATTTGTAAGTGTGGCTTCATGTCTCATAATTTAGACTCTCTTAATTCCGATTATCTCATAATTGTGATATCATTTCTTGTAACTGCAACTATTCTGGAATGGTGACTTCATTTCTTGTAATTGGCACTTTATTTCTCATAATTGTGACTATTGAAATGTGAATTAATTTATTTCTTGTAGCTGTGGCTTGTTTAAATTTTTTATTTTATTTTTTTATTTCAACTTCAAATTTCGATTTTTGTTTACACTTATTTTGATAGTCCACTTTAGACACTACTAACTACAAGTAACTCTGTAACTACATGCCAACTAATTCTCATTAATTTGCAACTACATGTCTACTAACTCTCAGAGTAGACTGTTAGGTTAGGTTTAGGGTTAGTAGAATAAGGTGACATATACTTGCAAAGTGTCTCATAGTCAATATTTTGTATGTTGTGGACCCACCAAAATAAAGTGCTAAAAGGTATTAAGCAGACAGTCTACTAATACTCTATTAACTGCTAGTTGACATGTAGTTGCAAAGTTACTTACTGTTAGTAGAATGTTTGAAGTGGACTATCAAAATAAAGTGTTACCCAATTTTTTATTGATTTTGCATAGAAAGGGTCATATACAATTGTCCAAAATCTTCTTCACACTAAACAGAATAATCTGACCACAACATTATTCAACAGTATCCATTGTAATTGTGTTTTTACTGTAACTGTTTCATTTCTTGTAATTGCGACTAAAGTATCTTGTAACGCTCATAATTGTGACATTATTTCTCATAATTGCAACATGATTTCTCATCATTCTGACATTATTTCCCATATAGCAGCATCTCATAATTACATTATGACAATTGCAACATTATTTCTCATAATTGCGACTATATCTCATAATTGCAAAGTAATTCATTGTAATTGCATTTTTATTATAACTTATATTTCTTGTAGTTGCAAATAAAAAATCTTGTAACTCACTATTGCTTTTCTTTACATAATTGCAAATATCTCATAACGGCAACATTATTTATAACAATTGCAACATTATTTCTCATAATTGCGAAATTATTTCTCAGTTGTGGCTACATCATTTAAATCTGATTAAATCTGAAATCTCGTAATGACATCTTAATTTCTTGTAATTTCGGGTTTTATATCTAACAACTGTGATTTTAGATCTCCTACATAATTGTCATTTCTCACAACTGCATGTTAATTTCTTGTAATGTGTCACTATTCTTATTTTAATATATAATCTTTAATTAATTTTTTTGTTTGTTTCTCTGAATCAAAAATATATTTCTATAAAATACATAAATGCGTATACATAAAAATAATAATAAATATGTTTGAAATTATTACTGGAACTAACATGCTTAGCATATAAAACAGATGCCATTCTTTACCTTGCTGGAAAATCCTCAAGCTTGTAGCTAGTTTCTAGCTGGTCCAAGTTGGTCATTAGCTGGTTGACCAGCTACCACTTTCCAAAAAGCGGTCTGCCAATCTTAAGGCTGTATGTCTAGCTGGCAGCTGGTTTGTTGATGGTCCAATGTGGTTTACCTGTTTACACCATTGACAAAGCAGCTGCCATGTTCCAAAATTCAGGACCAACTTGAGATTTTCCAGCAGGGTAATAATAATGTGAAATGGCCTAACTAAGTAATATGACATTCAACAACTTAGCTTTAACTTAACTTAGCTTTACCCTTCTCCATCTCTGGAAAACCATAATAAGCTTTAAAACACTCAGAGAGATGTGTGTATTTGTGTGTGTGGTTACACTTTTAAGGTTTTAATGAAGTCTACTCGCTACTTTTTAATCTTTGGTACATTACTAAACAAACCTTTAAACTTCTGCACATATTAGCATTCTATTAGCATTATGTTTTATTTTTTGCCACACAGAATGTGACAAGACGTTAAGAAATGTCACTTTCAGACAGATTTTCACAAGCCAGGTTAAATACTACTATCTGTTCGTCTGAGCACCAATGAGGCATCTTCTAACGTTTGAGTGCTAAATCCCTCTTCCGTGTGGTTTATGCTAAGCTCGTCTGCTATGTCTTTAAGAAACACAACTCTTGATGTAGGAATTGAGAACACCAGGAATGATGACGGTAAAGTCTCCCTCACAGGCTGATGTGACAGGAGCTTAATTTGAGTAAGGAGATTACAATACTGCTTTTTTAAGACCACGTCATTTATCTAGCACAAACTGAACCAGCAGGTGACTGACGCTAAGGTTATTAGCAGTGCTTTGGGCTAATTTGGTAATAAATTGTATGTATGTATGTATTGCAGAATAGATGATCTGAAAAAATCTGGACTACCATCTTGCCGTGTTCCCTCCAAAGTGGGATGTGCAACATGGGTCAGTGACATAAAGCTGTTAATGTATTCAGAAATACATTAAAAATGCATTTCCTACATAGAATGGCTTGAAAGTAAAACAACATAACCTTACATTACTATTATTTTATTATAATATAATCTGCTGCTGCCCTGCTGGTTAAAGGTCTGTCGGCGTGCCACGCTGGGAGAGAGGGAGCTCAGTGTGTGTGTTTAGATGTTTGAGTTGAAACCTATGTTAGAGTTGTAGTCCTTCGTTGAGAATGTGTGAACCTAATGCTTGTTTGATGTACCAAATAGATTCCGAGTTGAGCGTCGATAAGAAACGTTAACCGGTTTCTTTTACTGGGGGAATGGGGAACAGGTTAGCGTATCGCGCACCCTAGGGTATATACTGCCCGCAGCTGACAAGTGTTAGACACACTAGGTAAGATGTGAGCACATTCTTTGTATTTTTGTTTTATAGTTAGTGTAGTATTAGTTATGGCGTCGCATACGCCGAAGATTTCGGGGGGGGTTTCAAAATGTTTCTTTGGTTAGATGGGTTAGAGGGTTTTGGGAAATTAGTTTGGGAACTTTTTTTTTATTCTTTTGTTGATTTGGCGTCACCCTTGTTCCTCTTTCTTTTCTTCCCCTCCTTAGTTTTGCATTCTTTTTATTTTCTAAATCATGCATTGTAAATAGCTCAAACACTGATTAGTGGCGTTGGCTTGAGCAAATTAGAGACATTGGATTAAGTGCTTTTTGTGCCTGAGTCTTTCTAAAATCTCTACCATCAGTAATATTAATAAGTAAATGTTACATTCCAACCCCTGGAATTTTAAAGATCGTAACAGTACACAATAAGTGCATTGCATCAAATGATTAATTGAAATGTAAGTACATAGTAGTTAAGGCCACCTAATATAACGTGGGACCGAAAATACAAATTTTCCTTGAAACATATTAAAAAATATGGTGTAGTAAAAATATTTTTAAAAAGTAATTAAATGTACATTTTTAAGGTCATAATGCACACAATAAATGGCAAGTGCAAATCTGATTGCTAATTTCAAACTTGTGTAATGCAGTATTATTGTTGCTTTGGATAAAAGTGTCTACCAAACATGCAAATATATTCAAATGTACATATTCTTTTCTTGCTCAATTTAAATCCCCGGATCTCAAAGATGGCAATCCCAAATGAGGTTGTTACCAGATGTACTTTCTTTTCTTTCCCTAGCAAGGTCAGCTACAACATTTGCATATATAAATTCTGAATCGAAAATGTAGGAGTCATATGGCAAAATATCAAATTCCATTAATTTCCTGGGTGAAGTTTCTATGTATTATTGACACGGCTCTGCGAGTGGGTGTCAATTCTTGATTGAAGTCCTGCCGGGGCTGAAAGTTCATGCTCGCAAATATGTTTTTCCATCATTACAGCCTTCCTACCTCCTCTCTCGGGTTATCAGCGCGGCAGGGAATGACCTATATAGTGCCATGTGATATTTCAGAAGGACAGCTCAGATGCTGAAAAACTAAACCACTTTACTTTACTGTATCCATTAGGGACGTTTGTTCCTGTGCCCAAAAATTTGGGCATCAGGGATTTAATGGCATCATAAACTCTGTTTACGATGTATTTGAGCAATGCATGGAATTCAAGAGGCCATCTTGTCGGGTTTAAAGCTTTGGTGGACATAATTAAATGCCACAGGCACAATCATGGTGGCAGAAGTGGGGCAAGAATTGGACTACATAGAAATTGATAGGCATCTAAGGTTCTGGATGATTGCAGAATCAGAAATAGCAAGAACTTCAAAGTCAACGTAAAAATAACCATCTGAAGTTTCAGTGTCTTCTATAATTGGAGTTGCCCAGTCATTGAGTGCATCCATGAAGTCGTGCAACTATAGAGAATATAAGCGCAAATTTGAAATATCAGATTAAACATTTTTAAATAAGCATTATACAGAAATATTTAGCATCTCTCCCATTATTTGCATTAACCTTTTTTCGCACAAGTCAAAACCCACCTCAAGCGAGCGTAACAACGTTTTTGCGAATTAAAGGATTTGTTCTCTTTTTGGTGATTTCTTTACTCATTTCTGATGTGATACTTCAAAATGTGCATAAAAACAGGATGATGTAAACATAGATAATGATAATATGCCATTAATTAGATTCTGTTTTCCATCCAAAGTGGGATGTGCAATATAAAAGTCCCACATTTTCTGAAAATGTACTCACCCTCAGGCAATGCAGATGAGTTAGATTCTTCATTAGAACAGATTTGGAGAAATTTAGCTTACCAATGGATCAGTGAATGGGTGCCGTCAGAATGAGAGTCCAAACAGCTGATTAAAAACATCACAATAATCCACACCAGTCCATCAGTTAAAGTGAAAAGATGCATGTTTGTAAGAAAAAAATCACACCATTTATTCATAATCCATAATCCATAATATTGCTTCCTCAAGTGGAAAAGTCGTTATTTTGGCCAGAAATTATAGTCTTGGATGGATGTTTTTACAAACACCCAGCATTTATATTAAAACACTCCATTGATGGACTGGAGTGGGCTAATTTTGGATTATTGTGATGTTTTTATCAGCTGTTTGGACTCTCTTTCTGACGGTACCCATTCACTGCAGAGGATCCATTGGTGAGCAAGTGATGCAATGCTACATTTCTGCAAATCTGATGAAGAAACAAAGTAATCTACATCATAAATGGCACAAATGGCACTAAATTCAGATGTGCACACATGTAACGACTTCAAAGTCAAGTTAAAAACAACCATCTAAAGTTTCAGCATCTTCTATAATTGGAGTCGTCCAATCATTGGGTGCATCCATAAAGTCATGCAATTATAGAAAATGTTTATACGCTCGATGATAATAAGCTATTGATTAGAGTCTTGCTGCAAACAGTCCGAGAGCTCACGCAGGCTACTAATTCAGGCTTTTAGTGCAATGTGGTCTGCACGGTCGGACATCTGTTCATCTCCTGCATTTGCATATAAACGGGGCTGAAAATAACCAATCTGCGTCTGCGTCCGCCGCGTCTCGGTTTGATATCGAGCCGCTGCCTGTTGGTTTTCTAGGGTGAGCAGGTCTCCGTGATTAAATCTGTCCTGCGGTCTAAAGCTCGTGGGGCGACATCAAGCAGAACGAGAAGCTAATTAAATGAGATGGCAGCAGATGAGATGACAGAGCAGTCTCGCCATCCATGTTTTCTCGTCCTCATTTGTGCATCCGAAGAGGATACATGTGAAATTTATATCGCTATAATTAGAGAGAGATTATTATGACCTCCTTTGGAATAAACAGGGAAACAAATGGTTGCCATAGACTTCACAAAAAGTACTGTGGTTCAATATGATGGTCAAGAACGATTACCATGATCATATCCCACTGCATTTACATGGTACTTCACAACCATAATGAACTGATTTGCTCAATGACAACGCTGCAAAAAGTCTTTTTCTTCTGTACTTTTGTCTTGTTTTACAGTACAAGTATTTAAACATTATTAAATCAAGATAAAATAAAGTAAAATGGGACTCATTAAGACTTGTTTTCTGAAAAATATTTCAAAATTAAATGAGTTTATGCTTAAGACAAGAGCAAATAATTGTCAATAACCTTAATTAAAAGGGAAAACAGGTTTAATTTTCTTACCCACCCTGATAAATAGATGCTCTTGTTTTAAGAATGAACTCACTTATTGATTATAATTGATTATTATTTTTTAATAATTTATTTATTTACTTATTTGCAATTAAATAATACTGGTTTTTAAGATTAATAAAAATATTAATAATTAAATTTTTAAAAATTAAAGTGCATGTACCAAGATCAACAAATTTTCAACTATGAACTGAAATGACTCTTAAAATATCATATGGTGTAACCATCAAGTAAAAAGGTGATACAATTATTTACACCTTTAATACTTCTTATTCTTTAATACTTATAGTGTTCTTAATCATTATCTACTAATAATATGTAATATTTTCTATCATATTTTTATATAAAAAACAACAATTCAACAAATTCTCAACAAACGAATTGACTCTTAAAATACTATGCCTTGTAACCAACAAGTAAACGGTAAAACATTTTATTTATTTATTTTTTTACACCTCTTATTCATTATTTTAAAATACCATGAATTATTAATTGATAAATATAATTATAGTTTATTAGGCGGTTGTATCACATGACATATTTTAAAATTGGCCATGATTTTGATGAAAGTTTCTTAGATGTTCATAGTATTTTTTTGTAAACTATATATTTTTAATAACATTTAATTAAGTACTATTTAATATGTATATAATATATTTCTTACTTAAAGATTATGCCAAATTATGCTTTAGTACACTATGAGACCATGATACTTGTAAGACCCTGTATCAACCTTGTATATATATAAAAAAATTAAATAATAATAATAATTCACAGACAGTTTTCCAGATACAGTTTAGGTCCGTTCCAAGATCAGATTCAACCATCTGTTGAAGACGTCTCAGATTAAGCCTAATCTTTGCCTGGAAAAGCGTAGCTATCTCCACATGTTGGTGTCTCTTACCAGTGTCCTGAGGTTTCCCGGGCAGGCGTGTTTGGTGTGCGGGGAGGATCTCTAGTTTGGTCTGATCAGTAGTGCTGGCCAGCAGCTGCATGGCCTCCAGGACGGAGCAGTGCTCTGTGCTGGTGCCGTCTATAGACAGGATATGATCACCCACGTGTAACGCTCCGGACCTGAGACGCAAACAGAGAACTGCTAGAACTGTCATAAATGTGGGACGTGTCAAAAATAACATCAAAACTCACCCAAATTACCCTAATAATTAATCTGAATGCTCTATTGCCCTCAGAAATTTGTGAAATATATAGAAAAATAAAGTTATATGGCGAATGATGTTTCATTTGGTATTTAAAAAGAAATAGAAACAAGAATATATAAAATGTATATTCACAAAAAAAAAGAAAAAAAAATGCATCTTAACTATTACAGATTAAAATTACATTGATTAAAATTACATATTTAAAATTACATATGCATTCAACAGTTGATCAATGTAAAGTATACTAAGAGGAATTTCTGTGGAAATTGGTCGTAAAATCGTTACGTAACATTTTTTTTTAAAAGAACATAATTTCACCAAGGATTTTATAAACAAATTTACAAACAAATTTACAAAAAAAATTGAAAAGTAAAACTGTTGTTTGGGTATAAACGTTTTTTCAAATATTTTATGTAATAGGAAAATCATTAAAATTATTTAAAAAAAAAAAAAGGTGAACAATTAAGATAAAAATAAATATTTGTGCAAGAAATATTTTTATAGATTAATTTCTATAAAAATAAGTTATGCAAAAATCGTTTTACAAATATAAAATCCTTTATGTATTAATTGTTTTTACGAATAACTTTCATAGGAAGATTTACAAACATTTCTGTAAAAACGGCCACAAATAATTTAGGAAAAAATAAAATAATTTACAGAAGAAGAGAGTAACAATTTACATTAAAAAGTAGATAAAGATAAAGTCACATGAAAATAAAATCAGTTGTGCAAAAAATATACTTCAGAGAAATAAAACCCAATGTAAGAATGGTTTTATGAACAATTTGTGCTGGATGATTTAAAAACATTGACGTAATATTAGTTTCGTGAACAATTTAGATATGAACAATTGTAATGGTTTTACAAACAATTAATGTGAAAACAAATACATTTATGTAAAAATAGTTCAAATTAAATAAAAATAGAATATGTTTTTTTTTTTTGTGAAAATGGTTTTACAAACCATGGTGTTACTAAAATTGTAGGTAAGTAGTAAAGCCATTTACATAAGTTTTGCTTTACAAACAATTTAAGAAACTACATTAAGTAAAATATTTGTGTACATAAACAGTTTAACATACATTTCCATTATTGTAGATGACAAAGACATTTTACAAAATGGCATCAGTGACAAACCATTTGGTTTTGCAGAAATCCTATGAAACTGCTTGATGATTTGTGTAGTTTTTCATGAAAATATACAATTTTGGTTGTTTTTCCAAGCAGTTTGTGTAATAACATTGTTGTTTCACAATTTACATGGTAGTCTGTTGTGCTGGTGTTTGATGAAATAGGCTCATTGAGTGTGTACCTGTCCACCACACTGGCGGGCTTGATCTTGTCGATGGCGATGGCCTGTTTGTTCCTGTGCATGGCAGTGGTTAGAGTGATTCCCAGACTGGCTCCAGGTGCCTTGGCAATCTCCACCAGCAGAGGACCTGAAGCGTTTGTCACCGAGTCTGAGGGCAGGTGATAAGTACAGACAAGGACAGCTGTGATTTCTAAACTGATCCTTTCTGCGGATTACATTCAATAAAGAGTCTTTTTGGAAGTTTAGAGCATCGAAAGTTTATTTCAAACCTCTGTTTTCTAGGATGCGACCTCGTTAACTCTACAAGGAGAACAACAGTGGGCGTTATGCAAATTGTGACTAGCATAAATTAGCTTAACAGCATTGGAGGTCAACAACCTGCTGTCCATCCAGACGAAACAGTGAAGATGGTTAAACAGAGCAGAGATGTCTGGAGAGAAGCTCTGTGTTTCTGGGGAATTTCTACACATGGACAAGCACTCTATAAATGCGAAAGTAATTTGATTACCAATTATTATACATTCGGGTCCTTTTTTGACCCAGAAGGGATACATAAAACATAAAAAAAAGAAAAAAAAAAAGTTTTCAGGAAACCAAAACTTTGTAAATGCTTTGTAAAAGACCCTCAAATTACACTTATTTATTTAATTTATTTATGTATTTATTTTATTTATTTTCAGACTTTTTACAATTTTGTACTTGGGTATTATCCGGGTATGTATGGAATACTATTAGTGTCAAAGCAGTTTTTTGTAAAATTATCTATGGAGTAACATCAATGTCAACAAACTTTATAAAATAAATTTAGTCTTGATGATTAACATGAATATAAAAACTTATTGACGATCTATTGCAGCATGAAAAATGTATCAATTTTCTTTTAAATGCCAGTAAAAGCTTACGCAAGTCAAGTGAATTAATTGTGTTTGAAAACTTTTCAGAGTAATATTTATGCGCTTTAAAAAAAAAAAAAAAAAAAAAAAAAAAATATATATATATATATATATATATATATATATATATATATATATATATATATCTTTAAATAAAATTTCTCATCAACATTGAAAACATATGTATTTCGCATATTTTGCTGTTTGTGTATGTATAATAATTTCTCATTTTGTTTTTAATAAAAAAGGGTAACTGCAGCATGGTAATGACATGTTAATAACATGGTAATAAGATGTGACCATCAAAACTGTTTTTTTTTCCACTTTTTGAAGTCATTGATCTAATACAATATAGTTTTAGTTGAAAAACAAAAAAAAACTAAAAACATGGACTGTTAAGGACTGTTTTATAAAATAATGATTCTCCAGAAACCAACAGACCCAGAATGTGAAATAGTTTGAATGTGAATACAGATTTTGAAGGCATTATGAGGCTTAATCATTTCCTTTCAAACTGCAACATACATAACAAATGGCATGTTAATCCACTGGGAAATGTGGAATTTTCATTCTGTCAACACATGAAACAAGTACAACTAAAGTAACTCACCCATGATGGAGACGTCATACTCGATCTGGAACAGAGCCTCCTGGCCACACTGAGTCAGTACTGTAAGAGCATCGCTCAGTGTGGCACTGTGGAAAACCACACCATCCACACTTAAGATCCGATCGCCTGCTTTTAGAGTCCCTTCCCTTCACAAGAACACACAAGAACAGCCCCATTTTATTATCAGTGAAATGTATAACATACACTATCGTTCAATAGTTTGGGATTCAGTAAGATTTATTAAATTACTACTTTTATTCAGAAATGATCAGGGATGTGATTTTTCCGCAATTCCGGATTTTCCGACCTGAAAATGTGACCTATGTGAATCATGCAGATCTGTAAAAAAAAAAAAAGGGGTGGGCATCTCACAGCCGTCACCATGGTAACCCGGGACAGAACCACAATCGCCGTCCCCGAGCAACAGGGCCACACCGGGCGGCACGTCAGATGGCAAAGAGATGCATTTTTCCTTCCTTTCCAAGTATCAACAAGGACGTATTTGCGACCGTTTGCAAATGGCGGATGGCGAAGTATGATTGGTCAGATCACCTGTCAATCAAGCTCCCTGCTGCGCAGTGTAAGTTACCTCAGTCGCTCTCGCGCTACAGTGGTATTGTGACAAGAACATCGCCGGATCGGATGATCTGGGTATGTATTATTGCTTGTGTCTATATAAGTAGGCCCGCACGGAATCCGCGGCCGCAGTTATCCGCAGAAAACTCCGCAGATTGTAGCGCCAGCCTGTCAAGTATACACAATTTGAAGTTGCGCTGTTTGACGTGACGTATGTGAGAGTGCAGTGTATGAACAATATCACATATAAAATGTCCAAAATAAAACTAACCGCGGAAGAGTTGAAAAAACATCACCTGTCTGCAAAAATTACGGCACGGGACAGAGCAAAAGAATTTGGTAATGACTTTTATGAGGATGGGGGAATGATGTTCTGTAAATCCTGTCAGCACTCCGTCGATTACTTGAGGCGACAGACGGCACTGGAACATCTCAAATCCGCTCGCCACAAGAATCGAAAGCAAAGTTCTGTTGCTAAGTTTTATTTAAAGTGATATTTACTTATTGTGTTGTAAAGTTAGGAAAACTGTTTTATCTTAATACACCCTAAATGAGAATGGATTAGTGCTGGGTGGTGTATTTTTCAAATGCCGTGACATAGCGGTGCAGAGATGGAGAAAAAAAAAATTAAATCAATGGCCAACAAAGTATCAAGTCACGATAAAGTCACGATTGTCTGTAAAGCGAAAAAAACCTTTATCCTGACATCTGCGTGTTCTGCACGTCTCTGTGAATGAGCGCCGCAGTGTCAACTACTACACATACTCAAGTACGCATGACGCTCGGCCGTCTCACTATATGAGGACATGAACTTCATCTCCGACTTCATCCGAGTCACTGCACCAAGATATCTCCATTTCACTGAGAAAACTATCGTCAGATACACACGCAAACTCAAAGCTCTTCACTACAATCCGCCAAAATAAAAGTTTGTTTTAACTTTGACAGAAATATATTGCTATATTGTGTGGTAGAATGAACTTCTCAAAGTAATATTAATAAGGAATATCAAACAATTTCTCAATTTTTGCATCCATGTTTAAAATGTAACCAGCCTAAGCATCTGTTGTGCACCACATTGCCAATGAAAAGAAAATTGTTAATGTTTCATCAGTAAATTTTTATAAATAGTACATTTGTTTTTATGCAATGGTTAAATTTTATGTTTATAATATTAAGCCCTGTCAAGTAAAGAAGAATATACAGGGGGGTGGGGGCTTTGTGGGGGTCATCCTACCACCCAGCACTACAACGTATTAACAGTTTGTATAGCTCTTTTATTTTGCTTTGATATATTTACATTTAGTCATTTATCCAAAGTGACTTACAAATGAGGACAATGGAAGCAATCAAAATCAACAAAAGAGCAATGATATGCAAGTGCTATGAGAAGTCTCAGTTAGCTTAACGCAGTACATGTAGCAAGGTTTTTTTTGTTTTTTGTTTTTTTTAGAAAAAGAATAGAGCAAGCTAGTGTTAGAGGCCTTTTTTGCCTTTGTTAATTTTATAATGAATAAAAAGAAAACAGATGACATGCAAAAAGATTAGAAAAGCTAGTTTAGTTTTTGTTTTTTAAGAATTAGAAGTATAGAGAAGTAAAGTGAAGTGACATACTGCCAAGTATGGTGACCCATACTCGGAATTTGTGCTCTGCATTTAACCCATCCAACGTGCACACACACAGTAGTAAACACACACACACACACACCGTGAACACACACCCGGAGCAGTGGGCAGCCATTTATGCTGCGGCGCCCGGGGAGCAGTTGGGGGTTCGGTGCCTTGCTCAAGGGCACCTCAGTCGTGGTATTGAGGGTGGAGAGAGCGCTGGACATTCACTCCCCCCTAGAGCGAGGGAGTGAGTGCGCCCGCGCCCGCGAGACAGAGACTGTGCTCCAAACCGCGTAGCGCGTGCATGACAGAGGGAGAGAGAGCAAGAGACCGCGCGTGTGTGCCTCATGGTTGTTGTTATAGAGAGAGGTGGTGATGGAGCAGTGGACAAGACACTTGCTTTTGATTCCCACTGTTACACATCCACCAAATAAGTTGTTATGTGTCATACTGTACAAAAAAAGTTGCATGTTAAATAAATTGAAATGTATTTTTTTGTTCAAATAAGTTGTTATGGGTCCTGCTTTACTATCCATATAGATCCGCCACCAGTTTGATCGGCGTGGGGGGGGGGGGGGTTGTCTTAGTATATTTTCCTGCTTTTTTGTCCTAAGCCAATCACATGCCTGAATGATTCATTAAATTGATCAAAAGTGACAGTAAAGACGGAATTTTCGATTCATCAAATAATCTTGAGAAGTATTTTCGTTTCTACAAAAATATTAAAAAGAACAGCTCTTTTCTAATGCGATAATAAGAAATGTTTCTTTAATAACAGTTCCTAAAATTCAGCTTTTCCATCAAAAGAATAAATTATTTAAAAATTATTATTATTTAAAATATTTTAAATTTCTTTACATTTCAAAACTTTAGACTTCTTTCAAAAACATTTTTAAAAGTCATACCGACCTTTTTTTTTTTTTCCTAAATAAATGTGACATATAAATCACACCCATAAATTGAGTATGAACTGGAAAACCAAATTTTTCATGACAAAATTACAGATATATTTTCAGTAGAATTTACACTACCATTTCAGTAACAAATAACAAATAACAATAAGATCTTGTTTGTTAACATTTTTACAGTATTTATTATCCTTTGTAAAAATGCTACACATTGCAAACATATGTTAAAAGTACAACTTTTTAACTTAAATGTTTTAGCAAATGTTGAATTCAACATTAATATTAATAAACGTTTTTTGATAGTACATTGATAGTTCATGTTAACTAAGCAGGTAACTCATTTTAACAAATTAAACTTTTAATAGTAAAGAGTAAATTTGTAGATAATTTTGAATTAATATATTTAAGCTTTCAAAATATTTTTGTACATTTAGTCCATTACATTTAACAAAAATCTACAAGCTACATGTAAGATGACCTGTTTGAAAGCACTATATTTTCTTCATGAAACATCTGGGGGGCCTTCGGGAAAGACAATGTATATAATTTCCACCCATCAATCAAGGCAGCCTTTGTATCTAACATCAAAGGGGTTTTACTGAAGATGTTCTCTCTCCAGACACATGTGTTTATTTATTTTTTTCTCTGGTTGGTAAGAGAGGCACGGAGAATCCTAAAACTAAGGATAATAGCTAACCATCTAAGCTGAGAGGGAAATCTCTGGCCTACTTTCTGGATTTGGATAAAAGGCAAATAGTGTTTTCTTGATGCTCCAAACATGGAAGATGACTACAACAAGAACTGTGTTCCTTATACCTGTTGTTTGCTAAAAAGCAGAGTTTACCTAAAAAGTTTAACACCAATAAAATAAAGTTATGTTTTTGGTAAGCATGCTAATCAATTAGCCTGCTAAGCTAACATTATGCCCTCCATTCCCTGCAGTTGGCATGCTAATCAATTAGCCTGCTAAGCTAACATATCCAGTGCAAGTTATCTGGCAAATATGTTATAAAAGCTACTTTATTCTACATTACGTGGGTAGCCCCTCGTGATGGCTTTACCTGTCAGCAGGACCACCTGCTCGGACGTGTGTGACCACCAATGGACGAGATCTGTGCCAGTCCTCATGGGATCCACCTGTATTATAACACATATTTAAAATGCTGTAGTCTGTAGTTAAATCTGCAACCATTTGATTTTAGGAATATTGTAAAAACAAATAAAATAAATGAATAAAATAAAATGAGTGGCAACAAACACAAACTCACCTCGCATAACAAAGCCGAAACTGTTGCCCTCTTTCTGCAAACAGATCTCGATTGTCTTGGAAATAACACCTGAGGTACTGTCTGGCGCTAAGAGGGACAACAGAGACAGGAGAGAGGCAATAGCATCTCTAAATCAGCATGTTTTACTGGGCGAAATGCCAGTTCTGGTGGACAATCAGATAAATAAACCCAGAGGCAAACTGACGTTCAGCAGAAGGTCAGCCAGAAACACTGAGCTTATAAACCAGACAATTTATCTGCCATGCATGGGATAGACTGGCTAACGATTGCAATATATCACAACACATGCCAAACTGAGCCAATGAGAGAAAATCACCTTGATCCATTATAATCGGAAAGTGTGGATGTGCACATTTCAGTCTTGATATATTAAGTAGAGGTCGATTTTTAGTTTTTTTAATTGGTTAATGGCAATGTGATATTTAGAAATGGTTGGAAATTGTTTGATACATTTTGCAAAATGTATTCAAAAACAAACAAAAATATGCGTATTATTCATTTACAAGGTTTACAATTCCGGATGATTTCATACAAGTTTTTAAGATTACCAGCCGGTAAACTGACAACAATCTCCAACTGAGCAAACATCTGCCAATGAATCAGCCTGGGGTAAATTTCCCAAAAGCACTGTTAGCCAACTATGGTCACATGTTTGTTTGATATCCGTATAGTTCATGATTTGCTATTTCCCAAAATCATAGTTCCAACAAACATTTGCAAACAGCATAGCAAAACCGTGCGGTTGGAACTACTGGTTAGAAGCATATTTTCATGTTAGTATTAGCTAACTATGGTCCCAACATTACTACCATACTAAATTATCCTGTGTTACAAAAACCATAGTTCCAATGAGCACTCGCAAACAGCGTCGCAAAGCTGTGTGGTTGGAGCTACAGCTCTGTTTGTATTAGCAAACTACATTCACAAATTCAGTAATTTACAATTTCTATGATTTGTGGTTGGAGCTACCGCTCTCGTCCTGTTATTGGAAGCATAGGTTCTTGTTGGTATTGGCTAATAACGATTTCAAATTTGGTTATTACCAACATAGCTATATGATTTTCTGTTTCCCGAAATCATAGCTCCAAAGAACATTCACAAACAGCATCGCAAAGCTACGTCTCGACGTGTGGATAGAAGCATATTTTCTTGTTAGTATGAGCTAACTATGGTCACAAATTTAGACATTACCAACATAGTTGTACAATTTGCTGTTTCCCAAAATCATACTTCCAACAAATATTCATAAACAGCATCATGAAGTTGTGTGGTTGGAACTACAGCTCTTGACCTGTTATTAGAAGCATGATTTCGTGTTAGTATTAGCTAACTATGATCGCAAATTTGGTTGTTACCAACATAGTTCTACAATTTGCTCTTTCAGAAACCATATTTCCAAAGAAAATTTGCATACAGCATCGCAAAGCTTTGTGGTTGGAACTATGTCTCGACCTGTGGTTATAAGCAGGGTTTCTTGTTAGTATTAGCTAAAAATGGACACACATTTAGACATCACCAACATAGTTGCGCAATTTTCTGTTATCCATAATCATATTTCCAGCAAACATTTGTAAACAGCACTGTAAAGTTGTGTGGTTGGAGCTACAGCTCTCAACCTGTGGTTAGAAGCATAGCTATTTATTATTAACTATGTTTGCAAATTTAGACATTACCAATATAGCTCTACGAATTGCTATTTTTTAAAATCAAAACTTGTATCGGTAGCTCTTGACCTGTGTTTAGAAGCATAGTTTCTTGTTATTATTAGCCAACTATGGTCACAAATGCCATTGTATAGATAGCTTACATAGTTCAACAATTCGCTGTTTTCCGAAATGAACAATTTCAACAAACATTCGCAAAGTTGTTTGGATTGAACTACAATTCTCGAGCTGTGGTTAGAAGCATAGTTTCTTGTTAGTATTAGCAAACTATGGTTGCAAGTTACATCATTGCCAACAAAGTGTAAAGTTTTGGTGTTCCAAATAACATCCGTAAACATTTTAAAAGCTGTGTAATTGGTAAGAATCATAGCTTCTAGTTAGTACAACATGTGGACAATAGATGTGCCACAAAAATACTTTGGTTTTGGAAATTATAAACAGATGGCAAGTATATTATAATTAGAAGTGCAAATTATAATTGCGACCATAGTTAGCTAACAATACTTTTAGGAAACACACCCCATAGTAGTTAAGCAGCAAATTACTTATGAGAACGCGAAACACATCGCTGGGCAAAATATTAGTCCTTCGCTGATATCATGGTATTGCATTCATCAAAACTATTGCATGAGGTTTTTAAGGATCACATGTTGGTCAGTTGGTAAAGCTAATGTTTCTATGTCCACCACTCAAACCAAGTGACCATACTTTAACAACTTTGCAAAATAACTGACTGGCTTAATTATAGATGTCTCTGTTGAAATTGGGGAAAGTATTTTAACATCCAAAAATTATACACAGCAGCTTTCAACATGCAGCCATGCATTCTCCATTACTGTGTATAATTATATATACACAAACTGAAGTGGACTCACTGACGCAAAGACATTTTCATGATGATATTCACTCATGAGGTCTGAAACTGGCTCAGACCGGGACTACATTGACAGGAACATGCCACAAGACAGGCAAAAGTCAGAATACTCAACTTCCTACCAGGTGAAGGCAGTTCATACTCCACTTCCAGCACGACGCGCTCGCCTACGTTTTTTAGCAGACTGATGATCTCGTCGTGACGCAGCTTGGTCAGGTTGATGCCATTGACTGACTTGATGTAGTCGCCCACATTGAGCTGATCGCTCCTGAGACACATTGAAATGTAACTCAATCATGTAATTACTGAAAGAGTAATTAAACCGTTTAGCTAATATCTGGCACACTATGTTTTGTTAAACAATGTAAAAGTTGGAATTAACTTTGTTAGCATTCAACATTTAATGTAGAGAAATTAACACTTTAACATATCATGGTCCAGAAAAGATTTCCGTCAATGGTCAAAAACATAGAAAACATAATTATATTTAGAATGAAAAGTAAATGCAAAGTGAGAACTCCTTATCTGTTGTTGAACACCCCACAGGAGTATAAATATGCTAATTTAGATGCTAATTAGACAAATTAATGCTATTCATTCCCCTTTGTCCTCTGGGCGTACACAAGCTAGCACAATGATGCCTGACAAATATATGTCATCAGCCCAGATGCTCTCCATAACATCCTCATACCAGCCACAAGGAAAGAAGAAACGACTGAAGATGGGAAAACTTTCACATCACAGAAATTAGTTTATTCAAAAGTAAGTATGAGGAACAATTAATTTAATGACAATTTATCAGATTCCCTTCTTTATTTCTAAGGCTCATAACTTACTGTACCTATGAATAGTTTTACACAGTTGCATTCCAAAATGCTTCATAATGCAACAGAAGTATGTTTTGCATAAATTAGCTGCTTCTACTGTGAATTGTTTTTTCTGGTCAACTACTGTAAAGGCAGTACAGCAAACTCTTGCTGAATCTTTCCAGTTGATCTGTTTAATAGCACAGTTTAATAGTTAATCCTGTTTAATAACACAAATATTTATGGAAATTCAATTGACCACTTGAGCATTGATGCTTTGTTACTACCATAGTAACACAAAAACAGTAATGCTAATGCTAGGTAAGTAACGAAACGCAACATGTAAGTGTTACTACATTCGCAGGCATTATGGTGTGTACACACCAAACCTCAATTATTTGAGTGAGTAGATTACATAAAAATTCAATGCAAAGATGCAAATAGGTGCAAAAATGCACCGAGTGACATAAATGACCGCAAAGGCATGATATTTACCTCAACCCCGTCGTCCACGCAAAATGAAAAATTCAACTTGAGCGGAAAATTTGCATGATGTGTTGTCGCGCAAGCCAATCAAGTCAAGTCACCTTTATTTATATAGCGCTTTTAATAATATAGATTGTGTCAAAGCACTTAACAGTTTCAAATTGGAGGATAGAGTGTCAGTAATGTATAATAATAAGATTTTCAGTTAAAGGCATTTCATTATTGAATTCAGAGATGTCATTGTCTAGCTCAGTTTAGTTTAAATAGTATCTGTGTAATCAAATTGACGATAATCGCTAGAAATTAAGTGTCTCCAACTAAGCAAGCCAGAGGCGACAGCGGCAAGGAACCAGAACTCCCTCTGTGACAGAATGGAGAAAACAACCTTGGGAGAAACCAAGCTCAGTCGGGGGGCCAGTTCTCCTCTAGCCAGACGAAACCCACAGTTCAATTCCAATTAGCGAACGCCACACCACCAATCTAACCAGCACCTGCTTATTACTGCACTGGTCACAGTACTTTACACACATGCATTTGCACTACTCATATTTTGCACAGACTGCACATTGTTAAAGTTATTACACTATAAACTGTCTAAAGTTGTTACTGTACAAGCACAGTAAACTATTTCTATAAAATATTGCACTACTGCTATTTTGCATAGAATACATTGTTCTATCAATACTTTGTACACTCATCCAGCTGTATTTATTTATTACCACTGTTCTCACGTTTCTGCTGTTCATAATGTGTATATATATAATCTATAATCTACATTGCTCTGTTCATAATGTACATACAATCCCTACATTGCATTCCTATTTATATTCTGTATATACTCTGCTCAATACTGTATATAGCAATTCCACTGTACATTCTGTAAATCATATCTTCACTTACTCTGCACTTATATGTATATAAAACACTATATTCTTGCACTTCTGGTTAGATGCTAACTGCATTTCATTAGCTCTGTACTTGTACTCTGCATAAATGACAATAAAGTTGAATCTAATCTAATCTAATCTATTGACACGTCCGGTTGTATCAGAAAATGGATTTTATTGTTTTTATATTTTTATTCGCGACAACAAAAACATCCCGAAAGTAATCTAGAGGGAGTAACGTGAAGCAAATATTCATTTTGCTTTTGGTGTGCACACACCGTTAGCATAAATTAAGTGTTTCTATGATCTGTTTTCTCTTTCAGGTCAGCAACTGTAATAGCAGAAGAACAGTTTGAATCTTGCTAAGCACGTTAGCTATAGCAAGTTAAATTATTGAAATGTTTAACTTAAAGCTAACTAATAGCATAAATATTTGAAGGTATATAAATAATTTAATTCTATCGACCACTTGAACGTTAAGGTTTGCTACCACCACAGTAGTCTCAGCCTCAGACGTCACGCCCACGTAACATTGGCTAAACGTCTGATGCATATGGCACACTTTTTTGGAAACACTTCAGGAACGTCGAAGTCGTCATCTGACTGGTTGAATTAAACGGGATTTCCGGGAGACGCGAGTGTCACGTTTATTTTCAGTCTGCCGGGAAACAAAGATGCTGTGGGGCCAAACTCCCTCGCGAAAGAAGAAAGCTGACGTGTTTACAAATGTGACGACGAACGCTTATCAGGGTCAATGAACACTGGATTTTCAAAAGTATGTGAAATATTTAAAGTTCACGACATAGAATCTTTAAAAATACATCCAAGAGTTTGTTATTGTGGCGACATTTCCACGCCCAGAAACATGACGCTAAACGAAACGAACTATGATTGGTTGTTTGACATATCGGTCAAACGGCCTCATGGGCGGGCCTTGGCCAATAAAAACGGCCATATATTCCAGACCTTCAGCCATCAGTCTGAAGGTCTGGCTACACAAGACTACCGCCACAGTAACACAAAATTAGTTATTTAACAAAACATTAAGTATGTAACATAACTCAACAAGTATGCGATGCTACATAAGTAAGCATTAGCATAAATTAGTTGCCTCTATGGTCAGTTATCTCTCGGTCAGCGATTGTAACGGCAGAACAACTGTTTAAATCTTGCTGAATAAGTATATTAGCTAAATTGTTGAAGGGTTATGGCTAGAAGGGATATAGCTACAGCCAAAATAAACTCAAGTCTTGCAAAATCTAGTTCACTAGTTGTCTTCTTCACTCTCCGTTTCATTTTCTGTTCTGTCCATCTGGCGAGATTTTAAGTGATTTTAGTTCAAAGGACTTTGCCAAAGTGTAGGCTGGTTAGTTCGCTAGCTGTCTGTTTATTTAATTAATTTTAATTTTATTTTTTCTTTCACTTTGTTCCATCCATCTGCCGAGATTTTCCCTCACTTCCAGCCATAGCTATATCCCTTCTAGCCACAACCATATTTTATCTTATAGCTAGCTATCTGAACAGGTACCATTAAATAGCACAGCCCTTACAAAAATTAACCATGGTTTTACTACAAATAAAACCAAAAAAACATGGTTACTATAGTAAACCATGATAACCACAAATTATCCGTGGATTTGCTACACTATCCATGGTTTAACCATGGTATTTTTGGCAAAATTGTGGTTATACAAATAGTAATCAATACGCCAAAAATAAGAAAAAAAAGAGAAAAAAGTTACTACACTTTTACTATATTAAAACCATGGTTAATTTTCAAAAGGGAGATATTTGAAAGTAATTCTATTGACATTAAGTATTGAGGCTTGTTATGGCAACAGTAACACAAAAACAATAATGTGAAAAACTAGTGTTAAGAATGTAACTATGTTACTGCATTAGAGAGCATTAGCATAAATTAGCTGCCTCTAAGTTTAATCTTTCAGGTAAGCTAATGTAACAGTCTGAATCTTGTTGGCCAAGTTAGCTGATAAAATTAAAATTCCAAATATTTAGGCTTCACTGCCACAGTAACTCAAAAATGCTAATGCTAAACATTAATGTTAAAGGGTTAGTTCACCCCAAAATGAAAATTCTGTCTTAATTACTCACCATCATGTCGTTCCAAACCCGTAAAATATTCGTTCATCTTCGGAACACAAATTAAGATATTTTTGATGAAATCGAAGAGCTCTTTGACCCTTCGTAGACAGCAACACAACTGAAATGTTCCCAGGACCAGAACCGTAGTAAATACATTGGTAAAACAGTCCATGTGACTTCAGTGGCTCAACTTTTGCGACTTTCCGAGAATACTTTTTTTTGCGCAAAGAAAACAAAAGTAACAATTTACTCAACCATTCTTCTCCCCCGAGTTACGTCAACCGCCATTTTGGAGTGTACCTAAGAACGTAATCGACGTAATCAGTGTTGTTTACGTTTGTGGGGAAAGCGCGCGCATGAACGTAATCTGCAAATTAAGCGTTGTTTACACTTAGGCGAAAGCATGCGTCTGCGTTGTGATACTCTCTAAAATGGCGGACGACGTAACTCGGGGGAAAAGAATCGTTGAGTAAATTATGTTATTTTTGTTTTCTTTGCGGAAAAAAGTTATTCTTGTATTCTCGCAAAACTGAAGTTGAGCCAGGTCACATGTACTGTTTTACCGATGTATTTAATCCGTTTCTGGACCTGGGAACATTTCAGTTGTGTTGCTGTCTATGGAGTGTCAGATAGCTCTCCGATTTCGTCAAAAACATCTTAATTTGTGTAAACGAAGGTCTTACGGGTTTGGAACGACATGAGGGTGCGTAATTAATGACAGAATTTTCATTTTGGGGTGAACTAACCCTTTAAGTTCGCAACAAAACTCAACAAGTACACATTGTCACATCAGCGAGCATTAACATAAACTGGCTGCTAAAGTCAGGTCAAGTATGTCTGTCAGTTTTCTTATACCTGCATTTTAGCTAATGCAAACAATACTCAAAAACATAAGTTTGTAAAAATTATTTAAGTTATATAAACAATTTTAAGTTGTACTTGCTTGCTTAAATGCTTAAATGCTTACATGCAACACAAGTACATGTTGCCACATTAGCAAGGATTAGTACTCTTAAATTGTAGGTACAAATTGCAACCTAACCTATTTTGTTTGGCATGGTGTTTTTCTGAGATGTCAGGTGACCGCTTTGTCATTCTCTGATTGGCTGATACAGTTAATGAGTTATGTATTTGTGAGGTTACATTGATGACTTCAGCTCCAGTCCTCACCTAGCCGCCAGTCCACCCGGCCGCAGGTTGGAGACGCGTGGTTTGCCGTCCTTGTCTGTTCCGCCCGAGATGGTGAGACCTAAAGTGCTTCCTTCCTTCTTAATCAGCTCAACCAGTGTAACCCCACGCAGTTCTTCAGGGCAGAAAAACAACAGACAAATACACACACACGAAGAGACAGAAGTCGGCAGAATGTTATTATGACACTCATCCTCCATTACTCAGATGGTCTCAGATATTATATTGGATATGCAAATGAGCTGCATTTACTCCCATCTAACTAAAGAAGAGAAATTGTATGAATTCTCAATATTACAAAAGCTGAAGATTGTTTTAAAGTGTTACACCGCATCTAATCTTCAGTTCACGCAGTGATTTTATGAATTCTTAAACAGAAAATCCAAACCAAGAAGCACATGAAAGTAAACATCTATCACGCATCCAGTAGTGAAGCAGAAATTGTGATGCTACACTTTATTCTGGAATCCAGCTGTGTCACAAAATCTCTCACAGAGTCTAATCTAATCATGCCAATGTCTGTGTGGGTTTAAATGTGAACAGCTTGGAACTAAACTGTTTTCTACAAGTAAAAATGTAATGGACCGAATGCACTCAATCAGCTCTGTCTTTTCAAACAATTATAATGATTCCCATAATACAATTTCGGAAAAATCTTTAATCTGACAATTAAATTTTAGTAACATTTCTATGAAAGAATATTATATTATATTATAATATAACAGCAACTCTTGTTTTTTTATATAAATGCTCTGGCTAATTTAATTTAAAATGGCTATATATGCAAATAACATCTTTAATATATATATTAGTTTTCTTTAAGAAATTAAATATTTTATTCAGCAAGGATACATTAAATTGATCAAAAAGTGAACATAAATATATTAATAATGTTTCAAAATATTTGTATTTCAAATAAATGCTGCTATTTTAAACTTTTTATTCAATTTATTTTAATATTTCGCAATATTAATGCTTTTAACTGTATTTTTGAGGAAATTAATGCAGTTTTGATGAGCATAAGATATTACTTTCTCCCAACTTTTTAATAAGTATAAATTATACTCATTTAGTATATAAATGAAATGTATTACACGCATATATATATATATATATATATATATATATATATATATATATATAGTCTACATACACATATCAAAACACACATATAAAGTTAAAAATATGCACATAGCATTAGTTTTGTATGAAGATGCACGTATCAAAAAAGCTGCAGTAGGCGTCGTAAAAAAAAAAAACAACAACAACAAAAACATTAAATTAAATTAAAACACAAGTGATATGTAAAATAACTTTTGAAACTGTCTGTTCTGCTTTAAGATGTAATTTTGAAACTTTTCCAAAGTCATACTTTGAGTTGACTCAGCTAATCCAATTAGTTTTAAAGAAGAGAGAGGTCTTTGGTCAGCAAGCGCTTCCAGCTAGCAGAATGACTCAGACAGACACTTCTCGGGAACCGCAGGAAACATCTGGATAAAGCTGTAACAACACCATCAAACCCCCAGTGTTCTCCATCTCAAACAGCCATCCAAACCAATGTGGCACGATGAGCTCAAACATCCCCAATGGGCAAAGAAAGACACGATCCCAAGATCAAAAGACGCTGAAGGAGCGGAGATGGGAGGATTTGTGTGGGCACAAAAAGACGGCATAGAAAGAGAGTCAGCGTACCTGGGATGCTTTGTCTTCTGGATGTGAGCGAGTTGTCTGGCCCCATTGAGTCCTTGTTCCCCTTAGAGTACGGCCCATCATCTGCAGCACAAGAGAAACAATAAAAAGACCTTAGAGAGAGCAGTCCACCCTAAACGTGACTGTGAAAAATGATGTCAAATTATGCACTTTCATATAAAACACTACTGATGTGTGAATCCCACAAAACCTGTCAAGAGTGCGCCTGGGTTATATTTCACACACACACAAATAATAAACAAACAAACTTCAATAAAAATGTTATATCATATATATCATTAAATAACAAAAATATAGCAAAAAACACATGTATTCACATTAAATAGATTGTAGGTCTATTACACCTCTATCATGTATTCATAGACAGATGAACTGTCTCTTTGAGTGCAGTGAGTATTAGCATCCAGAGACATGCTAAAGAGGATTTGTCATCTACTGACAGCAATAATCACAGAAACACTATCATTCTTTATAGAGAACATTTGTGTGACAAACTTCTTTCGGATTGTTTTCTGTCAAGCCGGATGCACTTGCTTCATTTGGAGCGGATAAAATATTCATGAGCAGCATAGTTTTAATTTCCTCAAAGTTTCTACATAAATTAGAATTTTCCCCTTGTGCACTGGGCTCATCAGCACTAAGCGTCTCTGGAGCTTCCTTACACGTGGCACAATTCACTTCATCTTTTCACGCCAGCAGGACAAACACTATTAATGTATTCAGCCAAAAGAAGGTAACACCTGTTGCTGCCATTGTTATGATACTAATAAGCTCATAAACTTCCGCTTGTGTTTCCTTTAAATCAAAGAAAAATCTTAAAGGAATACTTCATCTAAAAATAAAACATCTGTCGTTACTTTCCCTCATATGTCAATCCAAACCTGTAAAACTTTGCTTTTCTGTTTAATTTATAAGTAGGAGATAATATAGAGTTCTTTAAAGTGTGCAGGGAACACCAAAGCAAAAACAAAACAAAAACACACACACAAACCAACAAAAAATAAAAACACACAAAGCAACAACAAAAAACACACATACACAAAACTACAAAAAACAAAACAGAAACGAAAACAAACAAACAAAAATCACATAAAACAGAACAAAACTACAACGGAAAAACACAAAATGAAATGAAACAAACAAAAAACAAAAAAAAAACAACAAAGTGAAATGAAACAAAACAACACAAAAAACTGAAAACAACAAAGAAACACAACAAAACACACACAAAAAAACACAAAATGAAATAAAAAGCAATACAAAAATAAAGCAAACAGAATAGAATAGAATAGAATAGAATAGAATAGAATAGAATATATAACATGTATAGCAGAATGTCCAAGCTGCTCTTTTCGAAATAAAGAAAGTAGACAGCCACTGGGGCTGTCAAGCTCCAAGAAGGACAAAATGCAGTATTATACATAAATGTAGGGTTAAGAAGACTTACATATAGCACAATTCACTAGATTTAGAACTTGACACATATTTTTTATTATATGGAGAAGAGCAGCTTATAAACAGCTTATAAACATCTCCTTTTGTGAAAGAATGACAAGAGGATGAGCCAATGATGATAAAACTTTCATTCTGAGGTGAAATATTTAATATAGTACAAACAGAAACACTCACAAGCACATTACGATGAAGGGCAGCAGGTAGGAGTGATGGCTCTAAGATACAATCACTTGACTGAGGTTATGCTGCGCGAGGCGGTAAGGAGATAAGAGTCTTCCAGCAGCAGTTACAAGGATATTTTCTTATTACTTGATAGCAGATATGTGACCCTGGACCACAAAACCAGTCTTAAGTCGCTGGGGTATATTTGTAGCAATAGCCAAAAATACATTGTATGGGTCAAAATGATAGATTTTTCTTTTATGCCAAAAATCATTAGGATATTAAGTAAAGATCATGTTCCATGAAGATATTTTGTAAATTTCCTACTGTAAATATATCAAAACTTAATTTTTGATTAGTAATATGCATTGCTAAGAACTTCATTTGGACAACTTTAAAGCGATTTTCTCAATATTTGGATTTTTTTGCACCCTCAGATTCCAAATGTTCAAATAGTTGAATCTAGATAATAGTTGAATATTGTCCAATCCTAACAAACCATACATCAATGGAAAGCGCATTTATTCAGCTTTCAGATTACATATAAAATCTCAGTTTCTAAAAATGTACCCTTATGACTGGTTTTGTGGTCCAGGGTCACATATGATCTTGTCCATAATACTGTACAAAGTGCAAGCTGATACGAATGCCAGAAACTTACTTTCCAACTGAACATGATACTGATTTGACTACAACCTTACCTGTAAAGTATTTTCTTCAAAATGAAAATATTATTAAAAAGAAAAGCAACCTATTTAGTAAACCCTTTACGATATCAGCTTGTTAACATGTTAAAATATAGATGTTTACTTTTTGAAGAATTTATGAATGTGTGTAGAGCAAAATGTCTCCGTCACAAGCTAAAATGTGGTTTTACATACATTCTAAATCATAAATCTGAAAGACATTTTCTAAACATCTATTTAATGTCTGTCAGGAAACCTTCTACAGACGTATAGCAGATGAGCAGATGCTTTAAAAAACATGTCTTCCAGAAGTAAACACACACATTAAATAGATGTCTCTGAGATGTATGTGTGCTGTCAGGGTTGGGTGCTCTGTGGCATGATTAACACATTGCTGTAGGGTTCTCTGCGTGTTCTGGTTTTAACATCTTGTTATGCTTTTTTTAGGGCGCTCTGAGGAGCTTTAGCATGTTTAGCATATTTACATGCAGTTGCTATTTTCTGAGGGTTTTTGACATGACTAGCTTCAGTTGTTTGGGTATTCTAAAGGGTTTTATCACGTTATTGTGCTCTAAGGGTGTTCTAGGGGCTTTAGCATATTTAGCTCATTTCTATGCAGTCGTTATGGTTTTCTGATGGACATCTAGCATGATTAGCATTAACATATTTTGTCCTAACCAGATGCGGCACCACTAGTCAAGCCAGTCAGGAAGACCAGCTAAAACCAGCTAAGACCATCACACCAGGGTAACTGGCCGCAATGAAAATACTTGACGAGCGACAGGTGACTCCATTTAAGAAACGGTTTCTATTTCTGTAAAACTACAGCTGGACCAACAGTATATTATGAGCATAATGTTCTCAGGTACTGACCAATTTGTTTAACGTGTTGTTATATTGTTAAGGTGTTCTGTTGTTTTTTTTTTTGTTTTTTTTTTTATTTTTTTAGCATGATTAGCACAATACTATACTGTTTTTATGGGTTTCTGATGAGTTTTTAGCAGAATTAGTACATTATGGGTTTCTGAGACATTGATAATCACGATTTTTAGCATAGGCTTTAATTACTGATATTATGGTTCTCTGAGGTGTTTTATGATTAACACATAACTATACTGCTTTTGTGTGTTTCTGAGGTGTTGGCATGATTAGCAAATGACTGTTTTATTGGCTTCTGGGACATTTTTAGCATGATTAGCACATTGCTATAATGCTTTTATGGGTTACCGGTGGCTTTTTAGCATGATTAGCACATTGCTATAATGCTTTTTTGGGTTTCCGATGAGTTTTTAGCATGATAGGCACATTATTTTACTGTTTTTTTTTGAGGGGATTTAGCATGATTTGCACAATACTCTCGTCAGAGCGCACTTCCACAGTACATTCAGCATCTGGCTCATATTCCCCATCTCAACCATATTCTCAAAACTATCATTTTCAGTGACTTCAAAACCAGTATTTTGATAACTGGCAGCTTATTCACCACATCCACCATCAAATGACAGTGATATTTATATTTCATTGCATTCAGTAATTGCTCTGCAGTAACGCCATTCAAACCAGATCAATCTTTCCTGATGATATTCTTTTGTTTTGTGCCTGCCATAATTATGAGTGAAACCTCACGTCACCATTGTGTATCAAACATTGTCACCTCGAGGAATACATGTGCATTGCACGTACTAGGTAATCAGATATGTAAATATAGTTGTGCAGGAAAAAATACTTACACATTTACATACCTCAGGTCTCTAGCGACCCTATACACTTTTTACAAAAAATCAATCGGAACACAGGCATTTTTTTATATAGGCCTATATTTTATTATTTTTTTTTATAACGAATAGATTGAGGAATACTAAGAAAGTTGATGTCTAACTTAAAAAAATGAAGGAGGGAGAGGATAGAGAATGATCTCCTGGGTCGCTAAAGACCCAAAGTATGCATTTAAGGGTTAATGTCAGTCTATACAGTATTTTCACAAATAGGTTCTGTGCCAAAGTTTAATACTTAAGACGCTTCTTCGAATCCATAAGCCTTAGCATAAACACTAAATACCATAATTCAAACTAAAGTCTGCTCTGTTTTGACTTTGAATGTTTATTCGTTGAATTGCAAGCCTCAAAACACAACATCATTAGGACAATGCAGTAATACATTCAAGCTCCTGCAATCGTAAATTCCCTTGTGAGACATGTTGTTTGACCAAAACAAATAAAAACGGAATAAAATACCTTTTGCCCCTCGCCAAAGGAGGACAGAATGAGACCTGACAAGTGCTAAAAAATGAACATGCCTTCGTGAGAATGTGAGAACAGTCTGCGGGGAGCAATCTAAAGTGTTTATTGTTGTATTTTTGAAAGCTATTACTGACAGGGCTCAACTGTGGGATTAGCCTCCAGCTCTAGCACAAGACCAAACCAACGAAACTCCCTCCCAGCCGGCATAAAACTCCAGCATATCGGCATTCACTGTGATGAGCAGCATTCGTCTAATCCGCTTGCTCGAGGGTTTTGGAAACCTTCACGAGTCACCTATCAAAGGAAGCGATTTAGCTGTGACGGGTACCTAACTCGCAAAGCAGAGAATCATCTGTTTTGACATGCACCGAAGTGCCACTGCATAAAAATAGGTAAATAAAATAATAAATAATCCTAGCTTCACCTCAATGGCCCGGAAGGAAACTGAAGCTAAACGTTTTAAATAAATAAATAAATATTACAGTTTGCAGTGATAACATAGGATATATATATATATATATATATATATATATATATATATATATATATATATAATAAGAAAATAAATAAATTCATTTGAGTTGCAGAACATATAATAATAATAATAATAATAATAGTCACTCAAGCATTAATAATAAATGCACATTATAGAACACAACACTACATTTCTATAACAATATGCAGATCATGATACACCAGAAACTGTTGAAAGACTATTGTGAATGCAGGCTATTCAGTACAGACACTGTTTAGCAACTCTTATTTAAGGTAAACTGCTCAAATGAATGGCTCTAATTAAGCTGAAGATACGGTAGCCATAATCTGAGAGAGCTCGAGACTCTCTTTGTTTAAACTCCACATGTCCTCCAGTAATTACTCCCTATTATCAGCACCAAACAGCCAGAAGCTTTACCAGAAATGGAACCTGCAACTTGGGTGATATGTGCTACATACACTGATCCACAAATACATTTACATACAAAGGCTTCTCTTGTAGAGGGTACAATCGATCACATGATGTCATGTTCTTGGCTGATCAATGATGAGAAGAAAGTATACGGTGGGAAACAAACAGAAGGGGACATTTTGAAACACATTTTTGCGATAAAAATATGGAATAAAAAAATGCAAGGTCAAGGATCTTTTTTTTAAAAGTTAATTTGAGCACTGCTTTTTTTTCGAAACGTTGATGGTCAAACTTATCCGTCCTTTAACTTACTCTCAAGGCATCCGAGAGGTGACTTTTTTTTTTCTTCAGTAGAACAATAAAGCAGATTTTTAGCTGAAACCATGGTCCATAGTGATTAATAAAATATAAGTCAGCAACTACTGTCACTTAAAACGTCAAAAAAGCAACAAAAATAACACAAAATTAATACCAATGGCTCTTCGTGACATATTGAGGTCTTATGAAGCGAAACGATCAGTCTGTGCAAGAAACTGAACATTATTTACAACATTACGTGTAATCATAGCCTCAGGCAATTGGTTCAGAGTGATGTCCGGTTCATAAACAAATCATTCCTTTGAACCGATTCTTTTTAGTGAACTGGATGAGCCAGTTCATCAAATCGGATTGAAGCATCTGAAACCGTTTGCGGCTTAAGCACCACAGATCTACAACTTACTCAATCAAAACCCGCTTTCAGATACCTGACAGTCACTGCGACTTGAAATGAGCCAATATGGCATATATAAACGGTTTGCAATTGCGACATTATATTTCACATTTCTTTAGATCCTTTGAACAATGTATAAATGTGTTCAATGATGCAAGGCAACTGTACACTGCAAAACAAACACAAGAAGCCATATATACAGAATGCATTTTTGCGCTTAATGGAATTAAAACAATGCCATGTCATGCACATGACGTGGTGACATAAGATGCAAGCTCAGTGTTAAACTCTTTTTCTTGTAAGTTCAATATTTATATTTAACATTCCTTTAGATCTATTTTCCACATGTAAATGTGGCATGGTTTCAAGATTGCTTGGCAACCATACACAACCCACAGTACACCATATCTACACCTAAGCATAAAGTTCACATTATAGCTGACAACACTCAAAAGCCAACTATATAATTTAAAAAAGAAAAGAAAAAAATCAGACCACTAATACCTGTGTGGTACCTACTGGAAAAGGCTTTTAAGACACTGTCACGGCTAACCACCGTAATCATCCAGGGTCTTGTTCAGAGACGCTCTCAGGGAGCTGAAACCGTACCGGCGGGGGCGTGTGTTTTTGGGAACATCATGGCAGCGAGGTTTTACCGCCCTTATGTCTCAGCCTGTGAAATTAATGTTCTCTGAAACCATGTGAAGGTGAGTATAAACCAGCACTTTAGATCAAAGCACGTCTGCGCAAACACCAATGCAGTTTGCCCAGCAAGCGGTGCCATGGGACATTGTCACTATGTGCGTTGACACCGTGGGGCGATGTGTTAAAGGGATTTTGTAAGGTTTCCAGGCATGAATGTAATAGGACTGAAAGTTTTCCAGGCCGATTTGTGTTTAGGGAGATGGGTCATTTTAAGTTCAGAGAGATGTTCCTTGAATAAGTGTACTTCTAGTTACAATTTGTTAATGATCCAAACCTTATTATGTTCTTGAAGCTTACTGAAAGCCAAAATCTTGATGGAAGGGTACTTGGCAAAAGGGTTAATTGCCTTTGAAAGCTCTCAACCCGCCACAGTTTTTTTTAAATATCCATTTGTTTAATGCAATGCAATAGCGCTTAGCAATATTTACAGGTACATTAACCCAAACCGGTACTTTAAAGTACACCATTAAGCCTCACAGCTGCCAATCACATTCTTTCATGTGTGCACAGCTGTTCTTTTTTAAATATGCACCGGACGTGCTTTGGACTAAACAAATAGGATGGTTTTCAAAGCACATGCTAATTAGCATTGCAGTGAGATTGGGCTGCCTACCAAGACAACATTTGACAGCTCGCTGTTTAAAAACGTAGGTGGCAACCTCAAGTTTGTTTTTGCCAAACTACAAAGCAGCATTGGTTGTGTTTATTATAGCATATCCCATGATGCATTGTGACAAGTTCAGTGAAAACGTAAATCCAATATGGGGGGCATCACAATACTGAAAAATAGCATTTTACAAACCATTTTACCTGATATTTCTGTAAGTTATGAATTTATATGCTCTCTATAGTACTATGTTGTTAGCTTAGCAACATTCTAACACCAAACCAAGATGTAAACAATTAACAGTTGAATAAGTGGAACTATTTTTGAATGTTTACCTGATATATGTGTATCAAGCATATTAGAGTATCATTATCTTAGCAACATGCTAACCCTGTTGAAATCAATGTACCCAAAATTTGTGTGCGCAATATTTTTGTTGTATATTAGCACACTGAGTTATTAGCAACACGCTAACATCAAACAATACTGGATCAGTAAAGAGCTGCATTATGTGCTTCATGATAGATATTTGTGTGTGCTACATCTTAGACTACAGTAAGTAATGAATTGTTAGCTTAGCAACATGCTAACTTTAAACTCCACTGGAATCAATTACCAATATTTATGTGTGCTATGATGTTTATAGTATCACATTTTTAACATAGCAACATGATAACATCAAACCACATTAGAATTTCCTGTGCGCTCAATATTTATCCAAAATTTGTGCGCTATATACTAAGAATTACACTGTTTGCTTAGCAATATGCTAACATCACACCCCATATTCATGTTATCTTAGCAATATGCTAACATCACACCCCATATTCATGTTAGCTTAGCAATATGCTAACATCACACCCCATATTCATGTGTGCTATGTATGCATTTTTGGTTTATTATCAGGGAGTTATTAGCATAGCAAAATATGAACATCATTCTCTTTTGGAGTCGATTTAGAAACTGGGAGTCAAATCTCCTGTATGTTTCAGGTACCTTTACCAAATATTTGTGTATTCCAACCTTTACGGAAACTAACCATTCGCTACAAATGAAACCAAAAACAAAACAACAATAACAACAAAAACAAGGTTAATATAGTTAAACTATGGGAACCACAAATTAACCATGGTTTTGCTACACTAATCATAGTTTAACCATGCTATTTGTAGTAAAACAATGGTTATATAATTGGTAATTAATCCACCAAATACCATGTTTACTAAACTTTTACTATCATAAAACCATGGGTAATTTTCATAAGGGACATATTAGGACTACAGAGTTTCACATTGGTAGCTTAGTACCATGCTAGCACCAGACCAGACCCCATTTGAATCCATTTGCCCAATATGTGTGCATGTTTTGCACTTTAGTGCATATTAGAGTGATTAGCTTAGCAACATGTTAACACCAAAGTCTACTGTTATTAATTGTAAATCTAACTTGTTACAGCTTCATATTTTGTATTAATTAAATCACAGATTCTTTGATAATGGGCAAAACAGCCTACAGAAAGTACAAAAACAGAATTCATGGTATTACTTTCTGCTTCTGTGTTTACATGTTCTAGTTAACATTCTGGAGATTAAATGGAAAAGTTGCTATCTTCAAAACTAACAAATGGTAAAATTTCAGGACATGTTTTCTCCCATACTTCAAGAATTGGTGGGACCGATTTGATGTGACAGGATGTAATGCTGTTGTAAATCTCCAGAAGAACAGGCTAAATTGCCCTGGCAAAAAGGTATATGCATGTTTTTTCCCCTTCCTAGACTGGTATAATGTGAACGTCAGACAGGTCACGCTATTCGTCTGACAACAGGGTATAGGGAGTTTAACAGGGAACAAATTTCAGCATGTTAACCCCTGAACCTTCCTTCTGGCTGTCTCCCGCTCACCACGGGAGATGTAATGCTTTCCCACCCTAGGGACATGACCATAATTCACAGCGAATTTAAACGGACGGACTAACAACCTGTCATCAGGACATAGTGGATGGCTAGAGAGGTACAAGCAAACCCCTGTGGTGTTAACAACATCTGTCCAGTTCTCCTATTTTATATTTTGTGGAATTGAAAAGACTAAGCTGAAGAGATTGTGGTTGTAAAGATCAGTTATTATATATATATATATATATATATATATATATATATATACACACACACACACACATACACAGAGAGAGCTGGGTTTACTTGAAAATTGTAGTCCTTTACTAATTCCAAATTACATGACAAAAATTGTAGTTAGTAACCTCATCCATTACATTACACATTATAGGTAATGTAATCAGGCTACTTTTTGATTACTCTTAGATTACTTTTGACCTCACTCATTACAATCTTGTACCATATTGATATAAAAATGCAAAGAAAAAGAAAATTATATTTTAGCATTATATAAATAAATGTCTATATTTATTTACCCATTTTTTAGTATGTATAAAATTAAAAGAAGAAAAGTAACGATGGAAATGAAAAGACTAGGATGAATGGATTGCAGTTGATTTGCATAAAAGGTATGCATTTAAAATGTGTAAAATACTATATAAAAAACATTGATTAATTTAACATAATTTCTGATTAATCTTATAATTTTCGACCAGTGTTTAGAACGAAACACTAATTTTAAAACAATATATTACTGTTTTCTTTATTATATTTTAGTAGAACATTAGTATTTTTAGTATACGTGTATGTATATATATATATATATACACACTAGTTTGAAATCCCCTGGTTTAATGAAGCTCAAACAGATTTTAGACTTTATTATAGTAGAATTACATTGCATTACAATGACACATTGCTAGTAACAAATGTAGTAATTCCTGAAAATCACAGAGCTTTTATGATCCAAGTCTCCTTGTCACAAAGCTTGTTTCATATTCACCAGGAGTTTCTTATTCTAACGACAGACTATTAATTGAGTGAAGAATTATAGATCATTTTCCCTGAGGTTTCTTGTGAGACAAAGCCTTCTAATTCAAGGCACGTTTAACACTTGCTTCATCGTTTTACATCAAACTTGTCATTACTTGCCACAGTTGCAAAGCAATTCACAGCGCTACAAATATGCTATGATTACGCCCATTATTATTTAAAGAGATATACTTCGAAAACATATAATTCCACCGATTCCACCTTCAATCCTCATAACTCACTTTCCCCTGAATAACTCAACGCAACAAGCAAAAGCAGCATCTGGACAAACAAGGCACAATTAGTATAATGAGCGGTTTGAAAATGTCAGCGATGTAAATGGGAGATTAGTCACAGGAAAGACAGAAAAGGAGGATGCTGTGCTCCTCCACATTAGAAGTTGTGTCAAACCATTGTGTGGGCGGCAATGAAAGGTGGCCGTTGGCGTAATCGTTGTTTGTTCAAGTGGACTGAGATGCTCAAAGATGGATTATTTGATGGCAGTTATCATTTTTATTCAGCGTTATTGGGCTCAATCAAATGTCGGGCTGTATATGTTTGAAAAACTTGCTTGCTGTTTGGACACACTTTTGTAAAATGAAAATGTTTGATAACTAATAACAGTAAGAAGCAAGTAGATGAATTGTGTTTTTACAACTTAAAAGTGTTGTTAATGATGAAGGTTTCTAACGTTGATTATTTTCAAGTAATGGTGTGAGTATGGGTTCTGTCTGACCGTAAGTATAGAAATAAAGAGTACCTTGGTGAAATATTTATAAGATTATATACACTCACGAGATTCCAGTTCATGCTGGAAAGAACAGTTTTGTTTCAGAGTGTGTCTCCTCATGGTGGCAGCCATTTTGAGATGACAAAGCAAAAATGAATCTCGCTAACACTTTTTAATCATGGAATTAAATTAATCATGGCTTGATCATAAAAATGAAATATTCATGAGATAAAGATTCAACTTGTATTAGAAAAATCTTAAAATAAAGTTTTGTTTTACACAGAGTGGATCTCCTCATGGTGGCGGCCATTTTGAGATCACGACAAACCAAAAATTAATTGTTTTATCTTGCTAACACCTGCTATTTTGACTCGTTCTTTAATCATGGAATTCAATCATGACTTGATCACACATATAAAATATTCATGATATACACAGATTAAACTTTTATCATAAATAGCTTTAAAAAAAAGTCATTTTGAGATTGCCAAGGCAAAAATGAAACGCTTTATCTAGTCAAAATGTCGATTCTTAAAACTTTATAAACTGCAATGTCCAGCTTCCGGTCACTCAAGCAGGCGCGTTCACGGCAAGGTGGTCGAGCGTATGAAGCAGGTGTAACAAAAGGCGCAAAGATCCGGGGAGAGAGTAACGAATGTGGATGCACAGAGGAGAAATCAAAACAAAACACCTGTCACAAACTTATTTAAATATCCCGGGTATTGACACGAATGCACCATTTTAATCGAAACAGATACAATTTACTTGTTCATATGGTTTCCCTGTGCTGTACACAAAACTTGGTTCTCGTGAGATTACATGCTTCTCTCCGGAGCAGTCTCCTTTCCGGATCTTACATTGCGCCTTTCGTTACGCCTTCACACGCTCGACCGCCTTGTTGTGAGCGCACCTGCTTGAGAGACCGGAAGCTGCACATTATAGTTTATAAAGTTTTAAGAATCAACATGTTTCTTAAAGTAACACATCATTTAGCTTCAGAAGGTCTTTATTACCCAGAAGCCATGTGGAGTAGTTTTAAGATGGATGGATGGATACTTTTTTTAAGATTCAGAAACAGGGGCACCATTCACTCCAATTACACAGATTGGAACAGACAGGACAATGTCGAACATAACTCTGAATGTGTTCGTCTGAAAGACTAATGTCAGACACACCTAGGATGCCTTGAGGGTGAGTACATTTTGGGATAATTTTTACTTTTGGGTGAACTGTCCCTTTAAGACACTTTTGATCAAGGAATTAAATGAATTACTGATTGATCATATACACTCAAATCAGATAAAAATCCCCCCCCCCCCCCCCCCTATAATTTTCTCACATTCTATCTGTGTAACTTGTGCAAAACCCAAAAGATATTGTATAAATGATTGGGACGTTCGTACAATATTTACGAATGTATACGTGTTTTGCCTTTATTTGATAGGACAGTAGTCCCGAGCTGGGACTCAAACTCGAGACGCCCAAAGCACAATGGTGCTATATGGCGCCTCGCTGCCCACGAGGCCACTGGCACCGACAATACTTTTTACTTTTACTTCGACAAAATAATGAATAAAAAATTAGTATCAGGTGTTTTTTTATTATTTATAAAGGTGCTGCGAGAAAAGCCATTAAAAATATTTAATATTTAAATTATAATTAATTAAATATTAAGTTAAATTTAGTAAACAATTATTATTTTATTTTTTTTATTGTACATTGTTATTGGGTTGGGCTTTTTAAACATGCTTGCTTTTAGATGCAGTGAATTTGCTTTGGTTTAAGTTTTTATTCAATTTAAGAAGGTGCTGAAAGCCAAATCACTATATATTTAATAATAATAATAATAAATAAAACTATAATGCTGCTATTGGATTCAGTCATTTGTAAAAACTATTTAGCTAGTTATCTGCCAATAAAAAAAAAAATAATAATTTTAACAAATTTACCAGCAACACATTCGGAAACTCTGTGGTCAAAGAAAAAATTAAAATAAATATGCAGAAAGCTGCGAAGATAAATAGCTTAAGCCCATAAAACATGCAGATGGTATTAGACTGAAAGATGTTGAGGTGTTTTACAGGACTGTAATTGTTGACAGGATTATGGGAGAACATAACCTGGCTGTAGTGTGTGTGTGTGTGTGTGTGTGTGTGTGTGTGTGTGGAACTGAAAAATCGTCGTACAAGCTCAGGTAACAAGTAAAGCAAAGCATGCTTATAGATGTTAAGATCTCTCAGTCTCAGCTAGTGTCTGAGCATCATTACTAACACACACACACACACACACAGTTGTTGCATCTGTGGCCCCCGGTGGGAGAACATTAGACTGAGCTCTGTTGCGTGACGGCTTCCTCTGCTCCTCTTCATTAGATCAGCGTCCCCTGACTCGCTCAACAGAGCCCATAAATATACGGTTTTCATCTCCAAACACTGTGTTCATAAGCAGCAGAAAAGATCACAGTGGGAATCTACATACATGTTACTGTATGTCGATTTAAATGCATGAAACAGCAATTATAACGTATAGAGTCTGAGTCAGACCGCCTTATGCATTTGATATTTATGACCCTTCATTGCCATAGTAACAGCAGCTTAGGAAAGAAGTCACACACATTAAACACTTTTTACACAAAGCGCTTTGGTGGTAATGTGATACAGTGATGTGTCAGTGATGTAATTATTGCATATTTTAAGTTTATTTATTTGTTTCTTTGTTAAATGCTACATTAATGATAATTATAATAATTAAAACCTACATAAAGGCATACAGTAAATGCTAACAAACACAATCATGATTAAGCTGATCTTATGATGATGATCATAATAATAATAATAACATAATTATAAATAGTTTTAAAATGTATAAAAATACATTTTATTAAAATCTGCACACATTAAAAGCATAATTGAAAATAATTACTACCATGATGATGATTATGGTGGTAATATGATCATATATTTTTAAATTATTTTATTTTTAAATGTAAAAATTAATTAATTTATCAAATGCTACATTAATAATAATTATAATAATATAATTATTGCATTAAAAAAAATACAATTAAATATATATTTTTTATTTAATAAAGGCATAAATGCAACACAAACATAATCATGATTATGATGCTCTAATGATAATAAATATATACACACAAATAAAAAAAATGTATATATTGTACAAATACATTTAATAAAATCTGATCTGAATAATTCTTTTCAGAAGACAGATAATTTACAACAATTCCTTCTCATGATATGATCTAAAAGAGTCTTTTAAATATTTAAAAAAAAAATCTGCATTAGTAATGGTAATTTGGGAGAGGGGAAAATGTTTAATTTATGACTTTCTTTCGATTTTGGGGTGAAAAAAGACCTGGAAATGTTTAAACAGGTTTCATGATGTTTACCATTGTACCATATCCAAAAAAACACGGTAATACTACGGTACTTTGTTGTAGCACACATAACTTAAAAGATAAAATATGTCATTTATTCCATTACAGCAAACTGAAAAAATATCAGCATGTATAAAACCGACAATATCTCCAAAAATACAATATACAAGACGATATATATTCAGCTTCAGTCTCACAATTCCTGAATGCCATTCATTAGTCCTTACAGCACCAACAGCCATTAAACTTTAAGACACTGAAGAAAAATCAACCCAGTCCAAATAAGATCAAACCGAACATCTTGACAAGCAAACTTTGGCTGAACTTCCCCTCACATCTGTCAGATTTCCCAATGCGGAGAATCACACACATCTCTCCCTTATAAAACTAAAGGATCCACTTTTAATCAACCAATCCTGAATCCAATAAAGAGCAATTCTCACCAAAACTGGTCTTGACTTCTCTCCGTAGCCCACAGAGCATGTTGGCGTGCTTGATTCAAAGACACACACATACACACACACTCAAACCGAGAGACAGAAGCACAGCTCTGAGAGTAACAGAAGCAAGCGCCCCCCTGTCTGGTCACACGCTTTGACTCTGTGTGTGTGTGTGTGTGTGTGTGTGCGTGCATACACACACACACACTCTCTCTCTCCACTAACTCTACACAAGCTGTCTTTTTGCCATTTGGGGCTGTACGGTTCCTCCTCCCCTACAGATTTTTGGTTTCTCCTTTGATTTGCTTCACACGGCTGTAAATCTCTGAGCTGAATGAGAGCAATGCATTCTGCAGGATGTAAAAGAGAGCTAAAAGCGTTCGGCTTGAAGGAGAAATGAGCAGATGTCTTCCCTGTTATCTTCAGGTTATTGTCTCAGTCGTTTTTAGGAAAAAAGCACAGATTCGAATGTCAATTATTTTAATTTCACATGAAAAGGTTACTGCTGAACTTTCAAAAAACTGTTTGCCCACCTCAGGCTCAGAGTATCAGGGAACGGTTACTCGATGGTTTTTTCAATCTTAAAATGTCTTGCAAAATGCATTATAAAAGGTGAATATGTGCAGTTGTTGTATAAGTAATTCTATTTGATATAATCATTAAAAAATGCTGTTGCTGTAACCTAATAAAATCTAATTACCCCAATGTTACCTATATGCAACTAAATCCTAACTACATTATTTCAACCCCGTTAACATACAATTTGAATTTTCATACTTCTAAATGTAATTGATAAATAACCAAAATGTAACTGAAACCTACATTATTTCAACCCTGTGACTATACAATAAATGAACCAAAATGTAACCATACATTTTGAAACCCAATTTATTTAAACCCTATAACAATAAATTTTGAATCTCCATAAGTGTAATGTAATATAAATGTAACCATAGATTTTCAAAGCTATTTTAACCCGTTTATTTCATTATTTTAACCTGCAAACATAAATTTTGGATTTCAATAGTTACAAATTTAGATTACAAAAAATTTAATAAAACAAGCGATAAATAAGACTTTTCAGTTGTATCACAGGGTTGAAGATCAGTGTAATAACATCTAATAAATGTATTAAATATTACTGCATCACATCACTGTCACGGTGCACACAGCAAGGAGGATACAGGAACACGCAGACTAGGAGTAAACTCAAACTAACAGTCTTTAATCAAATCCAAACAAGGCAGGGCAAGACAAGGCAAGGCTGACACAGACAGGAACACCGGGGAGTAACGAGTAGACCAGACAACACGAAACTGAACAGGCAAGAACTTAATTACACAGGCTAATTACACAAACACAGCTGGACAAGAATGAACTAATAATCACATTAAACAAGGACAGGAAACAAACCAAATAAGGACACAAGAGGCGGGAACACATGAGACACACGACAGAGGACTGACATAACTCCCCCCTCCTGGGGGGAGAGCGGAACAGACAGATAGGAGGCCATGGCGGAGCAAGGAGGCCATAGCAGGTGGTCCTTGTAGCAGGAGGCCATAGCAGGTGGTCCTTGTAGCCGTGGCCTCGTCCCTCGGCCCGGCCACACCTGCCGGGACCCTTCTACCACCAAAACATTTTTCCATGGGGCAGCTAGGGGGTAACAGGAGCCCTCTGGGGCAAAACAAACAGAACAGAACAGGACAGGACAGTCCACCGGAACAGGAAGCCCTCCTTGGGTTAAGCTCAGAAGCTGAGGTCCATTCTGGGCATGACGAGGAGTCAGTGGCCCTCCCAGGGTCCCTCAGCAACTGCCTCCACTTCTGCGACAGGAGGGGCAGGCGGCTGAGAATGGCCTCCGTAGCCACCACAAGACGAGTCTCCGTGGACTAGACCGACATGACAAGACTAGATTAAAACGGTTCCTGTGAGCGCAACAAGACTTAAAATGGCACTCCTGGCCGCAACAGCGGGCCGGCGGGCTTGAGTCAGCGGCGGGCTTGGGAGAGCCGCGGACGGCGGTGTCGATCTCCCGCGAATGGCGGGCTTGGGAGAGCCACAAACGGCGGTGGGCTAGAGGGAGCGGCAACCCGTGAACTTGACAGACAAACAGAAACAAAACAAAAGACCTTTCAAAAACCGAACAAAACAAAACGAGGTGAAGGGGTGCCGCTTACAGTTTTGGTCTGGTCTTCTGTCACGGTGCACACAGCAAAGAAGATACAGGAACATGCAGACGAGGAGTAAGACAAGGCTGACACAGACAGGAACACCGGGGAGTAACGAGTAGACCCGACGACACGAAACTGAACAGGCAAGAACTTAAATACACAGGCTAATTATACAAACACAACAAAGTCTCAAGATCTGAGTGCAACAGTCAAACATGTCTGTCTAGCATGTTTATATAGAAAAACAATGGAAAAGCTGAGCAATGAAATTGCAATTTAAAGTAATATGAATTATGGAAAAATAATGGATTATTTTAAAATATCAATGGAATTACACACAAAACATGGTACAATATATCAAATAATATTACTAAGATTCATTTTAACCGAGAAGTTAATTCATTTACCATAAGTCACGAGAACACAAATATAACATCATTTCCAGAAAACAATCCTTCAGTATTTAATCAACAAATCCAATAAATGTGACTCCACCTGCCTGATTAAATGACCAAATCCAAACTTAAAAGCAGCCACTCTCAAAAAATACATCTTTATGTATTCTCAAGTAAAAATACATTTTAAACTAGCCTATGTGGTTTCAAATCAAAATATAAAACAGTGTAAAACAACTGAAGGGGACACTCAACAGGTCTGTGACCAAAAACGACAAAAAAAAAGAAGTGGGCATTATTTCCCCTCTCCGTCTCCCCCTGGGACCCCTTTTAGATGGATACCAACAATGGCACCATGCAGCTCCAGCTACAAACCGCTCCTCCGTCCTCTTCAGCCACTTCCCAGAGCAACTCTGAATCAGTGCTCTGCCCCTCTTTCCTCTTTGCCCCCACAACCCATCATGCCCCTCTGACACCAATGACTAATAAACTCCATTTATCTCCATCTGCCCCTGTATATCAGATTCTGTGCATTTCAGGAATTTACTGAAGAAGAATTGTACAATACTGGCAACATATAAAATGAAAACCTTGTGTCCACGAACAAATTTACATAGGTAAAAACCTCTAACGACAGAGGATGGTCGGAAATGCGTACAAAGAAGTCATTGTTACAACAAAAATTGTATGTAATTTGTTTGTGGTAAAACCACGGTTAAAATGCAGGTAGGATTTTACGCTAAGTAATCAGGAAAGGCTATGTTCTCAGTCTTATCAAAGCACAAATAATGTCTTCTGAAATGGTGCTCTTAAAATTTAATACCAAATCAAAACTGGATTGTGCCCAAACTCGCTCCTTGGAGAACATCAAGACCCGATCAGAATGTGAATGGGGTTTTTGTTCCAGGTGGTCTCGGATTATGTTCCGGCCTCGGGTTGGTGAACATCTAAATATTTCAGGCTACTTCTGTGACAAACTGGCAATCACAATCCCATGATGCCTAGGAGTACACTGATAATGACTCCAAAACAGGATGCATGAATTTTTTAAAGACCTCATCAAAAAATAGTACATTGATACAGGCTAAGATAGAATACTATGCTAACAGTATGCTAAGCTAGTACGATGAATGGGTTGCTTGCTTTAGACACCGGATCCAATAGACACTGGATTTGATTTACAACAGTCTAATCAAATACTGAACAATTGTTCTCAATTTTTTGGCATATTTATTACCATGGGTAACCACAGTTTTACTACAAATACCATGGTTAAACTATGGTTAGTGTAGCAAAACCATTTATGATTTAATTATAGTAACCATGTTTTCTTGGTTTTATCTGTGAAACCATGGTTAATTTTTGTAAGGGTTGTCTGATCAAATACTGAAAGGTTGTTCTCAGGTTCTCAGGTTACTTGTTGCAAATAATGGCAATTATCTGCACTTCACCTACACCTACCCTAACCCTACCCGATACTTTATTTTCAACTTTTTGGTTATTTTCTTAATTTTTATTGAAAATAAATGCCTTTACGATGTGATATGAAATTTGAAAAGGGAGAAAAAAATGTTTGACAAAAGGCGGGTTCGAACCCGGGTCGATCGTGTCAAAAAGACCACAGCACACACTTTGCCATCTGGAGCTGATGATCCATAGCTGTTTTTATAATGTTGACTATCCCAATCACACGTTGGTGGGTGGAGTTAGTGTAAATAGCCTCTGCCAACAAGGTGAGCTATTTGCACTAACACTCAGTTTTTTTTGTTGGTTTTTTTTCTTCTTTTTTTTTTGTAATTAGTTCAAATTGTCATGTGTAAATTATGACAACTGGTTAAAAATATAGATATATGTAGTGGCCACAAATAAATAATCCATTCCCACGATTCTTTCATTTGTGGCCTTATTTTATTAATTAGTTACGTAATTAATTGGTTACCCACGGTTTAATTTTAGTTATACTATGGCCACATTGTACACATTTTTTTGTATTAAAATGAGCGAACAAATTAATGGGAGCAAATTCTTAATTTGTGGCCTCAATATTTTTACCTTTTTTTTTTTATGTACCACATCATGTTTTTACTTTTAAATGACCTTTGCCGTCAGCTAACGCTCACTTAAAAAAATAAATAAAATACAAATAAACTAATTTTACACACGTTTCATTAAAACATTATGATGCCTAAAATCTCTTGTAGCATTTATTTATTTATTTAGTTTAATTTTTAATAAATTCATACGAAATCAGTAACTTTTTTTTTTTTTTTACAAAGGCACATCAGCCTTTACTGCAATCAGGCAGGCTATTATTAATGTTTTTTTTTATAAAGAAAATGAGTTTGTCAAACCATTTAATGGTCTTTAAAGGGATTTAAAATGTAATTCGCACAACCAGTAAAACAATCATATAAACACACCTCTTCATCAGTAGAGTATCATTAAATTCATCTTGCATTCCTGTTATCAATTATTAAGACTGAATTCTAGTCTAAAATAATCTAGGTTCCTCAATCCGTTACACAACACTCCTGAAACACTACGTTATCTGGGAAGTCGAGATTTTATTTTGATTTATTGGTGTGCCGAATTCAGTTTTTAGATCTAATGCGATGAATATCTCTCCTGGCACAATTCCCTCACCTCGATGCAAGCGTTTGATGTGGCTGAGGATTATTCATCAGATGGTCTGCCATCCATCAAAGAATAGGAGAAAAACATACAGGATATAGAGAAGTGGGGCAGAATACAAGATAAACTAGAAGTGGGAGATACAGATTGCCTCTTCACCACACATTACTTATATAAAGCTCATAAATGTGTCAAGGCACTTAAGATTTTTTAATAACCTCTTAAAAATGATTTGTAATAGCTGAACATCAGTTGAATTGCTACATAATGTACTGTATAATTACTCAATGGCTGTACTATTTAATTACTCATGGCATGTTAGCTAACTTTCTGACAGTCTTTTTGAGACGGCGTTTGAAGCAAGTTACGTCAGGGACATGAGTGTGTGTTTGCTATCAGGCTTTATTTTTCCTCAAATTAAATGGCTGCTGTAACTTAGAGACTGTTAAATGAACTACCATATTACATCTTTGATAATGACTCCTATTTGAGGCTCTTTGATGATGCAAAAGATAATTAAATGGCAATTAATACAGGCAAAATTGATTAGCGGATTCACTTTGAAGTGCCGGAGAGATCAATTCTTGGCCCTGTAGAAAGACGTACAAATAATGTCAACCTTTCTGGTTTAGGTTTGAATAAATTAGCATGTTGCATGTAAATGAAGCAATTACAAAGGACTTTTACAGAAGCTATTTGATATATTGGTAAATTAACAGTTTAAGGAAGTTCCGTAAATGGCATGCACTGTAGTCTTACTATTAAATACTCAAACATAAAAAAACACTTATATAACTGAAAATGCAGTGGTTGTTGATTGTAGGAACAATACCTAGCCATCTAAATAAATAAATACATACAATATCAGAATACAATACAGCATACAGTAATCATCTACAATATGAACAAAAGTGAAATGTCATAATTACTTCCCAAGTAAATTTAATTTACTTTTTTTTTTTTTAAATAACAATGTTTAGCAGCATACATTTTATTAAATGGCAAGCTTTTTTTTCGTTGTTTGTATCATTTATTTACAAATTACCTAAAAGAAGGTTTTAAGACTAAAGTAGCTTTAAGTTTGACGTCATTTTAAAAGCTAGAAAGGCCACATAGTCCATCAAAGAGACAGATAATACAGTGATTTGTTTAGCAAAATTTGATATATGCTAAATTTTTGCTTAATTTCATTTTGGTGTGGTCTGTTAAAAGTTGTTTTGTCTGTAAATGAAAAATGACAAACAAAGAAATGTGGAAAAATTGCAAACCAGCCATAATAGAAGAGGCATAAATGCATCTCTCAACTTACAGACTTGAAAATCGAAATGTTTTGCGGTTTAAGTTCATGTTTGGTAGCATCTATTTGCTAACACGCTGCTAAATATTATTTATAGTTAAAAGAACACAGCTCAAGTACACACAAAAAAAGGAATTTCAAAAATTAAAAAAAAAATTTACTCATGGAAAAAAATGGCAAGTAACATTAAACTGAAGAAGTATTTTCTTGCAAAACGTACTCTAATAAACTTTCTTTAAAACTTAGAGAACATTTACAATCTTCTTGTCTTCCTGGAAAACAGACCAAATAATTTCATGGGTTCTTTAACCCAGAAAGAAGGGCAGCAATGCATCATGGGATACTTATCTATTCAATTCAGACTCCTGTGGTTTAATAACTTTACACATTTGAGAACAAAGAATCAGCCATTAAGAAAAGCAGCATGTTACTACGTTTTCAAACCTGCACTTGAAATGCAAATGGATCCCCAAAAGCTGCTTCGCTCCTTTTCCCATGTTTCCCTCTTATTCCCTCAAATTAAAGCTGTTGTTGAATCTCTCGCCTCTGTGCCGATAACATATAACAACCTGACACAATGAGGGCAGGCAGCACACGCGTCTCCACAGCTTTAAACATGTTCGCTTTCCTCCGCCATGTTGTTTGGTACGGCTCTCCCTGAAAAAAACTTCTGGTGTAATCTGGATTGCTTGTGAGCAGAGGGAAGCTCAAAGAAGAATTAGGCAGCGACTAAACCTTGTTGCTTAGCTAGAAAACAGCTAAAGGGCTTTGGTATCCTTGTTCTTTAGGGAAATGAGCTTCACAAGGGCAAACTACATGTAGGGCAAAGCTGTTCAGGAGGCCAACAGCAGGTAGCAAAATGTTTTTTCAGAAAACTTAGTGCCAACACTAAATTTCTGCCAATGCTAAACATAGCCACTAACCTGTATTAAGGCATTAGCTTGAAAGCTCTTCCAAATATTAGGTCCCTGAAGGCTGCTGGAACTCAATGATTGCAGTAACTTGCTGCAGTAAGAATCTAGCTGCCAATAACGAACAATTTTGGATACTGAGTGCATTAATCAACAGTTAGCTCCAACACCAGAGGATTTTTGTTGTTCACAGGTTGAGGTTAACTTCTCTCTAACTTAAGAAGTTATGTCTAACTTAACCTTAGCTTTAGAAGCTGCCTTTAACTTATCTTTAGCTTAAGAAATTGAGTTGGCTTATCTTTAACTGAGCTAAGAAGTTGTGAACTTATATTGAACTTGTCCAAGTTATCTTTAGCTTATCTAAGAAGTTGTGTTTATCTTAAACTTATCCAAGAAGCTGCCTTTAACTCATCTTTAGCTTAAGAATTTTTAAACTTATCTTTAACTCGTCTAAGAATTTATTTACTTATCTTTAACTTATCTGAGTTTGCATATCTTTAGTTTATCTATGTTGTATTTACTTATCTTGAGCTTATCTTTAGCTAAGAATCTAAGAATTTCAGTTTACTTACAATGAACTTAGTTTTGTGAACTTATCTTAAACTTATCTAAGAAGTTGAGTTTAAGGGGCAGTCGTGGCCTAATGGATAGAGAGTTGGACTTGTAACCTGAAGGTTGTGGGTTCGAGTCTCAGGTCCGGCAGGGATTGTAGGTGAGGGAGTGAATAACCAACACTCTCTCCACCCTCAATACCACGACTGAGACCCTTGAGCAAGGCACCGAACCCCCAACTACATCCCTACTGCCTACTGCTCCGGGTGTATGTTCACTACTGAGTGTACACTTGGATGGGTTAAATGCAGAGCACAAATTCCGAGTATGGGTCACCATACTTGGCCACACACCAATTCCCCTTTCCCCTTTCCCCCTTTTTTAACATCTTCAGTATAAGAAGTTGCCTTTAACTGAGCTTTAGCTTAAGAAATCATGTTTAACTTATCTTTAGCTATCTTAGAAGTTGTGTTTACTTATTTTGAACTTATCTAACAAGTTGCATTTATCTTAATGTTAAGTGAACTTATTTTAAACTTATCTAAGAAGCTGGTTTTATCTAAGAAGTTAAATTATCTTTAGCTTATTTAAGAGATTGTGTTTAACTTTCTTTAACTTGGAAGTTTAAGTAGTTTACTTATCTACTTATCTAAGAAGTTGCATTAAATTTATCTTCAGCATAAAAAGTTATTTAAAAAGTTGTTCTTCTTAAATTCTTTCAAAATTAAATTTATATAGACATGGATCAGTATTAAATTAACACAAAAGATGATATTTTGAAGAATGATGTTTAGCTTATAAACCGTTTTAGTTACAACTGATAACATACAACTTCATTGTATGGACTAAACAAACAAACAAATAAAAACACTCAGATATTTCTCAATATATATATATATATATGTGCTATGCATAAGTTTAGACACCCATGCTAAAGTTGACTAAAAAGAGAAATAAAAAATCAGGTTTTATGGTTTTATTTCAGTTAGCCTAATAGCTGGTTTGATTTGCATTGAGAGATGATCTTATGGAAAGTACTCCATGCCAATCTCTAGGTATGGTGAAGGCTATGTGATGATGTGGGGCTATTTTAATTCCAAAAGCCAAGGGAACTTTATCAGGATGCATAGTATCCTGGATCCATGAAGTAACTGGCCTTTAAAAATAAAAATCTGCCTGCCTCTATGGGAATTTAACATAGGGGTGTCCAAACTTATGCACCCTGTATTTTAAAGAAGAACATTTATTTATTTACGATACATTATTCATTCACAAAGAAAATTGGTGACCTTAAAGGTTGGATTTTTTCTAATTTTTTTAAATTAAGGCATTAAGTTCAGTTTCCAAAAGATGATTTTTTATTTCTCTTTTTAGTCAACTTTAGCATGGGTGTCTAAACTTATGCATAGCACTGTATTTATGCCCATAGAAGAAATAAGTTATACAGGTTTCGGCCGACATGAGGGTGAGTAAATTATGAAAGAATATACATTTTTGGGTGAATAGTCACTTTAAAACAACTAAGTGCAACCTTCTTTCCATTATTTATGTATCACGGTTATACTGAATCTCACATTCCCTTCCTGAAACTCGTGGCGTTCATAAAATATTTTCACATCGATGCGGCTCTACTAGCATGCAAGAATGATCACCAATAAAATTTTAATTAATCTCCTGTGGAATCGGGCAAAAATTAATTAGCACTAAAATGAGTGCAGGGAAGAGCTACAACTGCTATATATAACAGATGTTAATTACATGATTTAATACATGGCCAAAAGGAGTAAGTTGAATTATTATCAGTTAATGATGCATGAACTGATTATAAATTATTCGAACAATTGACTCATATTTTTCTAACTCGTATGTTCACGCCAGACTTCATGTTCAAAAACAAAATTAAACACTAATTTCACTAATGTGAGCTAATTTAGTTTGACTCCTGACAGCATACTGTGTAATAAGTATTTTGGTCTTAAGTGTAAGAATCCCTTCAGGTGTGACATGACAGAGTGACACTTGTTTAGGCCATTTCCCAGTTTTAATTATTTAGGTTAAACAATAGAAGCTGGCATCACACCTGAAGTACTTATAGTACATAAAGCAACATCTGAATACTATATTCTATACAGTATATAGGATTCTTATTCCATCCTTAGGATTCTGTTTAGCAAAAACACTCAGGAAAATGAATCACTAACCAAAACTGAAACAAATCTTTAACTCTGTTCTGTTTCTTTAAAATGTATGTAATAAATGTCCTAATTTATTCAATTTGCTCAAAAGCAGCAGGTCCCAATCATGTAGAAGTAATGTGATTTAATTTATTTATAAATGACGAAGCTCAGCAGTATTCTGCTGCTATGAAACCTTAACTAAACTTTGTATTTTAAAGGTCTTGCTCTCACTTTCATTTAAAAGGAAATTCAGTGCTTCCAGATATTTGCTATTCCTTTTGGAGTGACTGACCGCAAATCGCATGCGGTGAGGGAAAGACTTCAGATGTGAGCTCATGAAATCTGCCTTTTAAAGCTTTATATCAGAGCAACTGAAGTTTGGTCGATGAAGCCTGCTGTGACACCACGTGTATACTTAAACATTTACATACTAACTAAATAAATAAATATATAAAACAAGAGATTAAAAAACTAATAGGGAGGGACAATATGCATAATCAAATAATGTGCAATAATATGCATAATCAATCATTATAATAATAATAATAATAGGGTGGGGTAATGTGCTTAGTGAAAAAATAAAAAATAAACAAAGCAAACCTAACAAAAAACAAAAGGTAAATGCGCTTAAGCTAAGTCAAAACAAAACAAAAAATAAAACAAAACAAAACAGAACAATGCAAACCAAACAAAAAAACAAACAAAATAATAGGGTGGGACAATGTGCTTAGTCAAATTAATGACAAAACAAGAGAAAAAACAAAAGACAAAACAAAACAATAGGGCAGGAGCAAAATAATACAAAAAATAAAAAATATGAAAAATAATAAGTTGGGGGCAAAATGCTTAGTCCAAGTACAAATAAAACACACACACACACACACACACACACACACACACACACAAAGCAAAGCAAAGCAAAGCCATGCAAACTTAGACGAAGTAAACTGCAACCTTTTACTTCTGAATACTGAGGGAAATACATGTAGGACAGGGATTAACTTTAAAATTCCATAAATATGGTATATTTCAATTTTATGTTGTCTTCAATTGTCAGCTGAACTGAAAAAAAAAAGTGTATAATAATAAAATGTTAACCATGAATACACTGTAAGGCTTTTAAACGTCTTATAAATGTTATGCTAGTCTGGAAAACTTTCAGTATTACACAACACCTCAAGCCCTAAATATGAAAAGTACAACACTGCATCTAAAACAAAATGATTCGTCTATCTAGGTCACTCAATTCCTAAAACACCCCAAAGCCAATTTAATGACAATGTATAGGCTACTGTATCAGAAATTTGGTCTTGTAGGCATTTCAGAGATCAATACCTTTTCCTCCAATTTAACGTGTCTAACGGGCAATTTAGACCCCGAGCGTGTCTCTTTTCTACAATACAAGCATTTTTAAAACACTACAGCTACAACCTTTCAGGATCAAAGGCAGCGATTACTACAGACAAATTCAATGTGCTAGCGAACCTGCCGCTCTGGGGATTAGTAATAAATTAATTACTTAAATATGTAAATAAATAATCCTAACAAATATAACAAAAAACACAATGACCACATCAGGTTAATTCATGCCACAGGCTTTGTAAGAGTTATTTATCCTGTTTGTTTCATCTTTGACAGGATTAAAGCTAGCCACATGCAAATTAAAACACAAATGTTACCACACTTTAAGTGTGTTACAGTTTTTGCCTTACTGTGGCACCAACAAACCTCCATAGTCAAGGGGGCGATAGAGTTCCCTTCAGACATCTGTACTACTAAACTCAGGTTACATTTACTAAAAACTAGCAAGTTTTCCTTGCGAACAGAGGAAAACATTCTCAAAACGATCACTGTTCACATGGATGGGCAAAAACAACTAAAAATGGTGTATTATCATGACAGGCCAGTAGTTGGTGATCACTTTGTAAAGAAACAGACCAACTATGTAATACCAAAGACTATTGAATGCCCAAGATGTGACACTTGTATAGTTTTGATTGGGGAAAAATGCAACACTCGATATGGCCACTCTATTGAAAGAAGCCCCACCTTCTAAATAAAAGAGCCAATCGCTAATCAGTAAAGTCAGCACATCACTGCAGCTGCCGTTAGAAGTGCCGGTTGTTATAGAAACAGCCAGCATTCTGAAGTTTTTTAATGCTATTTGAGCAAAATAAAGAACTTCTATGAGACCATTGTTGTCAGATTTCATTGTTGATTTTTTTATGCATGCGCGTGATATCACCATTTTCACAAATTTGTGTTTTCATAATTTAAATGGAGATGATAATGGTATTGTTTTAAATGTTGTGTAAATGCCCCCTAACTGCTTGAGCATGGTAAAACTCCGTTATCACATGGTCACATACATATATTTGTTTGTACTGCAGTTTCAAAAACATATCACACAGTGGCTTCTAGAAAATCAAAACATGGTTACCCTTATCTCTTTCCTCGCCATTGATGGAATTTTCCGACTTTTTGTGTTTTCACTGGAGTATGGTAGGAGGCGCTATTGCACATCTTGTGAAAGAGTATTGAATGTCAGGATCAAAACGTGGCAAAGAAGACAGAAAAAAAAGCAATTGCATGTCTAAGCAGATGCATATATAAAATAACAATCATCAAACATTAATCATTATATAAATCAAAATTGCTTAACTGTACTGAATGAAATGACAATCCAGGTAGTGTTGAACGACTGTGCAAGCTTTGGATGTCCATCTATGTTTTGATCATCGTTCTGAATTCCTATTTGTGCCTGAAATGACGCATATGCGCGAAATTGTCAAAATGCACGTCTCTGCAACTATCCTTGTAAACACAGTTGCTTATGGCTTGGGTGAAGGTAAACAATTGAGAAAGAAAACGGATGTGTAACAGTATATTGGTTCACAGCTGTCATGAACGTTAATCATACAACAAAACACAGAGAAAAAAATCACTTTTGTAGCTTTAACACAGATTAACTCAGTATACTGTATATCGCAGAAGAACAAAATATCAAAATGTTTTGAATATCAAAAATGAGTTTTTTTTAATATTGTGCAGCCCTACAAGACATAGTCTTTGACAAAAATGTGATTTTCTCGTTTTTCTCATTTTATTTGAGCATAGAAAGTTTTCTTGTAGCTTTATAAAATTACGGTTGAACCACTGCTGTCACATTAATTATTTTAATGATGTTCTTACTACCTTTCTGGGCCTTGAACATGTCAGTTGCATTGTTTCCTATGCAGGGTCAGAAAGCTCTCGAATTTTATCAAAAATATCTTAATTTGTGTTCTGAAAATGAAAGAACATCTTAGGGGTTTGGAACGACATGAGAATGAGTTGTTAATGACAGCATTTTTGGGTGAACTATCCCTTTAATAGTTGTGTAAATAGTTTATTTTACAGACCGATCGTTTCACTTCGTAAGATCTCAGTATCGTCAATAGCCATGGGTATTAATTTTGTATTGCCTGTATATGTGTTTTGTATTCTCAAAAACCAACTGATTTTGACTTGCTGTCACGAATTACCAAGGACCATGAATTCAGCTAAAAATCTTTACTTTTCTTTAAAAAAATGCAACACACACACACATTATAAGTACTCTTTTTAAAAGTATGTTGTAGTATACTTCTGGTACATAATTACATAATTTATGTAACATTAACATACATTATTTTTCATATTATGTCACTAATTATCATATTTACATATTCAATAGCCAACAAATATATCTTTGGGCTCAGAGGGAGAAGAGATATTGCTAGGAAATAGAGTCTTATACTCATATACATCAAATGCTAGACAGGGTTTTTCTAATATTTAGGCACAGATGTTAAAACTATAAAGAACTTTGTGCATAAACCGCATAGCAGGATGGGGGGCCTTGCGAGGGCAAACAGAAACTCAAACAATGAAAAATTAACTAATTAAAAATGAACGCCCCACGGGCTGGTTTTAATGGAAAATGGATTTGTTTCCCTGGTTTTGTCAAGTATTTTCCACAAATCAGCCGCTGTTTTCATTTTGAAAGCAACGTCAAAGTAAGAGGGAGAGAGAGAAAAACAGAGATGCTGCCTCAGCATCTTGGACGAAAAGGAAAAATGTGCATACAAAGTGTAGCTGATGGGCATTAACTATATCACACTGTAGTCCCATATGAAATACTCCAAGACAGGAGATGTATACTCCGAAGCAGCAGTATATCTACAGTAGTGCAAACCTATGCATTTTCTAATTAATCATAACCATGCTGCTCGTGACAGTTCTTGCACTTCTGAAACAATTGCATGCACACCTGACTCACAAATGGGAGTTCATTATTGCTCTTAGGAAAAGAGCGTGAACATCTAACATGAACAAAGATGCATACGCTGCCCTCTTGCAGCTACGTGACAATAGCAGGTGCCGTCACATATCCGTGCAAATTAAAGCAGGATGCAGTCACAGCCTCAGCTAACAAAGAGAAAATGTGTGTGGAGAATACAAGGCATCTGGAGCTCGTGAACGTGGAAGATAAAAGCAGAGCGCCTTTCTGTACTTATAGTGTAACACTGAGCCAAAATGCAGTTTCTGTCTTGTGAATTGACAAAATGAACCAACAATATAAATATAACCAAATTAACACATTGTTAATAATATTCCATAAACTTAAGCAAATAACTGACAATGTATTAAAGGTTGCAGAGAAAAAAAGATGCTTTGTTCTCCACTATTATGTGACAGTTAAACAATACTAATCATGACAGACACTGTTTTCAAAACAGGTCAAAGTCATTTTAGGATTATGATAAATTGTCTGCTGCAGTCGGCTGGTTGTCATCATCAACCACCTGAACGCAGGTGATAATTCAAACAAAGCACTCGTCAAAATATTTTACTGAAAGTGTTTTAGGTGCCATGTTTTACTGAATATTTAACTTAAAGGGTTTTCATATGCTTTGTTTTGATACAGACATGTTTATACTAGCCATGAACAATATAGTATATATATATATATATATATATATATATATATATATATATATATATATATATATATATATATATATATATACTAAATTTTAATGGATTTTAACCATTAAAAGCATCAAGTGCCATTAAAAAAAACAACCTTTTACAAAAATATGTTTGGTTTCAGAATAGGAAAAGAAAAGAAACATGTAAAACATGACAATAAAAAATAAACAAGCATAAAAACCGAAAACAAAACATCCAACCAAACAAGCAAACAAAAAAAAAACTAAATAAATATGCATAATAAATAATACAAATAATAATAAAACAAAATGAAGCACTAATGTCAAAATATTTTACTGAAAATAATTTTGGTCCCATATTTTACTGACAGGGTTTTCATTTAGGTGTCATTCCAATATGTGCATATACATACTATGCATGAATAATATAGTATACACGCATATAATGCCATTAAAAATGCCCAGTGGTATTTAAAAAATAAATAAATAAAAACCTTTTTACAAAAATATGTTTGTTTGATTTTAGAATTGCAAAACAAGTCAGAATAAAAACAAAATAACACAAAACAAAATAAAACAACCCCCCCCCCCCCCCCCCCCAATCTAAATAAACAAATAAATAAATAGGCCTACACATGCTGTGTAATGGCATTAAAAGTGCCAAGTGGTATTAAAAAACAACCTTTATCAAAAATAGCTTTGTTTGGCTTTAAAATTGCAAAACAAAAACAAACAAAATAAAAACAAAAGCAATAATGTCAAAATATTGTAAATATACTGTTCATTAACAATATAGAGTGATCATTTGTATTGTGACGAGTTGGCTGCCTCCCCCCTTATTATCATCACCACCCCGTCCCGTATTCGCCGCCCATCACCAGGCTCCCGACGGGAGTGGGTGTGTGAGAGAGGAGGGGCGCTGAAACAACCAGGGCTGGCAGCGTGTGATGAGGTGCACCTGATCCGAATAGAGCCTCATCACCGCCGCTGTTTAAATGCCGAGTGTGCCTCTCCTCGAGAGACCGGTCTCTTCCCCGTACGTGCACGCTGGTGTCCTCGTGGGTCCAAGAGGGGAGCGTCGAGGAGGGAGACGGCTGACGGCCCAGGATGACTGGCCGTATAACCCCCGGAAGCCGCTAAAAGAATCCGCCGCCCCTCGCGCCCCGGTCCCGAGAGGGGAGCGCGTACGACCGCCGGACTCCACCCCTTAACCGGACCCTTCCTTTCAGAACACTGCCCCCCTTCACAAACACCGCAGCACGACGAGGACACCAGACCCCTCTGTTTATTTTTTGGACACTTTTGGACACTTTATTTTATTATTTTGTTTAATAAAACGCCACACCCACTGTGTCTGTCGTTTGCTCTTCCCGCCACAGTATGTATGTATTCACAAAAACATATTACAATTGCAATAGAAAATCAAACAATATACAAAACAACTAAATAAAACATAAAACAACACAAAACTCAATATAAAAAAATCAAAAATTAAAGCAAAACAACGTAAACCACAATATAAAATAACCAAATTAAAACAAAACAACAAGATAAACCTTCCCTCTTCAAGCATAAAGACTGACAGCTCAAGACGGGACACATGAGGACAAGACTGCAGCTTGTCCATTTGTTTGTCCGCCAACAGGTGGCAGATTCCTCCTGTTGACTGAACCTCATGGACATTTCAAAGCTGTGATCAGTGTCTCATAAATATTTTTTCACATTGCATCCATAAGACTAACAGCAGCGTGAATGTGACAATAAACACAGATCTGGGCTGAGTGACTAAGAAGAAAAACAAACATTCCCACAAAGACCTATCAAACAAATGAACGCACATTCTCCAAGACAAACACAATCTAAATAATTCATACAAATAATATATTAAGAATGAGCATGCATACTAATTACATTTCAGGATTTTAATTAGCTATTCATCTCAAAATATCCCAATTCCAATCCAACTCCAGAGAAATCCCAGCCCTCTGCAGGAGGGTTATGCCTTATTTGTGGTTGCCAGATTGTATTATCATAAACTCATAATCACATTTACAACAAACACAAGCAGTCGAAACGGACACGCACTTGAAGACCTGTGCATAAAAGTATTAAAATGACCCAAAACATCAACTTCATGGCTCAAACTGCATTATTTTGAGAAGGCTACTACCGTGCAATGCCTGAATCGAACATTAGATGGTGATGAAGGAAAGTCTTTGATTGCAATTAACAATTTAAAAGAATCTGGGTACCTTTGAGTGTCCTTTTCCTCAGGATAGCCTGTAGGAAGAGCATAGTCCTTCTCCTTTCCTCGGCAAATATTCCCTGATTGCTGCTTTGCTCTGTATCCAGTGCGTCTTCCCAGCTACGTCTCGTCTGTGAGTCAACGAGGTACCTTTTGCTGTCAATCTATGTCAAAATCAAAGATCTGGGATAAAAAACGACCCTATTTCCGCGAGCTTGACGCGTGATGATACCACGAGACGGTTCGGCCTTTGTCTTTTTAAATTACTCATCTGAGCAGTAATCATTAGTCGTTATTATTTGTAATTTTATGCGAAGTCACCATCTCTCCATCTCTCTCTCCTCGGCGCGCATTCGATGTGATAAATGAATGCAAAATGTATGCTCAAAACCTTCGGGACTTTTGATGCCCTAGTTTTTTCTCCCTTTTTTCTCTCTGCCCTCAAACTGCAACCTTCCTGAATAAACTTGAAGATAAGGGGTTTACACAGTGTAGGGTTTGGGTTTCTGACTGCTCTTTAGCACCTATACACAAAAACAGTGGCTCGTATGCAAACGTCTGACAGATTTTTGGACCAGCGTTCATTGAGTTCATGAGTTCATTTTAGCAAATCCGCAAATAAATAGAATTAGCACAAAGAAGATGGTATTTATGAAAGGTTGTATTATTGAGACACTTTACTGTAAAAAAGATTCATGGTGGCTTTTTGCTAAACGGATTATATGGTGATGTTTTGGGGTGTTTTAATGAGTTTAGTTTAGGGTGTTTTAATGAGTTTACGTGTGCAGTAAATGGGCTACAGGTGCCGCATTCCCCAGGTCAAGCCACTTTTGAACCAGAAACAGCGGCAGAAGCGCCTGACCTGGGCTACAGAGAAGCAGCACTGGACTGTTGCTCAGTGGTCCAAAGTACTTTTTTCGGATGAAAGCAAATTTTGCATGTCATTTGGAAATCAAGGTGCCAGAGTCTGGAGGAAGACTAGGGAGAGGGAAATGCCAAAATGCCTGAAGTCCAGTGTCAAGTACCCACAGTCAGTGATGCTGGTGTTGGTCCACTGTGTTTTATCAAGGGCAGGGTCAATGCAGCTAGCTATCAGGAGATTTTGGAGCACTTCATGCTTCCATCTGCTGAAAAGCTTTATGGAGATGAAGATTTCATTTTTCAGCACGACCTGGCACCTGCTCACAGTGCCAAAACCACTGGTAAATGGTTTACTGACCATGGTATTACTGTGCTCAATTGGCCTGCCAACTCTCCTGACCTGAACCCCATAGAGAATCTGTGGGATATTGTGAAGAGAAAGTTGAGAGACGCAAGACCCAACACTCTGGATGAGCTTAAGGCCGCTATCGAAGCATCCTGGGCCTCCATAACACCTCAGCAGTGCCACAGGCTGATTGCCTCCATGCCACGCCGCATTGAAGCAGTCATTTCTGCAAAAGGATTCCAGACCAAGTATTGAGTGCATAACTGAACATAATTATTTGAAGGTTGACTTTTTTTTTTGTATTAAAAACACTTTTCTTTTATTGGTCGGATGAAATATGCTAATTTTTTGAGATAGGAATTTTGGGTTTTCATGAGCTGTATGCCAAAATCATCAATATTAAAACAATAAAAGGCTTGAACTACTTCAGTTGTGTTGTAATGAATCTAAAATATATGAACGTCTAATGTTTATCAGTACATTACAGAAAATAATGAACTTTATCACAATATGCTAATTTTTTTAAAAGGACCTGTATATATATATATAAGCACAAAGATTTTGATAGAGAGAGATGCATCTGTATACATCATTGTGAACTTTAAAATCATGCAATAACATAAAATAAAATTTGAAAATATTTGAAACTGTAATTTACCCCTGGGTACTGGGTATTTACACGACAACGATATACTAAATACAGAGGTTTTTCTGTTGCGTTTTCAAAAAAATTGTGTTCAGGCGACAACATTGTCAAAACAATCCCAGTTCACACTAATCTCTGAAAATTACTAAAAAAAGCTGCATTATTCATGCCAGGCCAGTAGTTGGCGATGTCACTTTGTAAAGTTATACTAGATACAACTATAAAATGAACACGTAATATGCATACACAGAACAATATCTTTATCAAAAACTTGCACTTTGAATCTGAAAAGTTTGTGTCGTGAAAATGAACGGCCAAAACATATAAAACGTTTTCCATTTTTAGCTGAAAACGGTATTGTGTAAATGGCATCTGAGACTTTTACTTGAGTGGTATTGGAATTGTTGACTTGTAACTTGGAATGGAGTTGCCTAATGGTTCAAGAGTTGGAATCGTAACCCAAAAGTTGAGAGTTCAAGTCTCAGGTCCGGCAGGGATTGTAGGTGGGGGGAGTGAATGTACAGCGCTCTCTTCCACCGTCAATACCATGACAGAGGTACCCTTGAGCAAGGCACCGGACCCCCAACTGCTCCCCGGGCGCCGCAGCATAAATGCCTGCCCACTGCTCCGGGTGTGTGTGTGTTCACGGTGTGTGTGTCTGTGCACTTAAGATGAGTTAAATGCAGAGCACAAATTACGAGTATGGGTCACCATACAAGGCCACATGTCACGTCACTTTCAAAAAGTTATTTTGTATTTATTTATTTATTTTGTACCTTTCAGGCACTTCACACCTCTGGAATACTGTATTCAGATGTAACCCCCTTTTGTAATTGTTAGCATTTTTATAAGTAACTAATTTAATTACACATTTTCTCCAGTAACTGTAACAGATTACAGTTGCATTTATTTTGTAATCAAATTATTACTCCCCAACACTGACAACTCATCATGACATACACAAATGAAAACTTCCAAACTTTTTTTTTTCCTCCTGTAGATTCACACCTGGTCATTTCAAAGAGTGTTGTGGACAAAATTGGCCATGTCAGCATTACAATTAATATCAAAATGGCAGTGGTAAGTTAATCTTGTAAATTTCCTGTCCCTCAGACAGTCATTCAGAGAAAGACACATTTCGTCTACCATGACTAACAGTCGTGGTCTGATATCTGTGTGGATGTGCAGACTGTATTTTGGCTGCTATATCATTTTGTAATCTCCCTGCAGAAATCCTGCTGTGCTATTCAGACACATGAGGGTATTTCTGCTGTTATGAAATGGTAAAACTGCACCGATTTCTGTGAACAATCCAATCTAAGCACAAGGACCGCAGTGAAACCACCACAGCACTTCAATGAATCACCCACACAACCCTTACATGAACTAATAGTGGATGCTTTATACTATATAAGTCACGCTTTTCGAATTCAAAGTGTGTATTACTTATTATCCAGTAGTAGCAGTAGCAGTAGTAGTAATAATGACACTTACATTTTATATTTTGTTTTATAATAATAATAATAATAATAATAATAATTGAAATAGGTATATATTTAAAATATATTTTTTAAATAACAAAATTTATTATAATTACAGATTATGTTAATGAATATAATATTAAACAAAATGTATATATATATTAAGAATAATAAAAAAATACTAAATAAGAATAATTAGAAAAGTAATTATTTGTGTTTTTCATTTTTATTTTATAAATACTGCAACTGTAGTTTCAATAATAATAATATAAAATGAATTTGTATTATTCAAATAAATAAATAAGTGTGTGTGTGTGTGCACATGCATTTTTGTGACAAATGAGGATATAAATTTGTATAATGACACAGGTATTACAAGGTGAAGGTGACTTTTCAGGATATTGACCCATGTCCCCACTTTTCAAAATGCTTATAAATCATACAGAGTGAGGTTTTTTGGGGGAAAGTAGAAATGCACAGTCTCCTGTGAGGGCTAAGTTTAGGTGTAGGGCAATAGCACATACAGTTTGTACAGTATAAAAACCATTACGTCTATGGGATGTCCCCACTTTTCACAAAAACAAACATGTGTGGGTGAACTTTTTTCCCCAAAAGTATTAACATTTTTTATATTATTATTATTACTACTATTTATTATTATTATTATTAATGGATCACAAGTAACAAAGTTTAGACTTGAAATATTACTATAATACACTGCTTTACATACAATAGGCCTGTCATTTTTTCCTGAATCAGGCTCCTGTGCGGAAACAATTATTCCCAGAGAAGCCAAGAATCATTACAACTTACTGTGTCAGCGTTTTAACATGCAGCGCCAGTCTCTTTATAATATGAAGCAAGAGGATCATGGATAGACTGTGGCTTTTATGCTGCAAGCTGTAGTCTCTGACGCGACAACTTTAATTTCATCAATAGTCCAAATGTGATTCAGAAGTAAGTGGTTTGAGAAGCAGCTTTAAGTCGAGCAAAAAAAAAAAAAAAAAGCTTTAAGAAGAGCCACTTGCACAGCTTTCACTTCACTTTAGTAACAATTGAAAGCTACAGGATTTTTTTATTTTTTTTATTATAGGGGCAGAAAGAGACTAGAAAATGGTCACATACTGTGGTTTAGTGCAGTTGACTTATTAATTGATTCTGTGAACTCCAAGGGAAATATGATGGAAACTATTTGAGTATTATATATATATATATATATATATATATATATATATATATATATATATATAAGAGGATATTACATTCAATTTTGAGTATCACAGGCATCAAAATGTGCATACTGTAAAATGTGCATACAATAACATGCTACTGTAAAGCGAAGAGCTACATATAAGAACAACAACTCCCAGCAGCTTCGGGTTTGCAGTGAGACAGTATGAGATCATCTGTAGATCTCCAGAGAGAGTCACTTTATTTAGACAAACAGTGTCTGATCTGTTAACACTGCTGAATTCACTGGGACACACTCAGCAAATATTTAGGAGCTGTGGATAGGAGCTCACAATGAATAGTTTACATAATGTCAAGATCAGACTTAGGCTCTAAATCTGAATTTGATTTTCTCTAGTGATGAAAATATATATGTAAAAACAACAAACAATATGTAAACAAACAACAACAATCGTTCATTTACTTGTTTTAAAAGTAATGCGTTACTTTAGTTACTTTAAAAAGTAATCTGATTACGTTACTCATGTTACCTGTAAAGCGATACATTTTTTTGACAACAAGAAATATTACAGACACCAAGCTTTTGAATATCAGTGTATACATATATTACATTACTAAAATTTAAAACATGAGAAACAAGAAGTGGTATCAAGCAAGCCTTTTTTGCTACGCTTCTAACTTGTATCGGGTTTGAGCATTCTAGTATTTTTCAGACACGTTATAAAAGAACAAGTGTTGTGTGGTATTAAACAGATGCTAGTAAATAAAAACAAAAGTTTGCATTAAGCAGGAAGTCCACATGCATCATATCCAGAAGGATTTCCAGTGGGAGAGATGTAGTGAGATATTTAAAAGACATCAAAATGTCAGTGTGATACAGGGACTTCATACAATAATGACCGTGATACAGCACAGCGTCATTTCACAGCCTCAGGACTCCTGAAGCAGTGGAGAGCAGCGTGTGTATGATCTTCAGCGAGCTATTATGTGCATGGAAAATTAGATGACAAAGCTATTAATTCAGCTCACAGCCAAAGAGAGAAGCCACAGGGTGGGCTTGTTTGTGAATTATAGCATTACTGCATCTGTTCATCACTAACACACTCTCGCTCCGTCCGCCTCAACCTGTTCTGTTTGGATCGTAATAACAGGGTATCGGTGTCAAAAGTTCTTTAGAATATAGAAAACTGGGTTTCTGAGGGCAATATGAGTGACTGTGTACTGGTCAAAGTCAAAAGGTTCTACTTTTATTGTAAACTTTTGGGATTGTGTTGCCCCCAAAAAAGCTCATTTGGGTTTGGGGTTGATTTTTGGCCAACTTGAATCCAAGAGCATTTGTTAAGATGGTTGAGCCTTAAGTCAAGCTTGAAATAAGACAATGACCTGAGAAATGGAGGGTTGTGGAAAAGCCAAGTTAAGTCCAGATGCGAGAGAACTGAAGCAGGCAGATCATGATGAACGTACTCAAACAGATAAAGGTCTGCATGGAGTCATATGTTTCAAAGCAGGTCAGTGTAAGGAACTGACAATTGGGTGAATGTGATTCATAAACTCAGTAAAAATGCTATTCATACATTTAATGGCTTAAATATGCCTCTTCAATGTAAACATATTTAATTTCAGGTGGAAAATGTTCTGGGCAGAAAAGATGTCAGTGTTTAGTTTTTATTAATAGTTTGAATTAGATTTAATTTTTTTATATTTTATAGTTTTTTTTGTTAAAAGTTTTCGTATTTTTGTATCATTTGATTAGTTTTCTATGTCTATGTAGTATTTATTTTATTTTTTATTTCATTTGTTTTAGTTATTTTAGTAAAGTACATCAAATTCAAATAAATAAAAATGGAAATGACTAAAACTAAATTAAAATACACTAAAGTAAAGGTAAACTAAATGTAAATTAAAATGAATGTAAAAGTAACTTTTTTGGGGGGGTATGGTTCTATTTTAAATCTGTAGATTTGAAAATGCATCTCATAAAAATATGAAGCATCACAACTGATTCAAAAACTTAAAATAAGAATAAATTAATTACAATTCATAATTTATAAAACAAAAATGTAAAAAGTGTTTCCACAAAAATATTTTGCAGTTGTATTATAACAAGTCGATAAACTGTCATGTGGTGTGACTTTTCCAAAACTTTGATATTTGACATATTTTATAAATAAATAAAATCAATGCTTTTAACCTTAAAGAATATATTTCAAAAACATTTTTTTAAACAATGATTAAGATGTGTGTACTCATGTATTTAAGGTTTAAGGAAACATTATTGCATTTTACTGATGGTTACACCACATGACACTTTTAGTCAATAAACTAAAAGTTTTCTTACATTTTCTTACAAACCCATAAGAAACCAACATAAACACAAACACTGCATTGTTAAGAACTTGACACTAGGTTTTTCCTTTTGTTTACTGTAGATACTATTATGCACATTAATGCATTTCTGACTATTTGTGTCAAATAAATGATTGCAAAATAGTAACTTTGATTTTTACAATTCAGATCACCGTTATTAGCTGTGCTAAAGCGAGTGTCACTATCACTTTTGCTCATACTTACAGCTAGACACGTGAATGCATTTGCACTTGCTTTTTAACAGCTCTGTCCATTCTAGCAGACATTACCTCTGAACTCTCATACCCAAGCTTTATTGGTCTTCCTCTGGCCGGAGCTGAAAGCTTCCTCGTGGGAACAGTATGGGGGAATTAAATTTGTCTGATCCACCATGAGGATATAGAGCACTGGAGGCAATAACCCTGCACTGCTGAGAGGAGATTGCTGAGAGACCGAAATGAGCGCTAATATTTGAGAGTGATAGAGGTCCATTGAAGGGCTATTGTCTTTCCGCAATAAATGGGTGTGCTGTAAAATTGCTGTACTATGCAAATCACTGGCAAATGGTTATAGTAATATATGATCGCAGCAGCTGGCTTTCCATCCATGTATTGTTAGTTTTACAAACTTTGGGATATTATGCAAGGAAATGCTGTGTGAAATCACCTCAATGCAAATAAAATTGTGAAAATGTATGTCAGTCAGGGTATCATGTTCTCCTTTTAAAAAATAAAACAAGTCATAGTACATTTCTTTCGACACTAATAAATACATGGTAAATTCAAGCCTCTCAATATTTTTGCCAAAACAATTTCTATATTGTGTGAAGTAGACACTGAAACTGTCAAACTGCACCTTCAGAGAAGCAACAATTAAACATCATCGTTTCAGTCAATATTTTGGCAGATAGAAACTAATTTTAGTTAATCACAGCCAAGTTGTGCTGATTCGTTCCCTCGTTTCAATCATTGGCATGTTGCATGTTGTTTTTGTTTTAATTAACTGGCAGCCACGTTGTACTAATTCTTTCCCCCGTTTTAGGAAATCGCAACCACGTTTTACTGATTTGTTATTCGTTTTACTGACTTTGACTTAGTAAATTGTAGCCACGTTGCACTGGTTCATTTCCTCGGTTTTTAAATTCCTTGTAATATTGTACTGATCCGTTCCCTCATTTTTGTTAATCCTAGTCATGTTCTACTCCCTTGTTTTAGTGAATTGTTGCCACATTGTACTGATTCCTTTCCTCGTTTTAGTGAATTGTGGCCACATTGTATTGATTCATTCCATTGTTTTAGTGAATTGTGGCCACATTGTATTGATTCGTTCCATTGTTTTAGTAAATTGTGGCCATGTTGTATTGATTCGTTCCCTCGTGTTAGTAAATTGTGGCCACGTTGTACTGATTAATTCCCTCATTTTTGTAAATTGTGACCACGTTGTACTGATTCGTTCCCTTGTTTTTGTAAATCATGGCCATATTGTACTGATTTATTCCATCGTTTTAGTAAATCGTGGCCACGTTCTACTGATTCCCTCCCTTGTTTTAGTAAATCGTGGCCACATTGTATTGATTCGTTCCATTGTTTTAGTAAATCGTGGCCACATTGTATTGATTCGTTCCATTGTTTTAGTAAATCGTGGCCACATTGTATTGATTCGTTCCATTGTTTTAGTAAATTGTGGCCATGTTGTATTGATTCGTTCCCTCGTGTTAGTAAATTGTGGCCACGTTGTACTGATTAATTCCCTAATTTTTGTAAATTGTGACCACGTTGTACTGATTCGTTCCCTTGTTTTTGTAAATCATGGCCATATTGTACTGATTCATTCCATCGTTTTAGTAAATCGTGGCCACGTTCTACTGATTCCCTCCCTTGTTTTAGTAAATTCTGGCCACGTTGTACTGATTCCTTGTATTGATTCGTTCCATTGCTTTAGCAAATTGTGGCCACATTGTATTGATTCGTTCCTTCATGTTAGTAAATTGTGGCCACGTTGTATTGATTCGTTCCCTCATGTTAGTAAATTGTGGCCACGTTGTATTGATTCGTTCCCTCATGTTAGTAAATTGTGGCCACGTTGTATTGATTCGTTCCCTTGTTTTTGTAAATCGTGGCCACATTGTACTGATTTGTTCCCTTGTTTTTGTAAATTGTGGCCACGTTGTACTGATTCGTTCCCTCATTTTCTGTAAATTGCGGCCACGTTGTACTGAAACTTTCCCTCATTTTAGTAAATGGTAGCCATAATGTACTAATTCAGTTCCTTGCTCTAGTAAATCGTGTCCATATTGTACTAATTTGTCCCATTGTTTAGTCAAATTGTGGCCATAATGTACTAATTAATTCCCTAAGTTTACTTAGGTATTTGATTTAATTTACTAAAATGAGGAAACTAATTAGTACAACTTAGTTACAATTTACATAAAACTAGGGAATTAATTACTAAGCCATGGATACTAATTATCAATGCATGTCCACAGCATCTCTTTTTTTTTTTGCATAAAATGTGTAGGGCTCATAAGATAAAACTGGGTCTGGATTCAAAATTGTGTTGCCCACACACCAAAGCTATTTTTTCATAACATATGCGCCACTCTACAAAGAAAAAAAAAGAACAACATTTCATTCTGCATTTTCTGAGGAATAAGGCCACAACTCTACTTGCATGTTTTACTAATGCAGCATTGTTAGCATACAACACTGTGGCTCTAAAATAGAGCTATCTCCCTTTGTAAACCTGGATACGGTGCCGACGGCATCAATAAACAAATAGGACATTTTCATATTCCCCTTGCTTTCCCTCGCTGTGTCCTCCTTTAACAAAGAAAAAAATTATATGGTGGGCGCCAGACACGAGCAGATATTTTCACACGCTGTTCCAAATTGTTGTGCTGCTGCTCTTTGGGTTAGCGCTAGTTGTGTCAAGTGCAACCCCGGATGGGATCAAATATTCATCAGTCTGTGCTTGTGTCATCGCGAATCAAAAAGACGGCGGCGGGGAAAGAGAAGCCGCTTTGATCAGCTCCTCTCTGGAGCGCTCCCTTGTTCCTGCAACATCCTGATTGCTCCCATCCACCGAGACTCAAGCATATCGCTTTCACAGAGAGAAAAACCTGGGCTGTGTTGAGCTTCACACATCACATGGCCACATGCTCAAGGTGGAATTGTCTCTTGTTTTGTGTCACCTCTGCAACAAGAAGAAACTGAACAAAAACTTTTAAGTCTTGTTAGATCTATTGTAGTCTACGCTTCCGACCCGGCTTGGCAAGCTGCCCAAGGATCATTCATGGACCACCTGATGAGCAGTGCAGACAAAAGTGGAAAGGGCTTTTGCAAAATGGCTAATCTGAATCTGAAGTAAGTTGAATCACAAAACCTTGAGAAATCCAGTAATAAGTTCTTATTGTAGCAAACTACAAAGGCACCACAGGAGGTTTGCTAGTTAAGAAACCTGATATGGATGCTAAAATACAGTACAACACTGGCAACAGTGCTGGCATTTTCATTAGGGTTGGTCAGAATAAGCTACAGTTTGGAAAGGCTTTGTTCTAAGATCAAATGAGATACCTACATAGGCAAGTACATGCTAACGGAAAACCTTAAGTAACTGAATTAAAACACGCTACATAGGGAGCACATGCCACACAATAGCACTCCTCGCAGGAAGTGTGCAGAAGACTCAGAAGTGATTTAAATATAGTTTGCCCTGCTGGAAAAAAAAAAAAAAACTCACAGAATTTGTAATGGTTTTAATGGTTACAATAGGAAAGGTATGTGTTTTAATGGAAACTGTAATGGGTCTCTACTGTTAATTTGATTGCTTTTTATTGGTTGCATGTTAAAACCACTAAATCCTTGTGGAATACACACTTTTTTATTACAGGTTTGTGTAATAAAACCAGTCCAAAGGCCAATCAAAAATAAGCCAAAACAAGCCCAGTGACCGTATCCAAATATCAAAACGCAACATATGCAACTCCCTCACCTAAAATAAATATTTTATACACAATTTCATCTTCAAAATTACTAATAGTAATCAGAGACCATCTGTTTTCAGAAAGAAGCTCACTTTTTATGAAGAACTCAATCTAGAACAGTTTTATCATTGGTAGAATGTAAAATATTTAAATGGACACATTTCAGTCTTTTACAATTTGTGCAATATATCAAACCTTTAAACTGAAGGAGGGAAAAATCAACCCGGCAACAGCTTACAAGTAGCCCAATTCCACAAAAAAACTTGGCAGCACGGCAACTGGAAACCATTATGTAATGTTTAACAGTAGATGGTTTGTAATGTTTGTAATGGAATTTGTGGTGGAAACCATTGGAACTTCTGTGATGATTGCCATTGTTTTGTTTTGTTTGTTTGTTTTTGCAATGCAAATTGCACAGAAGAGTTGATGTTAACATGCTAAGCTAACCATGAAATGCACATATTCAGTTCAAGTTAGCTTGATGCTAAGTTAACAACACAATATGTTAATGTTGCAAAGCCTCTAACACAAAGTGCACAGAGCATGGTGATTTCATTGACGTTTGATGTTAAAACTTAAATTTTAAAGTTTAATGTTAGAATGTTGCTAAGCTAACAATGCAAAATGCAGAGAACACTTGATTACAAGATGTTAAAGCCTTAAGCCCCATTCACACTACAAGCGATAAAGCGACACGATCCCATAAATTTCAATGGACAGCTAGTTAATGATTGGCGACCGGATGGGGCGTGTCCAGCGGCGCACAAAGTTCAGAATCCTTCAACTTTATGCAAATGAAGAGCGACTTTCGGGAGCGACAGCCAATAGGAAAGAAGACAGTTGAGCTCATGTGATTGTTCTCAGCCGTATATAAATATATGCAATGGAAAAAAGTAGGCTCTGTTTCTCATTAATTTTTGTTTGTATATACAGACTTACTTTATATTTAGTATTTTGCCTCCAAAATGTTTGTATGTAGTGGCAAGAAACCTAATTCGCTGTAAAGGCAACCAGTAGTGAGAACGCCCACTAGCAACCTTATCACCAGCCCCTGGCGACATGCAGCAATAAAGTCACTGCTTGTGTGAACGCAGCTTTAGATGTTAAACAGATATTAAATGTTAAAACAAAACACACAGACTTTATTCAAAAGTGATTAATAAAGTTTAATGTTAGCATGTTGCTAAGCTAATAATGCAAAATGGACAGATGACTTGAAAGTAAAGGAAAATAAGAAAGGAAAGTGATTTTAAAAGATAGCATGTTGATAATGAAAGTGCATAAAAGACCGTTCAAAATGGATTTCAATAAAAATGTTAAATAGATGTTAAAACTGGAATAGATTCAAGGGTGATTAATAGTTTTGTCAACTGCTAAGCTAACAACACAAAATGTGCAAAACACTCAATTCAAAAGTAATTTCAATAAAGTTTGATGTTAGTATTTTGCAAAGATAGCAATGCAAAACACTGACGACTCCATCTAATTTAAATAAAAATGTTACCATGTTGCTAAGCTTATGATGCAAAGTGCACAAATCTTATTTCAAAAAAGATTAATGTTAACATGTTACTAAGATGTGCGAAAAACACACAGAAGACTTGATTCAAAACTGATTAAAAATGTCTGATTTTAGCATGTTGCTACCAACACAAAGTGCAAGACTCGATTCAAAAGTAATTCAAAAGTCTTTTAGCATGTTGCTAAGCTTATGAGGTAAAGTGCACAGAAATTATTTGGTAAAGATTAAAAACAGCTACAACAAGCCCATGCTGGTTGGCTGGTTAGATGGTTTCCCACCCTGACTAAACTGTTCAGCTGGTTTTAGCTAGTTAGCTGGTCTTCCAGCCTGATCAGCTACATAAGTGGTCATAAACTAGCTATGACCAGTCTCAAAGACCACCTAAAACCAGCCAACCAATCCTGACAATGCAAAATGCACAAAATGCTTGGTCCAGTGATTTTTATACAATAATATTGACATGTTTCTTACCTAAAAATGATATTAGCATGTTGCTAATTTAATTAGTATTAAACTGACAAAAGCACACACCAATATTAACTAAAATAGTCATATTTTAAGTTAGCTAAAGCTATTATCTGCAAAGATCTTTAGTATGAAATCTGGTATACAGTCAATATCCTTGATTAAATTGTTTCACCTCATCACAAAGCATTCAAATATTGCCTTTTCTGAAAAGTCAAGATACATTTTTATTGCAACTATGGAATACGTTGACGAGAGTGATGTAGATGCTTTGTTTGACTAGGGGGCATGTTACCCCATCCACGGGGGCGTTTTGCCCCATAGGTGGGGTACAATGCCCCCTTGGTACAAATTTATATTTAGTTAAAAATCTAATAACATGAAAACTGGACATTTTTCATACTTGGTTTATAATTTATGTCAGTGTCACTAAAACTATGATACCTTTTCTGAACACATTTAATTATAGAAACAAATTGCACAGTCCTTAAGGGGGGCATTTCCACCCACTCTACCCTACTTATGATTCTGCCTTACAAGAAAGACCAGATCTATTGTAAGAGCACCAAGGGAAGGTAAATCTGTGGTAATGACTTGTAATGGCAGTGCAAGAGCAAACAGATTCAGGTCTGGCAGGCCCATCAACAGCCAATTTGGTCATTTGGACCTGGAAGCCGCAGTAATGTGCTGATGTTTATTAGCATCAGCCTTGTATGATAGCATTATTGCTTCGGCTAGAGGAGAGGACAATCATAAAAGCTGATGTATTTTGGATCTTTGACAGCACAGTGTTTTTATAATCCGTTTGAATTCACTCTCAGTTTGCCTTGAACTTCAGCCACTTTGATATTGTTTGTTCAGTGATCCGTGACATACTTAACCTCCTGCGTCTGTCACTGACATATTCGCGGTTCAACAACCATAAAACAGGCTAAAGAACTTTCAATTACCCTCTAAATAGTGCGGGAGAACCATTGTGTGTTATGGTCTCCGAATAAATAAGCAGGTGCCATGTCTTAACCTGAAAAGAGATATTAAATATCAAAATTTTACATAACAATGGAATTAAATGGAGAATTTAGCTGTCTAAATGCTATCCGCATTTAACTTGCGTAAAAAAAAAACCTGTCAGAAAAGTCTCAAAGCATCAAAGTGATACACAAATAGACATTTATGAATGCCATTTTGCATTTGTGAATCATATTTTGTCAGTATATCCATTTTGAGGCTATTTTGACCCAAATTAGCTGCAGCCTTCCCAGAAATCTTTGAGGAAGAGCCATAAATATTGTATGACAGGTATTAATCAGTAGAGGGCAGTAAGAGTACACGTATGTCAGGAGAAACCCACTAGCACTGAATTATAAATAATAAAAATTAGACATTTGATATGTATATTTGAGGTGCCATCCCTAAAAAGAGGGGTTGATTTTACTCCAGCCATATATTTGAAATGACAATCATGGCTATAATGAAAAGGCATAAACCTGTCTTTAAAAATCATAAGCTCGGCTAATTTAAAACCCTCTGGGGCCGGCTGTATCGCCAGCAATACCAACTCGTTTTTTTTATATATGTATATATATATATTTAAAGCAATGTATAAGCACAATGTTTTTGAAAATATAAAGATATCAGCAGTATTTATGGAGGAATAAAACAATGAGGTTCTTAATACAACTGTCCAGATTGTAGTCCTAGCTTATTGTTTCCCTTAGGGGCCGTGTTTTTGGAGTGAAACAAGGTCTGTGGTTACTTGAAGAGACTTTCAATTTTTGTTGTACAACATAAATTACAGGCCTACTGAAATTTGAAACCGCTATGCCTTTAAGCTGGTAACAAGTTGCTACATAATGAGTTGCTAACTGTTGTCCAATTTGTCAAGCATGTAAACTCAAACCCATGTGGGAGCTCTAGACCTTTTTTTAAGTCATAAATAGCAAACTTTGTTTTTCTAAAAATCCATTAGCAAATCCCCAAGAGAACCTATGGTCAATTAGACTTCCGGAGTGGCCAACAAATTGGCGTCTTGAACTAAACAGCTTCATTAGTGTGACAATATTAAACTGGAACAGGTACATTTAGACTAAAAACAACTAATAAAACTACAGAAGGCATCCTAATTTCAAGACAAAATGCAGTTTTTAAAACTAAATTGCTCCAAATACACAACAAAATAGAGCTTGCTCTACCATAAATCTGCTTTGCACGAAGCAAAAATCATGTTATCACTTGATGGAAAAAGTAGCTACTTCTCACTACTAAAACCCAAGTTAGTAGCATTGCACTGTTAGTTTCTCCCCAACTGCTAGGAAATCCAGTTATGTTAGGAAATCATAAGTGCCGAACAAAAACTCTGATAATATTTTTTAAATTTTGACAAGCCTGCTTAAAAAAATAAAATAAAAAAATAGGTCTGATGAGAAGATAGATGTTGGTCGTTCTTTGTTGAATTTTTGTTTAGTGATTCACCCAAAAACTTTTGGCAAACAGCAATATATATAATATCTGCCTGAATTGTCAGTTTTGGACAAAATTGCTTTGGTGCACTGAAATCTCTCACTAAAGTGTCCAACTTTAGGGTACGTTTACGTGACAGCAATATATTAAAAATGGAAAAGCTTTTTATTTGTGTTTTTGGGAAATTCTGCATACAGATGACAACATTGTCAAAAAAAAAGAAAGAAAATTTCTCACAGATCTGTGAAAGCAAATAAAAATGCTGGAATATGCATGCCAGGCCAGTGGTTGGTGATGTCACCTGTAAAGAAATGCTATAATAGTATTGTTTTTAAAAAAAATTACACTTTGAAATCAGTTTTCAGGCCCCGAAAATGCTGTTGCCATGTAAATAAACAGTCAAATGCATAAAACGTTTAGTTGAACGGTGTTGTGTAAACAGCTACTTTTACAGAATTACATACATTTTTTTTTTTTTTTTACAAAACCTAAAGTTAAATAAAAGCTTAAGCTATATTAAAACTTATAATTTTGCCTTTCTGTGAAAATATTTGTTGATTAATGGGAATAATCAAATGATATGCTGATTAATAGGGGTGTGACGAGATCACGTGCCATGAGATCTCACGGTATTAAAATGCGAAAGATTTCACGTTGAGGTTAAAAGCTGTCTTGCGATATCACCATGATATGAGTGTGCAAATGAAATTCGCATAGAATATGCCACTGCAATGTTTACATTTGTCCTTTTTATAGAAATAAAAGCCATTTGATTCAGTTGGACAATGGTCGCTTCAATTCTAAACTGAAAGTGAGCTGCAGAATCACGCACAGTGCAGCAGGAATCAGAAGTCACTGATCATGTGACGAGAGTAAGGCAAGATGACTGACAAGACCATGGTGGAGGATTTGTTGCACAACAGAGCCTGTAGAATGTGAACTCAGCACTGCTGCTCCAAGAGTAATTGCAAATTTGAAAGTAAAAAGTGAGCACATATTCAAAAGTGTTTACAATGCCCTGCATTTTCAGAGCGGCTCCCTAAATTAGGTTACATACAATAGCTATGTTCCAACACCCTGTTTGTATGGCATTTTGAAGTATCACATCAGAAATGAGTGATGGAAATGTCAAATTTAGAAAAAAATCACTTAATTCGCCACAAAAAAACAAAAAAAAACAGCGGGCATTTGCCTCCGAAAGCAATGACCACATTTATTTTATTGTGCTTCATCTGTGGTGCAAGTAATTTAGTAATTTAGTATAAATGAAAATGACTATATATTCAGTGACTTCTCTTACTTTTCTTTGTGATATTTAGTGCCAGTTTATCAGAAAGTAATGATTTTGTTCTCTTTGACTCGTTGGATGAAAATGGTTGTTATTCGCAAATGTTTTATGTGACATTCCAATTTTACACAAATTAAATTTGCAGTTTTGGATGGAAACCCAGCTAATGTCTCCCAATATCAAACTTATCTTAGGCTGGTATCATGCTTAGCTCAGTATCATGCTTGAGGAAAAATGTATTCTCTGTTTGCACTTTGAATATTAGACTTATTGTTTGCACTTAAGACTAAACATTTTTTTTATTTTTTATTTCTATGTTCAATTTCTGGAAAGGAGTTCAGTTAGCAGGTCCCACAGAAGTTCTAGAAGTTCATAATTCATGTATAGTTTTAAGGTCTGGAGACTCATGTGAATCATACAGGAGAGAAGCCAGTCAGTTGAGACTGTGGCAAAGCCGAGCCAAGTAAATAATTAAAAAGACATATTTTATATTTTACCTTTCATATTTGGTCACAAAAGTGGCTTTAGAAGTCCATATATTTTTAATTTCTATATCACTTAACATAATGCGATGACTAGCCTACTGTCCACAGCTATCCATTTTGTAATCAAGTTTCTCAATCTGTCTTAGGTAGATTTGAGACCCCAAGGTATGTTGCTTTTAGTAACAGCTTGGTCAAGGCCAGGGGTGTCCAATCCTGGTCCTAGAGGGCCAAAGTCCTGCAGAGTTTAGCTCCAATTTGTCCCAACATACCTGCCTGGAAGATTTTAGTAACCTTGAAGACCTTGAATATCTTGGCTCATGTACGTTTTATTGGGGTTAGTGCAAAACCCTTCAGTACAGTGGCCCTTCAGGACCAGAACTGGAGACCTGTGGTCTAGGCTACATGTAAACTCTCCAAATATGGAAGATAATAAAACATGGTAAGGGTTTAGAGTCCTTGCCCCTGGTCCCTGCAATTTGCAAACCTCATCAGTTTCCTCACAGTCTATTAGATCGGCAGACCCTGCTACTCTGCTAAACTTCATTCGCTTTCCTGCCTCTGAAATGGAGCCAAACAAAGCCAGATCAATACAGATCTGCCTCAGGATGCCAAGCAGAGCTTCAAACGAACCTCAGCACCAAGGAGGAGGTCTGATAGCCATCGTAGCATGCTGAGATATGGCATGCTCTCGCTTCGTATCTCTCGAACGCTGGAGCTCATATCAGCACACGGGACACATGCCACCATCCTCTCAGTATTCAGCACCAGCGAGCAGCCCAGTCACAGCGCTGATTAACTGAATGCACCATCACGGCCTCTTGAGAATGGACAAGTGGGCCGCACCAGAAAAGAGATGGACGTAGAAAATGAGCATGAAGAAACTGATTGCATGAAGGGATCTTTTAAAATGAGGGAAGCAAAATAGGGAGACTTGTCTGAAAGGCTGCCAAGTAGAGGCGTAATTTAAAAGCCGAGAGGGCCAACAGCGAGGCAGCTCAGGTTGTTAACACTGTGGGTTGCCGTGGAATGAATTATTATCCTGTAAGGAAGGCGATTTCATTATCTTCATTAAAAACCAATTAATATTCCTAATTATGAAGTCGTGATTCCGTAATGACCGCCAACCTTGTCCTCTCAGATCACAAATCAAAGACTTAGGAATAGTTAGGAAAGAACTTAAGTATAAGTCACCCTAAAATGAAACTTTTGGCATAATGTACTCATCGTCAAGTCATTCCAAACCTTTCTTTCTTCTGTGATACACAAACGGAGAAATTCGATTACTGTGTTTGTAGCTGCAAACAAATCACTGTCGGTGATTTGAACTTGAGAATCGGATCAGTTGTGAACTCGATCAACAAATTCAATGACAAGATCTATTGTCAGAATTTGTCCTTGTCTTTTACAGTCACAGAGGCTTGGACGAACATGAGGGTGAGTAAATGACTTTACTTTTGGGTGAAATTTAACCCTTTAACGCTTGTGAAAAAGTACAATTTAGCATTTTTTATGAAAATAATATATTTAAGGATATACTTCAAAACTCGACCAAAATATATTTCTGTAATACGTGCTAAATAGTACTTTCTCAAATATATACTTGTACATACAATGAAAGTCGGTGGTAACTAAAACATTTTTCTAAATATCTTTTGTGTTCCTCAGAATAATTAATACAGGTTTGGAACAACATGATAGAATTTCAATTTTAGGGTAACCTATCCCTTCCCATTAAGTACAAACTTAATGTTATTTTTTTCAGACACTTAATTGCTTGTTAATTTGAATTAAATATATTATGCATTATAGCTTAAATTTATATTGAATGCAATTAGAATTTTAGATTGCTTTCTGGAGTAGGACATAAGTGCATCTTTATATGTAGTTTTATAACTATAGTCTTTCAAATATGGTTAAAGTGTACTGCTGAACATAATGAGAAGCGTTTATGTAAACTAAAATATAATGCTGTTCTGCTGAAACATGCATGTCATGTCTAAGTTGTCAGGGATCTGGAAGGAGGACCCAGTTGCAGAGTGAGTGACAATTTTGACAAAACAGACTGATACAGGAGGGTAGTGTGGTGCATATGAGAGACATCAGGAACACCGAAAACCAAGAGACAGCTAGGGAAGACCACTGGAACGGTCTCGGACAGCAACTGGCAGATTACAATAGCAGCAAAAGGAGCAGCAAGAATCGGCAGATAGGGAGTACCAAACAAGGTACCATAGAGCTAAGCTCAGATACTTGTAGACTGCCAACTCTGAAGCAGACCAAGTGCAAGGCAGGGAGAACCAGTGGCAGGACTCACAGGAACAGGTCAGGACAGGACAGGAACTCGAACACAAAAAAAGACAGGACAAGGTTCCACAGGAACACAGTTTCTCTAAAGCAGGCAGGGAGATAAATAAAACAAAGATAACCGATAAAGACTGAAGTAACAATAAGAAATACTTACCAATTTAACCAACACAACTAACTAAATGAATATCAAACAAACAAACAAAAGTCAGGACTAGAAGAACTGAATTATTCAAATAAAAGCAAAAGGAAAAAAAAAAAAAAAAAATGCAAAACAAGGAGCAAGACAAGAACATGGAACTACAAAGGACTAGACAAGACAGGACACAAGACCAACCAGACAGGGAGACAGAAACACATACTCAGCCACATCCACAGGCAGAGAAAAAGACAATGACAGAAGGGGTGAGAATGACAGCGAACCAGCAAAGACAATAGGGCAAGGGGCCCTATAAATAGGGAGGAAAGCACATGAGGAGCAGGTGAAAGCAATTACACTAACAAGGACTCAGCAAGGGCTAACAAGAGGGTGTGGTAAAGATTTTTTTAAGTACACTTAAGTTTAATTATTTTATCTCCAAATCCAGTTTTATTTTAAATATCCTTTTAAGATTTGAAGTGCACTACAAGTTCACATTAAATACAATTAAGCACACTTTTTCACAAGGGAGGCTGATATCCATAGAAACCATTCAAATCACGTTCATTCATAATTAACTTCAAATCACCAACAAACAGACAAAAATAGAACCTTGACTGCTTCTTTAGCTAGATTCAGGCCAAAAAAAAACATCGTTTTACATGGACGAGATAAAAAGTCCTGTTGCTTGCCGCTATATTGAGACACACTGTACTTTTACTATCTACAAGATATCTTGTGTTGTACATTTCATCTCGTATTACCATTTTAGTTGGTTAAAAATGCAAAAAGATCTGCTCTGAAAAAAGCCTTGCTAGCATGTGAGCTTTTAACACTTTATAAAAATGAACCAATGTATGTGCAGTGAAGCATATTGCCACCAAAAATAGTGATTTCCATTCTCTTGTTAAGCCTTGCCCTGGGCCAACACCATCGCCACACTGACAACAATATCATTAAATAATAATTGCTACAGCAAACAGTCCTTCTCTGTGCTAAATACATTTTCTGTGCTAAAATCATTTACTTTGATAAACACATAAAAGAGCCCAGCTGTTGGCTTCTAGCCATAAGGAAAACATATTTACAACTCCCATTTGTAATTTAATGAAAACACCAGCTCACTATTGACTCAGTGTTTAAAAAAAGGTCTGGGTCATGATTTAATTCACTGAAATGTTTTCATATTAACTTAGAACTACAAAATACAAAAGATCCTTTGAATATTGACTCTTTGTGTCTACAAACAATTAACCTTGCAGTCAAAGGATTTGTTACGCTTATGACTTACAACAAAAAGCACAAATGTTTTGAGCTCTTTCACAGTCCAAGACTTTGTTTTCAATTTTTACAATCCACAAACTTTAGGTAGACACAACAATCCAATTTCAAAGGCAAATGCACCTTGTGATGAATATAAACAATAACATCTTCAAACAATGCTATGCAATCTTTTTGCCCTGCATACACTCCCTTAGCAGAACAACTTGCACAGCGGTGAGTGAATAAAAGTGAGCGAGGTCCCTAAAGCATTCCAGGTAGTCAAATAATGCATGTGCGAGAAAGCAATAAATCACCCCCATCTGGCAACATCCTCTATGCTAGCGACTTGTGACATGGATCAAAAGGAAGAGCTTTTGTTTGTACTCATTAGCCGGGGCCTTATAGCTTTCATTTTCTCAAAGCACCGCGCCAAGCAAACACTCTAAACATCTACATCCTTTTCTTGGAAAATACCAGGGAATAGATGTAAGGTCTCTTGTGGACCACTTAGAAATGAACATCCAGAGACAATGTCACATCCAACTTTCATCTCCTTGCTTTAATCTGCCTCTTATTCCATCTTCTTCAATCAGTCGCTGCTCAGAATTCTAGCGCCAACAACGCAGCCATGTAAATCTTCACAATTTCAATCTTTAAATGTACTTTCATCCTCCATTCTCATATTACTGGTATGAGAGGTCAGTCAGTCGGGACAGAGATCATGTTCAATTATTTTCACAATCATGCTTTTCTTTGATCTGTTCTTCTTTGCTGCACATAACTTTTCGAAATCGAAAGAGTCATAAATTAAGTTATCTATCTATCTATCTATCTATCTATCTATCTATCTATCTATCTATCTATCTATCTATCTATGTTACACATATGGTATTGCAATGAATTTTCTACAAAAATAGCTTAAAAATGTATCTTTATGCTATTTTGTTTTGCCAAAAATTTAATTATTCTATTGTTTTCCTTGAATTAGCACAGGTTTCATATTTGTTTTTGAAACTCATCGATCATAATCACAATGCTACAAAAAAACTCAGTGCATAAGTTCAGATCAGTGAGGCTTACGATCAATCAGTTCCCAAAAATAAATACAAAACCTGTGCTAACTGAAAGAAAACAAGATGACAAAAAGATTGAATCTAAGGTTTGATTATAATATAGTATAATGAGAGATGTGCAATACATTTTTTAAAGGTCGATCATTTTTTACTAGGAACACCAAATTAGATTAAGGGATTTTCAGCACAGCACAAAGGTTTAAAACAAGACATTTGATAATTAAAATTTCTAATTTTCAAAGAATATGTCTTGAAAGATGCATTGATTTTCACCCCACTAGCAAAGTTTCTTATTTTAAGCATTAATCTAACAACATTTAAGTTACATTTAAATCTGTGCTTAAAACAAGATATAAATGTTATTAAAATAATGTCTGAAAACATGTATTATAATATCATCATACACAATTCTGCTTCAATGAAACTTGAAGACATTTTAATGTTTTAAATGGAAAAGACAAGAAAGAAAGAAAAAGAAAATTAGCAGTGTGATCTAGCATTCGCCCAGAAGTCCTACTGTATCTTATTTCCTGAAAATGTGGTTAAATAGGTTTCTGTGTGGTCATTAAGTAATTGTTTTTATTTTTTTAAATGTATAAACAGTTACAATGGTTTCTATATCCCTGGTGAAAAATAAAGCCATAATAAAATCAATGCAATGTGTATCTCCTCAACGAATGTGAATAGGATATCAGTTACACAATGCTAAAAAAGCCACTCTAAGATAATTGCAAGTCTACGGCCTGCTGCTTTCAGTTACTATCTCGGTTGCATATTTAAGTGAGAAGTTTATTTTCAGCTTGAAATCTCCAGTGCAGTCAGTTTAGTCTCAGCATTTTTATCAAGCTTGTCCTGAGCCCATCTCTCCATATAAAAATCTAATAAAACTGTCGCAGCTGATCAATCCTCTCAGATTAAACTTCCAGTTTTCTCTAGATAGAGTCTTCATGAAGCTAGCACATATAAATTGACATATAAACATAGGATAATCTACTGCAAAGTTCTACGATTTCCATAAACTTGGACAAAGCATGTGGACTAGGAAAGAGATGTTGTCACAACAAATAACATGAGGACTAAAGACCCAGTTTGTTCCAATACATACAATTTCCTTCATCAATCATTTGAACATTGGAAACAGACTAATTTTATTGGTTCAATCTAAAGACTTTCCCACCTTTTATGTTGCCATTACATCATTGGTCACATTATGATTCTATATTCAAGGTGGTGTATTGTTCCCAGCTTCCCAAATCTGTTTCCCTATATATGACTAGATGGCCAAGTGGGATTCTTTTGAATAAACATATGTTGTGTCAGTTTAAGGAACGACCGCAACTTGAGAAAAAAATGTCTCTAAGACATGTTCTCGAAGAAACAATGGATTATGCATACAGAAAAACTGAGGGGAAAAAATGCTTAAGGCACAAGGAAAGAGTAGGAAACCTCATGTGTATCACCCACCATTGATACTTGAACATGTACACTTGAACTTCCGCCAAGGACCAGAGCACTGAAACTGTCAGCACCCCCACACACAAGTTTGCCATCAACGGCTGATGTTGCTTCTACAGTCTTGAACTTTTGTAGGCAATGCTTTATTGATTTCTTGCAAACTAGCTTAAGGCTAGAGATCCCGAGATGCATAAAAATGAGCTCTTCTAAACGGTTGGTTCAGAAGAAGTGTCAAACTTATAGGCTTGATATCTGCCCAGGCCTGTTAAATTTAAGATCACAACCAAGAGTTATTTATGCATTTTTGAGTACTATAAGTGATCTGTACACAGCTATATAGCCAACTATAAATAAATAGTATATATTAGGATATGTTAGTAACATATAGTATATGTTTCTCAGAGCAGTCGTGGCCTAGTGGATAGCGAGTTGGACTTATAACCCGAAGGTCGTGGGTTCAAGTCTCAGGTCCGGCAGGGATTGTAGGTGGGGAGTGAATAACCAACACTCTCTCCACCCTCAATACCACGACTGAGGTGAGACCTTTGAGCAAGGCACCGAACCCAGCTCCCCAGGCTGCGCAGCAGGTGTGTGTTCACTACTGTGTGTACATCTGGATGTGTTAAATGCAGAGGATAAATTCCGAGTATGGGTCACCATACTTGGCCACACACCACTTCCCTTTCTTCTTTCTATATTTGCTGCAACTCTGGCAAAATAAAAAGTAGTTAATGAGTACAACAACAACAACAAAAAATATATATATATTTTTTTAAATCACAACACTAAGATGCTTCCTAGTTTTTAATAGGCCTGGTAAATTTAAGATCACAACCAGGAGTGGTTTATGGATTTAGAAGAACTATAAGTGAACTTCACAATTATATAGCCAACTATATATAAACAGTATATATTTGCTTCAGTGAAGGTAAATATAAAGTGGATGAGTACAACACAACTAAAAAAAGAAAAATTTTATCACAAAGATGCTTTCAAGTTTTGCAGTCAAAAACACGCAGCAAATCCCACCCATCTGCAAAACTATGCCACTAACGTCACTATAAAGAAGTGTGAAGGCCTTTTAATTCTAGTCTAAAAATATCACTCGTTGTAATGAAACGTTAATGAAAAGCAATGATAAACATTTTTGCACACTTGATGTTAAGAATGTATGAATAATTCAACTAGATAATACAAAATAAGCCACTCATTTTGAAAAAAATAATAATAATAAACCTAGGAGAGGTTTATGAAAACGGCAAACACAACTCAAGCACTCACCAACACACCTGAAGTACTGTATAGCACCTATTCTTGGATTTTAAAAGAATGTTCACATTCGACTTTAACAAACAGCTTGGCTTTCCAGGTTCTCGAAAACAAAGCATCCTAGACAAGCCTGACCTTTCCTTATATTAAGTTTCAAAAATCAGTGGACAAGGCAAGATTACATACAACACAGAGTTAATCACACATCCTAATTACACACTAATCCCGAGATTCGTCCACCTCCCAACACTTGGAAAGGTTTGGACCCCCATCCCAAAAGCTTGTGTGAAAGTGGTGCATTGCACAATACCCTTGATCCCGCGTCTGATGACCCCCATCCGGCACTTGAGCGAAACGGAAAACATATCCTCCTCTTACCGCCTCCTCTCCTCTTCAGCGACTCATCGTTGGAAGGGGAAAAAAGAGAGGGAGAGGGGGAAAATAGCTCCAAAGCACTGTGGAAGAAGTCACATGGCACTCTCAGGAGCAGTCCGCCACTCCACAAAGGCTGGGAGACGAAACAAGAAAAGGCAATTTCTCATTATCTACCTCTCTACACGTTACATCCCCATCCTAGCTGAGGAAAGTTGTGGCGCTCTCAGGCAAGGCGGCATCTGTCAGAATGACAGAGCGAGTGAGGGAGTAAAAAAAAGAGCCTGGGAACAAACGAGTTGTTTCGCGCTCTTGCCAAAGAACACCTCGGCATCTGAGTGCTTCTGAGTGCATCTTCCTTGTCATGTCTTTGGATCAGTACAAGAACGGTAATCAATATTTATAACTCCTCATCTTTCCTGACACCACTCCCTCCTTTTGCAGTATTCTTCTCCTTTTTTTCCACTCAATTCCTCCAGTGCGCTTCCTGCCCATCTTTTTTTTTTGCACTCTTGAGCCCTCTTTATCTGTCTCTATCATTTTCTCTTTCTAGCTCAGCCGGTAACGCTGAAAAGCTTTTGGGAATTGAATAGAATTACTCCTCTTTTCCCATATTGGAATTTGGCTATAATTAATCACAGCAGTGCTGAGTTTATTGTTCCATGTAATACAGTCGTGGTTAAGGGATGATCACAATACTCCACACAATGCATCAACTGCATAACACTCCTAATAAGGGAGGCAGTGTAGTATGAAAGGGCTGAAAGCAACTGCACTTTGTGGATACACAAACGTACACTTGCTTGCACTGTGCTAAATATAAGCACAGCATACAAGTTGCTAACCACAATTGTTGTAAACCAAAACAGCTTAGGAATCTCCTTTTATTAGTAGAGTGATATTTCTGAATACTGACAGCTTCTAAAATAAAATTCTACCCAGAGATGCATGACTTTTAATCATGATTTAAGGAGTTCCCCTGGGCTATGTACTTGGCTCAATTAAATTCTGGAGCATGGAAGGTATGATTTGGGATTTACATAGATTTCACACAGGACATGCTTCAAATTTAGAAGAGACAGTGATCATCAAGATTAACTGGCAAAATAAACTAATCAAGAACATGAGTTCATGGTGTATTCAGTGACATGTTAACTCCATATTGTATATTAACTACATATTGTGATACTAATGCTTATTACTAAAGTTTTTCACCTTAAATTTTCAGAATTTTCTTTCATCGTTTCCTCATTCTAAGACAACTACACATAAAACACACCACACAGTTCTTCATATTTAATGAATGTAAATTTTTGGTGCTTCTTAATAAAACATTAATGAACTGCCTATGGAACCCCATATTCACAGTGCCTTTTGATGTGCGATGCTTACCTGAAATCTTACACATTACAAGTCCAAATACACATTTTCATCCATTATATAAAACGCATTTAATTTTCATACCCATGCATAATGAAAAGCAATAAAGCCATGGCTCACGAGACATTAAATATAATGATTAATTGATATTTCATCGCATCAAGCTCAGACATTAATTTTTAATGTTACATTATTGTTTAGTAATGTAATGTTGGTTTAAAGCTACACCATGTGCTAAACTGAGAAATTAGAACTAAATGGTGGATGTCAGTAGATATTTTCTATCATCTTAAAACAGCACACTTAATTCCATTATGCTCATCAACACAAATGCCCAAATATTCATTTTTTTCAACTATTTAATTGACTAAAAAGACATCTAAGTTATGAAAAAGCTTAAGTTCACAGACTACCACAGTTAAGCCATTGCACTAATCTACAAACAGTGGTTAATCAATCAACTTACAGTAACCTCGGCCATTATTTGCAATGGGATGTTCTGAGCAAAGCCATTACCATTCCAGACACAAATACTTCTGTTATGCTTCATTACTAAGGAAAACTGGATCTGCTTCATCTAGATGCTGCAAAGAGTTAAAAACAGTATTGCCTATGATGCATTTGCAGTCAGTTAAAAGCTTCAGGCAATACATAAACATAATACTTCACACAAGTATGTAAATGCAGATGCAAACGTTTGACCAGTGAATTAATATATAATGCATGTAGGGCCCTTTTATATAAAGCTGACGTTACAAAAACTCTCTATTATCCAAGCATAACGTGCATTAGATGAAACATTTTTTGTAGATGAATTTTTTGTAGAGTATATTTTGAGCATTATCATTCCCTCAGACTTGGAGGTGTGACCCAAATGAAATGAAATTAAATTAAATCTTGCAGAGCAACAGTTCACAACAGCAAACCAAATGATGAATTTAAGGCATATTACAGCAGACAAATCTTGAAGTTGTTCTTTAGAAAGTGGAATTGAATGATAAAAGAATGAGTGTCGTACGTCAGTTATGAAAGCAAAATGTCTTTGTAAGATTCTGCTGTCAGTACGCCCACTTCTCTCATTCTTTTATGAAAGTGATGGCCCTGTTTCATATCACTTTATTAAAAAATAAACCATTATATAACACAGTCGTTCAGATCATAATTAATTCTACCTCTCCCCCGAGTGCAACACTTGACAAACAATAGAAATGAAACAAAAGTAAATTAATCACTTGTATGAAATGTAAAGCATGTAAATTCTTTTCATAATCACGTCACCAAGAGGTATTTCACACAAGCTGTGATACATTAATAATCGTGTTTTTGTTTTCACTGTAAATTAATCCATCACATTTCCATCCGTTAGTGCGTTAACTGCTAATAAGGTGATGAACAGCTTTCTTTCTTTCTTCCCTAAAAAGCAAACTTCCAGCTTTCAACACTACAGATTATTTTATACAAAAAAAAGCGAACAAAAAAACAACAACAACAACAACAACGTTTTGGTTCCACTAGAAAGATTCATGAATTTCACAAAACTACCATCGCTTCAAAGATTTCACCAGATTCCACAGTTCTGTGGTAACGTTTTCCTCTAAAACAATATTTATTTACTCTAAAACAATATTTATGAAATATTTCTGCTTTTTCTCAAAGAAATGCAAAGGAAATATAGATGCATTTTGATCTCTGGGCTCACTGTGTAATTTACTCGTAAACTCTGATTAAAATGCATGCTTGCCACCCACCCTAAGAAAAAAACAGACCAAAAACTAGGCCATTTCCAGAATAGCAGCATTCAGGCCTATTCTGTGCTACATAATAAAGTTGCCAAATAGAAAATGATTCAACCACTAATAAAGCATGTGTTTACTAAAAAGTCAGTTTTATTCCTAATAAGAATATTTATTATTGTCGGCCTCTTAAAACATTGTAAATACACAGTTTGAACATTAACACTGCACTGTGCTTACTTCAAGGTAAATAAAAAACTTTATTAAATTTAAATATATTGTACCTAAAAGTGAAATAAAAACTGCACAGTACTTAAAGATTAAATGTATCATACTTAACATTTAAGTACAGTAACTTACAGTTTTTATTTTACTTTTGAGTAGCTACAATACATTTTCATTTCATCTTTATTTAGTACAGTACAGTTTTTATTTAACTTTTAGTCCTTGATTAAAAAAAAATAACACAGGCTGTACGTGTAAGCTGCAAGTAACAACAATCAGGCCACGTGTCCACCAAAGCCAGCTGAAAACACCCAGCTGTGAGCGCTTGAGAGTGCAGCGTAATTTAGTTGTTTCTTTCAGTTGAGACGCTGTGGTTGCTATGATATGGAATATCCTCTGAAGTAATATGGCAGACGAATCGAGAATGCAATGTTTTTCCAAGCATTATTTTTCATAACAATATTATGGTACTCCGGCAATTCCATCTGGTAAAGACATAAATACTCGGAGACAAGCAATATTAACTTCTCCATTGTTGTTCAATCTTAGTACAAGCAGGGTGTGACAGTATTAGTCCCGCCCCTCCTCCACTGTGATTGGTTAGCTAACTAAAAAGTGACAGTGATGAGAGCTGAGTGATGAGAAGTTTTACCCAAAGATGAAAATTTGCGGTATATCGATATATTTTATTCAGAGATTCCTCTGCGTAGCACTAGAGGAAGCTCACGTACCACTAATGTTAAGCGTACCACACTTTGAGAACCACTGGCCTAAGCGATATAGCTACAGTACTCAACATTTCTCTGAAATGGCATAAATCAGACAAACAATTAATTAAACTAAACAGTTGTTTTTACACTAGAAATATTCATGAATTGTAGAAAACAAAGGCCAAGCTTTACTTATTTATTTATTCTTTTTTTTAAGTGAACCTTTTTCACAGATTTCACCATTTAATAATAATTTAATAATTTAAATGTACACAGTTTTAAGGTAACCATGATTGTCTCTAACATTGAAATATTTGCGCTTTTTCTTTGTTTTACTTGAATGTGAAGGAAGATTCTGGTTCTGTTAAATGGACAGTTTGAACTGGTTCACAGGAATCATTTAAACGAACTCTTTTTAAACTCTAAAACTACTGTATTTATGTTAGTTTAAATTGTGCTATTAAAATGTGAGCACTGTCAGACAAGACAGTTGGAACTTACTGACCAAAAAAAGAAAAAAAGTGTTTAAAAAAATTGCAATAATCACAGTGTTGTTAGTCCTTTTCTGCATATTTCTCTTTGTCTGCTTTCCAACTTTTACACTTGCTTTACCTCTTTCCTTGAGCCACTGATCTTGTACACTAAGATCAAACCATCACACTGTACACAGTAAACAATAAGAACACAAGAAACAATAGTTTTCTCCAGGCCCTGAAACAGAAACCGCATCATTTGGCTAATGAGGATGGCATTTCAGCCCACGTCTCTGCAGCAAGGACGCAGTGGTAGGAGGACCGTCATGCTGCTACAGGTCCTGCTTCAGCGCTGAGACTATCAGCTATCAGACCTAATGGAGAAAGTCTGTTCGGTAATGATATGGAGGAGCCAAGGTGAATGTTACTGCAACTCCTTGATATTGATCTAGGATTGGCCAAAGCTGATTTTGGGGGAAAGTTGTGTGTGGAATTATGTATAAATATGAATAATATATACGTATTACATACTGTACTTAGAATATTTTGGTTCTTAATCTTATCACTCATCATACCCGGTTAAAAAGTCACCGCTTGCCACTGATATATATGTTTGTGTGTGTGTGTGTGTGTGTGTGTGTGTATGATATTGCCACATTTCCCCAATTGATTGATTATGTTAAGATTTGCTAACTTTTATTTTCTAAAAGTTTTCTAAGACATTATTTAATATGCACTAATTTGCATACATTTTCAGAACAGAAATCTGAATACTGGATAAATCCAGGTTCAAAACGATTTTATTTTGTTGACATATTAGTCAAAGTTTTTTTTACATATTGGATTTTGACATCTCTTTTTATTACTTCATAGATCAGAAAATACTGTCACCAGTCAGAGAGAGAGAGAGAAATAAAAATGTTGGATATTGTTGGTTCAGTACAGGTAAAGTACAACAAAATAAACACTTAAAAGTCTCTTTCTTTCTACTAATCTGAAACAACAGATTATGAAAGGCCAAACAGTTAGCTTGTAGTGTTTTAGGGTTTTAAATTAAATTCAGTTGAAATGCGCTTCAGAAGCGTGCTTCCAAAATCCTCCTCCTTCCCCAGCTCCACCTGTCAAGATCTGCTACAGGGTGATTTTGTGTATGTTATACATAGGGGTTATTTCATATGTGTTATGTGCAGCAGCAGTATTTCCTACATGCTCACAGCAGCATTTCTGTGGGTGCATTAGTAGCAGCAGCAGAGTAGCAGATCTATTCCACCAAGACCAAACACATTAACATTACCGTGTATATTACCATGCTAAACTCTCTGAGAGTTGTCATGACAAAACTTTCAGTAAATTGTTGATATGACCACACTGACTGACACCATCGACTGAGAACAACTTGAACTAAATTAAGATGGATGATGGCACTACTTTTTCCCGTAAAGCTGTCAATCGGGAAGCTTCATTCTTCTATTCACTCGATTCATATTCAGGTTCTCCACTCATTCATTCATATTCCCATCTTCATTTATCCCTGAGCTCTGACGCAACTCCATGAAACTGCAATTAGACGCCAATCTGTTGCTTCTATAAAACATTCTGGAAATGCAAGAATTATTGATGCACTCCGAATTGCCGTCATTAACAACTGGATGTGAGGAATCCTAAGGAACATCAGAAAATAATTAAAAAAGGGAGACTTCAACCACCCCCAACCGATCAACACATTGCCGCCCATTCAGACTGTTTGTTCATGCTGTCGGCTGGTTTATTGAATTCCCTGTCAAGGGTTGAACATCAGAGCAGAGATCAGTCATGTACAAGAGCTGGATTGCTCTCACGGTGGGTGAATCACGGCTCTTTGATCCGAGCTTCTGGCTACTCGCTCCCTGCCGCCACGACAAAAGAGACTTGTGGGATTCTGTACTTCACACCACAGAAAGACAAACAGACCTGGAGCCTAGGAAGATCCCAGTGTTTTGTACAGGCGCTTCTTTGAAAGTGATCCTTTTTGCGAAAATAATTCAAAAGATTGAGAAGAAAAACATAAAAGAATGAATGGGGAATGAAGTCAATGTCTGTCTGTCCAACAGAGCACCAAGAAGCTACAATATTTATGACAGGAATGATTATGAGAAACTGTTTTGGCACTTTTTTGGATTGTGCAACAAAGCTTCAGCGAAGAAGACTTTGAAGCTTTGCAAGTGTCAAAACGTATTTCATAAAAGCAACACTCTGAGACTGTATCACAAGGAATTTGACAACTAGAAGAAGTGCAAGTCACATCTTTATCTTCTTGGGTGCATTTTAGAGGCTGATGGGTGTATTGTGTAACTGCTAATATCAAAAAAGAAAATTCATTAATGTGGGTAGATAAAGATAAACAGTTAAAGACTTTTAAACGAATTAATTCCATTGATATATTAATACATTTTACACTAACTACAAGAAAAAAATGAACGTATTTTAGTAAAAAATGAAGACATGAAATGCCACTGAATCAGTGATTCCTTTTTGAATCTGTTAATTTACAACTATCCAAACAAACCTACTGAACAAAGTGATCAATTAAAATGAATCACACTTTCCAACAACACATAGGGGAGAGCTGAACCGATACAATAAAATTAATCAAACTCTCCAATACTACACATGAGAGAACCATTTAAAGATGAACCAGGCATGAACCAGACAGTCAAACTATCTAAACGAATCAACTGAACTGAATCAAACTTTAAAATAATGCATAGATAGTTCTTTAAGATGAACTGATTCGCTTAAATGAATCAAACTTTCCATCACAGCATGAGACAGCAGATTTGGATGGACCAATTTACTAGAATGAATCAGACACTAGAATCAAAAAGACAATATGGCAACGTAGCATTTGGTTGCGCTAACCAGTATTCCTTACAAAAGTAGCTCATTACCAGAAAAGCTAGTGTCTACTTTTAATTTCTTCCAACACCGCAAGTGTCATGATAGACACTGCTGGTTCAATTATTAAGAAAGGGAAGTTATATTATATCAAGACATGGACATGTAAAGGTCACAAATTTAACTTTCTATGGAAATTTGTGAATGAAACCATGGAGAAGTCAATTATCACTATGAAAGGGCTACAAAGTTCAGTAGATGAGAACAAAAAGCCACTGAATCAGGGATTCCCTTTTGAATATCTTAGTTTATCTAAATGAACCAACTGAACATATCAACCGAAATGAATCAAACTTTCCAGTAAAACATAAAAGAGAGAGTAGTTTAAAACAAACTGATTCACTAGAATGAATCAAACTTTCCAATACTACACATCAGAGAGCAGTTTAGGGTAAACTGATTCAGTAGAATGAATCAGACTTTCAAATACTATAAACAGTGTGACATTAAGATAGCACTGTAGAATTTGGTTGCACAAACTGCGGACTACTAACCATTATAAACTGAGAAATGCAGTGTCTCTACTTGTACTTTTGGTACAATTATTTAAAAAAAGAAGTTATTAAACCAAGAAAAGCACACGTAAAGGTCATCAATTTAAAATTCTGTGAGAATATGAAAACTTGTGAATGAAACCACAGAGAGGTCAATGAACTCTTTGAATGAGCTATGAAGTTCAGTAGATGAGGACTGAATAAATCTGCATTGGTAAACCTTAAGAGCAGCTCTGAATTAGCACTGAAGAATGATACAAAAGAAGCTATTACTCTGAAAGAATTATGAAAACATAAGGTTAAGCTCAAAATTCAAATCAATAAGCGTGGCACATCTCCAACACAGCCCACACCTCAACAAACATGCCTACAGTGAAGAAAATACAGGTAAATACTGCACAAGAACCTGATTTGGCTTAGGAGAATGTTTTCGAGTTTTAACTGTGGACACTTTTATGGACTTGAAAAAATAACATTACAAAAATGTTAATATCGTAATGAACTGTAATAATAATAATAATAATAATACGCTTAATTAAACATACCTTAAAAAAGTGCTCAAGGTTGAATTATTTTCAAGCCACTGTTTATGCCATTGCATATGAAATGACAAAAAAACTAAAAATGTGATATTAAAGTCAACACTCAAGACTGCCAGAAATGAGCCATGACATACGAATAGGGTTCATTTCAGAGCTACGATAATATTGCTTCCGTGATTTTATCTCTGCATATAAAGGAGCTGAACTCTAGATTTCAAGCACAGATCTTCTTGTATTGCATCTCAGGAGGCAAATAAGGTCAGAGAGTCAAGGGCGGAGATTGCGGGGGGCCAGCTAACAATAGAAAGATTTTACTAAATATTTGTTAATTAATAATGTTTTCAACTCAAAAGTAAATATGCACATAATGTAGTTATTTTAATATATTTTACTGTTATTTATTGTAAATAAATTAATAAATAAAATTATACTTATTAATGGCTTTCTCAATTTCATTTGCATAAGTTGTCGCGTGACGAATCTTTGCATTTTGCCTGTTGCATGACATGAATGGATATTTAGTGATTTTTTTATAACATACAACAACGGCAGAGGAATCAGAACCTAACCAAGATGAAGATGCCCGACTCCAGACCCGGACAGCCTCTTAAAGGTGATCCACAGGATGTTCGTAGCAGCTCAGTGTTTTACATTTATGTGAGGAAAAGGACCATTTACATCCAAATGTAATTTAATGCACACAGAACAAAACCTAGAAATAGATTTCAGAATATAAACTGCTTAATCGGCCATTTTCAGTAAGATTTAACCATACTAAATGTGTTTGTGTGCCTGCTTTTGTGCGTTTTACTTGAATAATGTCCAACAGATATCTGTTTTAAAGCAGTGGGTAATTCACTTGTTGATTTGCTTAAAATTTCCTGTTGGCAAACATGTTTATGGTGCATTCTATTCAACCTGTTTATTGTTAGCGCAGCAGAAATAGGCAGCACAGCCTACAAGTAATTTGCGTGCAATGTATCTGGCTGCGAAAATGTATTTAAAATACCACCCCACCAAGCTCAAACATTAAGCTACGCCTATGCAGAGAGTTGCTACAAGAACCGAATTCACACTGAAAACATTATTTTTGGGGCCTCAAAACCAAAATAAATCAAAAGTGATTAAAAAGAACTGCTACGCAACACAGCAAACGAAAAAGGACATTCGATTTCCAAGCTTCTTTTTTTCATCGAGTCCTTGCAGCTTTGTGGCATTTTATTCAAGGGTGAAAGGAAAGCAATGACAAGAGGCTTTTTTTACTGACAGGATCCTGTAATCCTGTCTCGCACTTCCCGCGGCTCACACTTATCACTCAGGGAACAAGTTGTGAGTGGAGGAACGAAGCCACTATGTTCCTCCAACAAACTTTAAAAAGTAGCAACAGAGCAGATTTTCTGATTAGTTTTTAAAAAGTGGTCACATAAACTAGTTTTAATCCATTAATTCTATCGAGAATTAGACAACTAATGCATAAAATGAAAATGGGTGTCATTTGTTGGTTGTCAATGTTGACACCTCTAGAGTACATGGATACATCTAAATATCCCATAATTATATTCAAGCTTTTTATCTCAAATGCCAGGAATAATCAATTTATAGGGCACAGCTTTAGAGCTCTTGAAGTAAACATGCAATTTCTGGGGTGAACATGAATCAGTTTTAGGGTTCCTGAGGTAAATTTCAAGACAATATTAATGATACAGAGTATAAAGTTCCATAAACCCCACAAGAAGTTTTTGCTGAGTGACTCATTCATTCATATGCAATATTACTTTTGTCACAACAGGTCTGTAGAGCATCTCAGGGCAACCCACAGTAACCGTTCCTGAATGAATCAGTGTTTTTGAACATTTAAGTAATCGATTCAATGAATCATTTATAAAGACATTCACATAATGTTTAATCCCTGAATGAATCAGTGATTTGAACGAATCGTTTGAAAATGAATGGCTCAATGAATAACTTTATAATGACTTAAAGACAGTCGCTTGGCGCCACCTATCGATGTAAAGATGTACCTTAGAATAGCCTAAACACACAAACAAAGAAGAGCATTTATCAACTAAATAATGTGTCAGTGTATGCTTTTTTGCTATAAACTTCTAACATATTGTTTTGAGTTATATTTTTATACGCAATTTTACTTTTACTTCACCGACAAAAATATTTCCAAACAAAGTCACAATTGGGTCTGTAGTGCATCTCAGGGCAACACACAGAAAGCGTTCCTGAATGAATCTGTGTTTTTGACATTTAAGTGAACGGTTTAATAAATCAGTCATACAGACAATCACATAATATTTAATCCCTGAATGAATCAGTGTTTTGAACAAATAGTTTGAATGAATAACGTATAAAGACTATTGGCGTAAAAATTTATCTTGGTAAAGCCTGAACAAGCAAACAAAGAAGCGTATTAACCAACTAAATAATGTATCAGTGAATGTAAATTGTGCTATAAACTGTAAAATATATATGTTTCATTAGGTGTGTCACTTGCTATTTCTTTGTTACTAATTGTGAAAAAAATAAAAAATATATATATATATATAAATATACAAAAACCCAATCAACATCAAGTCCATTGATTTTCAATCTTTTAAGTTATATAACTTAATGGACAGGCAACATAAAAAGAACAGGGGAACAGGAGAATACTTCTGCAAGCTATGAATATTCAAAAGTGACTTAATTAAATATAATATATTCCATTATCACACTTCTGCAGATTTCATTAAGCAGCTGATGCATTCGCTTCATGAAACGAAGAACTGAAGGCCACGAATATACAAAATAATGGTTGAAATACGTGAATCAAAGCTAGAGAGAAAAGAAGAGGGGAAAAAAAACATGTACTCTGACCTAATTTCACTCGACCCAAGCTGGATATGACTGGTTGGGATTGAATTAAGTCAAGTACTTGCAAATGAAGCTCTATTCACAGTTGGTAAGAGATGACAAATCTTGCCATATGTATCTACCATTTTGGCTCCATTTTGTTCACAAAGGCAACTGAGGTGGCACAATTCCTGAGGCTTTTAATCAAGAGATCTCTCAAATTCCAAAATCTGGAATTAAATGCCACAGATTTCCATTTAAACAAAAATGTCTTGTTTGTGTCCCATTTCAGCTTCTCGTAGACAGGCATTTCAGGAGAAAGTCCTGAGTCGAAGATGAAATTTCAATAACTGAGAATTCAAAGTCTCCTGAGGTATGAAAAAGCAACCCCCGAGCAATAAAGAAACGTCTTGCCTCATCTTAAACCTGATCAAAACCTCCTTACCTGTGAAATAAATCAGATCTAATATAATATTATAATACAGCACAGCTATATAAAACAGGATTACTTATTTCCTGCAGCTCCAAATTGCAGCTAACATTCATCATTCTACATTTGCTGTGAAATCAAATTTGTTCTGATTTCTTCCCACAGATCTTTCAGACGCCTTCGCCATTCCCATGATGCATCAGAATCCTGCTGGGTTTTTTTTTTTTTTTCTTTTTTTTCAGTGTTGTCTTTTCTCGATGTGTAGCGCTCATAAAATATTCAGGATACTGTGTGGAGTGGATTGTATTATTATACACTGTGTTTTTGTGGTTATATGGGGGGGGGGGGGCACATGGTCATCCACTACGAGGGAACGAAGCCACACTGACACAAATTCAAAAGCTTCAAAGGTCAAAAGGCAACATTGGATTTGTGTCATATCGGCCTCTGGCTTCCCAAGAGTGCCTGGTCTCATATTGTTTTCTTTGCTGCATGAATTCACAGGATCATTGACCTGAAGAACTAGTAAAATGTACGGCTGAGACTGTGAACAAAAGGAACACAGATCCACTGCAGTGCAAGAAAACTTACAGTTTGCCTTCAGAACACACTGGAAATACTTTTTAAATAATTTAGCTGAGGTAATGTAACATATTTGAAACCTTTAAACACACACACACAAAGGAATGAAGGAATGAGAATTTCTATAAAATAAATGAATACCGTGTCAATAAAAAGATAGCTATTAGACATTGGCTGGAATGAAGTGTGACATTGCCAAAGCATTTCTATCTGCCATTTTCTCTACAGGAACTGTTAAATTACTCAGTAACGAGATTAAAAACTGTGGAGGCTGCAAATTGGAATCAAACGCTCCTCAAAGTCAACTGAAAAGAGAAAAGCCTCATTTGACCGTTATTACGGCTGATAACATTACTGTAAGATAACAGGGCTGTTCCTAACACGTTCATTATATGGTGCTGTGAACGTTTTAACATAATAACCTGAATCAATATATATGTTAAAGGAACACTCCACTTTTTTTTTTTTTTTAAATAGGCTCATTTTACAACTCCCCTAGAGTTAAACAGTTGAGTTTTACCGTTTTTAAATCCATTCAGCCGATCTCCGGTTCTGGCGGTAGCACTTTTAGTTTAGTTTAGCATAGATCATTGAAATGACCAATGATCAAAAATGACCAAAGAGTTTTGATATTTTTACTATTTAAAGCTTGACTCTTCTGTAGTTGCATCCGACGGAAAAAGAAAAGTCGCGATTTTCTAGGCCGAACTATACTCTCAATTAAATTATCATTAGTATATTTTTAAAAGTATATCATATAATTTAAATACACATGTTTATAATCTCATGTTTTTGAAAATACTGCAAAGCTGTGTAAATGTCTGTATTAGTTACATAGGTTTCTGTGAATTTCATTCAATTTTACATTCTACTGGTTAAATTCTAATTCTGCATTGTTTTCACATTAAACGGCGGAATGCAACAGCTGCAAATTTAGGATTGGTCAATAACATTTTAAGGCGGGGCTTAAGGGCTCAACTAGCATCAAAAACGTAAATCCAGAAATATCCGAACACAAAAGCAGAACAAAGGCTTTCTTTGTGAGTCTCTCTACCTCTTACGGTGCTCCTTTTGTAAGGTTAGGGAACAGTTCCCAGGTGCACTCGGTGTGTGTTCAGAGAGATGGAGTATATTTAGCACCCAGCAACCGAGTTGGAGCCGATCGTTCTTTCTTGTCACACTGACTTCATCCAACTTTCATCCAACTTACACTTCGGCTGCCATATTTAGACCTCACTTTTCTGTCACACAGTCTATTTTAACCTAGTCTGAGCCGATCGGCGCATCGACTGGCACATTGGAGGCTTTTTAAAACACAGTGCCACGACACAGCAACATTTAAAGCTATAGCGAAACAAAGCAGGCCTAACTGGAAACTTGTACACAAAGCATTAAAATGCGTTCCAGTTGGATGCGAAATTCCCATCAAAATAATTCTCTGCTATTTCAGGATGCCATGACTCTGGAACAGACACAGTGTCACATTGAGCAATGATATAATAGTGATACCTAATAATACAGTTTTGCTTGCAATTACAGAGTGTCGCAGGGCGCGAGACAACCTCCCCTGTGTGTAAACGTGAGATGCCTCATTAAAGACGCAGGGCTTCTCGCAAATGCATCTGAGAGTATAGTCTGCCAGGTTTTAAATAGTATATCACATGTAAAGCAATGTAATCTTCCTGGAGTGAATGGAAGATGAAATATTTAAAAACTGCTCTAGATGTAACGTATCTGATGTTGTCTGAAGAAATGCAAGAGAGATTGCATCATCTGGAGCATTTGCAATTCTTGGGATTGAGCTGGAATATGCAACGACAGTTAAAAAAAAAAAGAGATGCAAACAATACTGTTAATGGTCCTATAATTAGACCTATAATAGACTGTGCTTTATACACAAAAGTATGGAAGCCCATTTCTGCCACAGAATAAAAAATACAAAAGTAACTGCAACTTTTTATTTCACAATTCATACTGTTTCTCATAATTTTGAGAAGAAAAACAAATCTGAATTGCATGATAAGTATTGTGAGAAAAAAAAATCTGTTTATATCGTGCAATTCTGATTTTCAAACAACTAGGAATTCTGACTCTTTTTCTTGCAAGATTGTACATTTTGCAATATTTACTTTTTCATGCAATTCTGAGTTTGAATTATGAGAAAGTAGAATTTCAAGATGTAGTTTATTTAAAAATTCTGAGTTTGTATCACAATTTAATTTTTTTCATTTTTTTAAGTTTACATCTTGCAATTCTACTTTTTCGAAATTCTGAGTTTACATTCCGCAGTTCTGAGTTTATATTTCATTTTACATTTGATAAATTCTGAGTTTATGTCTCACTTTTTTTTCCCGCAATTCTGAGTTTACATCCTTTAATTCTGATCTTATTTCTCACAATTCTGACATTTTTCTTGCAGTTCTGAGTTTACATCTTGTTATTTTTTACTTTTTACATATATTTTTAAATTTACGTCACACCATTCTATTTCTCGGAATTCTGAGTTTACATTTTGTAATTATGACTTTATATCTCGCAGTTCTGAGTTAATGTCTCACAAATCTGACTTTTTTTCTCACAATTCTAAAATTACATCTGACTTTTTGCTCACAATTCTGAATTTATATCTTGCAAAATTCAAAGTATATATCTAGTAATTCTACGTTTACATCTCGTATTTCTGAGTTCATATCTCACAGTTCTGAGTTTACATCATGCAATTCTGAATTTACAATCATGTCTAGGAATTGAAAGACATGAGATGAAAGAAGGATGTACAAGGAAAGATTTGGTTCTCCAATCGATTTCTAACACAAATCAACCATACAAACCTAAGTGTCTTCAAACTTCCTGTAGATAATAATGCACCGGTCAGTCCTCCTGTTAAAACAGCCATTACTCATGCTAGTCATAACTTAATGAAGAGTTATGATCTTTACTCAATTAATATCGGTGAAGCTTCACTGATCTCTGAAGACCCTACCAAATCAAAGCTGTAGTATGAGCGATGATGAGTTGAGCTGATAAATGAAAGTCGAAAATTATGATTGCGCCTCACAGAAAGATCCATTTCATCAAATATTTAAAAGCCTAATACAAAATCAATTCTTCAGGAACAACATTAGGATCGAGAAACCGCATCCTCCACATTAAGTTCAAGAGTTTCACCATTAATTCAATTGCTCTTCCCCTCAGAGGAAACAAGATGATAATTGAAGCCACACTGACGGAAAGAAGAGAGAGAGAGCATTTTTTTTCTCCTCAGTGTATGTGGCGAACACCACAGGTCAAAGTTAATATCAAACCCACAAAGCAGTAATGAAAAAAGGATTAGAGAGGGAGGAGGGGGAGACGGAGAGAGAGACAGAACGAGAGAGAAAGTTTGCCAGGGGTGGTCTTACCGCTGATGCAAAGGCTGAGAGAGCACAGACTCTCCTCGCAGGTCTCCGGGCTCTCCGCCTCCCAATGAGACCCTCTTTCCCTTTTCCTGGGAGACATCTGTCTTACGATGTTTAAAACCCGGTTCACTCTATCCATCCTTCCCTTAGCTCTGTGTGACCGAATGTCCCACGATTCCACCCCAGTGTGTCACATTAGACACGGAGAGTCTTCTGAATGAGCGCGTAGAGGAGACACTCTGGCTGCTAGGATGCTAAATTTACGTTTGTTTTCGTTTGATTTTTTTTTCTTGCCTCTTTGCAACAAGCCAAGAAACGGGAACAGAGGGGGAAATAAATAGAAATATATCCCAGTTTGCCTGTCTCTCTCACTGTGAAGCTTTATCCCACTGCTTCCACAGCACAACTAGCAGTGACTTGATCTTTTTTTACCTCCCTCCCTCTATCCAGCTTGCTCTCTCTGACTCGCTCACTCTAGCTTTCATCTTTTTCACGAGGGTCCTCTCTAATCAGCTAATAATACCTCATTAGAATTGGGAGAAATTGGGGAGGGTTAACCTTAGGATGGAGGACGGACTAAGAGCTGTGAAGTGGACACACAGAAAGGTAGATCCACCTTGAAATTTTGAAGAGATCTAATTGGAGTTTTGGATATTTTAGACTGTGTCTGTCAGCTTTGATGACAGGTCATTGAGGTCTTGGGGGAAAAGTTACAAATATTATACCCAAATATTAATGATGAAGAGGATCATCTTGCACTTGGAGGCGTAACCAAATATTCGACCGATCAAATGCTGTCTAGAGTGAGAACATTCCTCTGTCACCTGCTGCTACAGTAAGTAGCATTAGCAAGTAGCAAGTAGCATATTGTGATTTTGTTGGTCTGCTGGCTATGTTAAAAAGAAACAGGCCCTGCGCTCAATTATGCATACTTCCCTACTATATAGTACGTGAAAAACAGTATGTTAAGTTAATAATACGCCATAATTGGAGGCAGGGGTGGACTGGCCATCTGCCAGACCGGGCATTTTCCCGCTGGGCCGACGTACTTTTTGGGCCGGGCCTATACATCTTCTCATACCATATTTGTCTGATCGACCCATAAAACTCTTAGCAGCCTATATTTTTTTCTGCCTAAATAGTTGATGGCGCTGTGGTCTTTGCGGCTTTCAATGTATTTGTCAAAAAAAAGTCGTTTTAGGATTTTTTCCCCCCAGACAGACCAGCCCATGAGACATTTAATCAGCAACCCATTGGTTATTTTCTTAATTGACATTGGGCTGACCCAATCACATCTTGAAACAACTTCCCTTTTGGTCTCTATCGCTCTCTCTCTCTCTCTCTCTCACACACACACACACACGCACACGCGTGCGCGCACACACACACATAGTGGTGTATTTTAACGAAGTAATACGTTACAGTACTTAAGTATTTTTGGGAGTATCTGTAGCCTACTTGAGTTTTTATATTTCAGCCAACTTTTACTTTTACTCCGATACATTTCCCCGAAGTATATTCGTTACTTTCAACAAAATAGTCAGAAGAACACAGACTGCAGGAAAGCAGGTTTGATGAATCAGTGGTCTGGTGTTTGCAAGTTAGAACAGCTTTGCTCATCTGCAAACAAGTGCGCGCACAATCGCGGATGATTCATTTTCCACTCAAAGCCGAGTCTGGGGTGTGTGATATACAGTATATCTTCTGCAATAATAGGGTAAGTGTTGTTGTAATGATGTGTGATCTGACATTATCAAGTAGGCTATTTCATCAAATCACACACAGAGTGCACGCACTTGATTTATTAATGTATTAAAACTCATAATTCCAGGCATTCTAAATTGTTGACGGCAAAAATGGTTCTGTATGCTTTTTTATATTTATATAATATAGTTAACTTCTATATCTATCTCACACAAAGAGTACAGCTTTTCTGCAGATATCAGCATGAGCACATTTAATAATCATTTCATACAAGTTCAGTAAAGCAATAAGTGACTTACATTTTAGACTTATTGCTTGTTTTTGCAAAATTTTGCCAACGAGAATAGTTCCAAACAAAGATCACAGCACTGTTTTGCGTCTCTGAGCAATGGACAGTGTACTTTTTGAACGAATCGGTTGAATAAATGATTCAGTGATTCACTCATTAACAGAGTCAAATGCTCTGTTCCTGAATGAATCAGTCGTTTGAATGAATCGGTTGAATGTCAATGACTCACTCATTAATGGTCACTTGCTGTCACCAAAGTCTTTGCTGTGACCTACTAGCAGTTTTAATTTCACATTTCAACTATTTTTTTCATGTTTTAAATTATTTCAAATATCAGTAGTCAATGTTTTATGTTAAAAACACAACATTAGGCCTATTTATGCATCTGTAACTGCAGTTTAAATGCATCCATGTCCCCTGTGAGATACATTAAACTGTAAATAAATACATCTAAATGCTATTTCAGATGCAGATTCCAGAAATGTTTCCTTATATTGGAATAAAAGACACTAAGTACCAGATGAAGTACTTCTTATTCTTACCCAAAAATACAAAATGGAGGAAAGAGTTCAAACTGAACACAATCTTGCTACTAAAGCTGTATGAATATTTATATATATGCTTCTTTTCCATTTACTTGTACTTTTACTTTCAATACTTAAGTACTGTTATGGTTTGAAGAGGGATAAACCCAATCGCAGACAGTATGCAAGTAACACGGATTTATTCAGACACAACAGGGAAAACAAAACCCACGATGGGGCAAAACAAGACTGGAGGGCAAAAACAAAGACTAACTTCACTAGGCTAAGACTTGACGAATAACTAACAACAGCAACAAGATCAGGACTTGACAAGGCAGAGTTCTACACAAGGTACTCACGGGAAGGTCTACACACAAGTAACATATCACAGGATACACACACTGAGAATCACAATGAACCGGCCCAAGACAGCAAACACAAAGGGATTAAATAAAGAGACTAATGATAAAGCAACAGGTGACACAGGTGAAGCAATAATGACAAAACGAGGATAACAAGGGGGCAGGGCAAGAGAACGACACAACACAAGCACATGGCCCAAACAAAAGGCCATGTGCTTGCACACAAAACATGGGTCTGTCATGATCCTGCCTCAAGAATTAAAGAACGACAAGGACTAAATGGCAGAATCGCGACAGAACCCCTCCCTTAAGGAGCGGCCTCCAGACGCTCCTCAAGGGACATCAAACACGGGACATAACAAACTGTGACAGACACAAACCAACAAAACATGACAAATAACAGCAACGGCAAACAAGAATAAACAATAAACGGGTTGGGGTGACACATTAGAAACAAAAAACAAGGACGGGGAGGCGGAGGCACGACAAAGTTCTTAGGAGGAAGTCCATGGTGAGCCGGTGAGTCAGGGGTCTTGGGTCTTCAGGATGAGGGTGTGGGCAGTGGGTGACGGGTCCGGGCAGATTTGGGTGGAGTAGTGTGAAAATTGGGCTTGGGCGAAACAATCCGGGGTTGGACAGTGACAGGGGGTACCGTGGATGACTGAACATGACTCTTGACGGGGGGAACAACAGGTAACAAAACAGGACACATGATAGGAGGGGTAATAGGCGGCTGTGGAGCTGAAACAGGCACTGGACTCCCCGATGACGGCTCGGAACCAACGCTCCACATCTGCATCTCGGAAACAGCGTTGTCTGTAGCTGTCTCTGGAACGTCGCTTTCTGTAGCTGACTCAGGAATGGCACCTTCTGTGGCAGATTCGAGTATGGTGCTCTCAGCAATTGGTTTCGAAACTGCGCTCTCTGTAGCTGATTTCGGAACAGCGCTCTCTGATGCAGTGGGTACAGGACTAGAAGACGTGACAGGAATTTCAAGGATCTTGACAAGACTCGATAGGTAATCAGATAAGGTCTTTGCAGCAACGACGACTGGCATCTCTTGATGAGCTGACACTGACTGCAGAATTGTTTCCGCAGCTAAATCGACCTCAGCTTTCTCTGCAGTGCTCACGACTGCAGACTCTGGTACCGCGCTCTCTGTAGCAGACTCAGAATCTGCTCTCACTGCAGCAGATTCTAGAGCCGCGATTACAATGGCAGGCTCAGGAATAGTGCTTTCAGTTACAGCGGTATCTAGAGAAGCCATCGCAGACTCAGAAGGAGTCTGAGATGGAGAACTGAAAGCTCCCTTCCTCCTTCTCTTTCTCCTTGGCCGTGGGGCAGAAGCCATAGCCGGACTTGCGACCAGTAGGGAAAGTTTTGCGGGAACCACCGCAGGAACGGCAGACTCTGCGGAGGAGGACTCTGACGCCGACTCCCACGACAGCCGTCTTCCTCGTTTTCCACGAAGACTTGTAGCTGCAGATGGCGCCTCGGGAGTCAAGGTGTAATGAGTCTGGTTCCCCAGCGTAGCCACCCCGAGGACGCGACCCTCCGGGATCACGGGCAGCATGGCCGGCGATGACGACATGGAGGGAGTCTGTGGCTCCTTTCGACACAAACGATCCACCAATTCTCGAAAAGGACGGTGGACCAGTCTCTCCCATTCAGCCAGAGGAGGAGGGGTATTGAGACCCGCGACGAAGTAACGGTTGACCAGGCTCTCCGGCAAGAAAAAAAAACTCTTCTTCTCCACGATCTGGGCGTACCGTCTCAAGGTCGACTCCCCCTGGGGAGGAAATGGAAGTTTTCCACTCTTACTGTCGGCAATAGCCGACTGCCACCATAGTTCCTGGTCGTCCGAATGTTGCTTAACGGAATAAGACATACTGTCTACTGGGTTTTGCTTGGGCCGGTTCATTCTGTTATGGTTTGAAGAGGGATAAACCCAATCGCAGACAGTATGCAATTAACACGGATTTATCAAGGTATCACAAGGTACTCACGGGAAGGTCTACACACAAGTAACATATCACAGGATACACACACTGAGAATCACAATGAACCGGCCCAAGACAGCAAACACAAAGGGATTAAATAAAGAGACTAATGATAAAGCAACAGGTGACACAGGTGAAGCAATAATGACAAAACGAGGATAACAAGGGGGCGGGGCAAGAGAACGACACAACACAAGCACATGGCCCAAACAAAAGGCCATGTGCTTGCACACAAAACATGGGTCTGTCATGATCCTGCCTCAAGAATTAAAGAACGACAAGGACCAAATGGCAGAATCCTGACAAGTACGTTTAAGATTTTTAAAAATACTTTTCGTAAGTACAATAAATATCATATACTTTAAGACTTTACTCAAGTAATATTCTAAACGAAGACTTCAACTTCTACCAAAGTCATTTTTTGGTAAGATACCTGTACTTTTACTTGAGTATGGCTTTCGGGTACTTTATACACCACTGCACACACACACACACACACACACACACAGGATGCCTTCTTATTCTTTTAAAGGTTCTTCCAAGGAGTTTACAAATTTGACTAAGTAAGTTTACAGTTTATTTAATGGTATACTATCGGAAACTGTGATCATCTGAGCAACAAGTTATCATGTCTCTTCCCTTTCTCCCTCAAACACACAGGTACATACAAGATGGATGTCATAACTATATAGGCCTATAGTTTTAGGATTCATCAGTGTGGATTATAGTTTTATTATATTAATAAATTACACTTTTTAGAAGTTTTTAATTTGTCAACTCTGACTCTTTCCTACCTATTATTATATGGCTTTAGTGCTTTTATGGAATAGACTGTGTCTAAAAACTACAGTAAAACACAGAAGAACAAATAAATAAGAAATACTATAAGCATTGTATAATCAAATGTATAAAAACACTGCATATTCTTCACTGTGTGTGAATTAAATATATATTTATTCCTATTAAAATTACAAAAGTGATTTAGTCAAGAGCAAGATTTTTTCTCTTTTGTTGTTTAAGGTAAATGACAGACAGCGGGATATTAGACTGCTGTCACTTTAGGAGCTGCCCTGATCTAACATACTGTTTTACATGTGTTTTCTTTATCAGCTGTTTGCTTTCACTTAAGACCAAAATTACTGTCTTTACAAGAATACTGGCAGATACCGGCCTTCTGACAGATACAAGTGTGTGTATTTAACCGTTCAAGGCCTATAAAGTGGCAAAAATAACTCTCAATATTCCATAGATCCTCTATCCCAATATTCCATAGACACCTCTTTGACAGCCCTCAGAAACAGTCTCTCAGATAGCGAAAGAATGGATGAAAAGCATTTGTCTGTGTTTCACTCCATCTCGAATCATGCTCACGGAAAGTGCTCGAGAAACAACCCTTAGTGGACACTAGAGCTCAGATTAATCTCAAGATCAATCTTTCAGTTACTATTTTCTGTTGATGTGTTGTAGCACGCCTGCCATCCATTATTTCATTATCCGTTATCCATTATGGGCTTTGTGACTTTTACTGGGGTATAAAGACTCAGATTTCAAATTCTGTCAATTTGATCATGAAATACAAAAAATAGACTGCTGTAGAATCTCACTTCAAGCAGCACATGAACCAATCATCTCTTCCTCTTTACTACTAGTTATAGCATGAAATAAACATCAGAAGATATATTGAAAGAAACAGAACTTGCAGAAATGTATGATTCATGGTTCATGTAAACACTTAATCAGTGTTTCAAGCACCAAAAGATAGCAATAATAAAAGTAGCAAAAATATCACACGTAACTGTTAAATGAGTAGTTTGTCTGAATTACTAGTATTCATAAAATAGCAGGTAAAAAACTGTACATGACATGAGTAGTATGTCCAAATTCATAGTATTTGTAAAACAGTAGGCAAAAAAATGTATAAGTAGTATATCCGAATGGGTAGTATTTGTAAAACATTAGGCAAAAAAGGATGTGAAATGATTAGTATGTTCGAATTTGTAATATTCCTAAAGCAGCAGATGAAAAAAGTATGTGAAATGAGTACCGACTAAATTCATAGTATAAATCAGTAGGTTAAAAACTGTATGTGAAACGGTTAGTATGTTTGACTTAGATGTACTTACAAAATAGTAGGTGTAAAACAGTATGTGAAATGAGTAGTATATCTGAACTCATAGTATTCACAAAACAGTAGGCAAAATACTGTACGTGAAAGAGTAGTGTGTCTAAATTGCTATTCATAAAACAGTAGGTGAAAACCTATATGCAAAATGAGAAGTGTGTCCAAATTCCTAGTATTCATCAAATATTATACTAAAAACTGCAGGTGAAATGAGTACTGTAGTTTGTCCGAATTCGCAATATTCATCAAATAGTATAAATGAGAATTTTGTCCAAATTTGTATTAATTTGTCAAATATTATACAAAAAACTGCACATAAAATGAGTAGTTTGTCCAAATTCATAGTATTCCTCAAATAGTATACAAAAAATGCACGTGAAATGAGTAGTGTGTCCAAATTTGTAGTTAAGGTTTTTATAACAGACAAAAAAAACAGTGGGTTGGTGATAATCGCTGTCCTCCATTGTTTGGACAAACAGGAAGTCCCTTCCTCAAAGTCATACCATTGAGTGTGAAATTAACTACCCACAAAATGGTGTTGCTAATTGCCAAGAAACGCAATGATGTTGGCTGCTGCCCTAACCAACAAATTTTTGTTGATGTTGTCCAAGAAGGCGTTAATCTCCTCGTAATACCCTTTAAGACTTTTTGGGAAAATCATCTCTCAAGGAAATGCCACATTGTGAGTCTCTACACAGCTGTTCGCTCTGCATCCCTCCCACACAGAAGAAGAAGGAAAGGGGAGCACCGAGGAGAGAGGCAGAGAAAAGAAAGCTCTTTAAATTAAGTATTAACATCATTATGTTCTCCAGAGACCGTGGAAACACCCACAGGACATTGCGCTAATCCAACAAAGTGACTGCACATGTACGGGAAGAGTTCATAACCTACTTTCCTTCAAAAAATAAAACATAGTGAGGAACTAAAATCAAATCGATCAGGAAATGACATCCTGTTGAGGAGTTGACAACCAGATAGATGCTTTTAAAATGGATTCTATCATTAGATTTGATTTGTCATTATCCACTTTCAGAATCATATTTTATCAAAGGTACTTGATGTTTGTTCATACAATTCGTGAGAGTGTTGATGACCTTGGCAAGACAGGTAAAGACAGGTTTTTGAAGTTAAAGTACTAGAGTAATGAATATTTTTACCTCCATTACTATAGTACAACTTAAGTGTACTCTTTTATTTCTGTAGGTGTCATATCATATGATTACCTGAAAGAAAATAAACACACCAAATTACATATTGTACAACTTCTACGTAGAAGTTTCTATGTTACTGTCTGTTTTCCAAACACTTTTGCTTGGCGAAATCTGCCTTACATACAGTAGTTAAAACTTTTCAGAACTGTTAGCTGAGACTCTGGTTTTTGATAAATTATTCACAAAGAAGATTTTTTGTTGGGGAATTAACTTCATAGAGAATAACTTTTCTCTCTGCCATATCAGCTTAAACTGCTAGCATGAGGCGAAAACCTCAACAAGGCGGATTATGAAGTCTCGCACACACTCATGCATACATAGATACAGTAGTAGTGTTGGGAAGTAACCAACCAAAGCTAGCAATGCTCTGTATACTTGTTTAGTAGCATGACAGTACTTTGGCTAACTTCAAACCAGTCTACTAATGTAAATATGTGCCAAGCAGTGTAGCGCTAAATGCTACATCAGTACTACATCATATTATTAACACATCTTTACAAAACACAATTAAGTATGTTTTCTAACTTGTGTAATAGGAAGAAGCTGATTCTTTTTAGTTTGAAATTAAAAATGCTGCCATTTTGTTGCTTTCTATACCAAAATATTTAGTTGTAAGCTACTGTTCATCGCTGTTTGTTAGCATCAGTTATATTTTTATTCTGATTCTTTCAAGAATCATTCAAAAACTCTGTTTTTAAATCACAAAGACTGCTCTGATAAAAATTATAAAATTTCACAATTATATGTTTAAAATCCATTGCCCCGTTAAATAGCTATTATCTGCTTTTTGTTAGCTTCTAGCTAACTATTTTAGCTGAATGACTACAGTTTAACTGCTTTAAATGAGTATAGCTTGTCAAGCTTAAATTATCTTCTGCAGCACTGCTATACAACTCTTACAAATGATAGCGTGCATGAGTCATGGACAACTTTTCTGGTACTTTTTTGTCCCTGTTAGAGATTAACTGCCAGAATTCCCATCCAATTTCTTTTGTCAAAATGTCTTTCAAAAAGAGCAGCCTGAATATGCTGCCTTCTCCCTTGTGTTCCATGGAAAAAGAAAAAAATATCACGCACTGTGACATGAGGGTGAGATGATGATGACATTATCATTATTTTTGAGTGAACTATCCCTTTAAATCTATTTCCTCTGTGTCCTTAGGCTAATTACTGCAGTGCTAACCCAGACATTGGCTCAGACGCTGGAAACTGTGAACGTTTTAACACGACTGCTAAGCGTGGCAGCTGAAATCGGTTTGAAAAGTGGATTAAATGCTTGAAAATCACTTTTTAAAACTCCATTCTGCTGAGCAACTGTTTCCTTTGAGTTCACCTGTCTCACGAAGTTCTTACTCGGAAAGAAGGACTGATCTGGAAATCTAGGACATGAGCAGCAGTGTTCATCAAATAAAATGGTTTGCATGCATGGAAAATGGGAGTTTATTGGGTTCACTGACATTGTAAAGGAAAAAATATTAAGGATACAATAACCTGAGTATTTTGCATAAAGTAAAAAATGTCAGGATAATAAAAGTGGCATAGTATCATAATGAAGACAAAAGCCTCATTAAAAGATCAAAAAAAATAATTCCTGCCAGAAATTCTTAACCAAACTTCTTCGTGGTCCAACCAATGTGTAGAGCCTCATTAAAAAAAAAGTTTAAAAAGTAAACACACACACATAAGAAATACATTATAGAAAATCTCTTATAAATAAATATAATTTGAGGGGGTTACTCCACCCCAAAATGAAAATTTTGTCATTAATCACTTATTTTTAAAGATATTAAATTCATTTATTTTTAAAGGTTCATATCTTATTTTTAAAGGTATGTTTCTCAATGATTTTTTTGGTGAATTATTAATTCAACATATATCATTTGTAAATATGTTTTTGGGGAGTTGCACCACATTTATAGCCAGAAATAACCTCACTTTAAAGGGTTACTCCACCCCGAAATGAAAATTTTGTCATTAATCACTTACCCCCATATCGTTCCAAACCTGTAAAAGCTTTGTTTGTCTTCGGAACACAATTTAAGATATTTTGGATGAAAACCGTTAGGCTTGTGACTATCCCATTGACTGCCAAACAGTTAATACTGTCAAGGCACAGAAAAGTATAAAAACATCGTCAGAATAGTCCATTTGCCATCAGTGGTTAAACATTATGAAGTGATGACAATACTTTTTGTATGCAAAGAAAAAAAAACAAGACTTTATTCAACAATTCGTGAAAGAGTACAGCGTACGCAGTTTGTGTGCAGTGGATACGCTCCAAAATGGCACTACGCTGACAAATTGTTGAATAAAGTCTTTTTTTTTTCTTTGCGTACAAAAAGTATTCTCGTAGCTTCATAACGTTACTGTTGAACGATATGGGGGTAAGTGATTAATGACAAAATTTTCATTTCGGGGTGGAGTAACCCTTTAAGGTGAGGTTATTTCTGGCTATAAAATGTCATGTGGTGCAACTCCCCAAAAAAGTATTTACAAATTATATATATTGAATTAATAATTCACCAAAAAATCATTGAGAAACATATCGAAAATTACTTTTATTTGACGGTTAAACCAACAGGACATTTTTAGAATCATTCGTTTTTTTTTTTTTTTAATGAATACAAAAGCTACTTTTCTATAAGAATATAGTATGTGTTTTTAACTCAATTTTTAATTTTCCTTTTACAGTTTTTAATAATACTTTTATGGAGCTTTATTGTCCTATTTTACAACATCCGTCCCTATTCACTTTCAATATATGGAAAAGAGCAGCATGACCATTCTTCTAAACATCTTCTGTTGTATTCCATAGAAAATGTAAAATAATATGGATTTGGAATGATATGAAGGTGAATAAATGAAGATAAACTGTTTCGTATTTTGTATTTTTTTGACCAAATGCATTTGTAGGTAAACTATTCTTTAAGGAGTTGCTCAATGCAGACAGTACACCCAGGGCTAACACAGTCAACCAGTGCTTGAAAAAATCATCTGATGTGTGTCATTTCAGTCACAAACCAACTTTAAATAGTTGCTATGTTCCTGTGGAGTTCCCATATGCTTGCTAAAGTGAGGAGAGGAATGGAGTTTGCCAGTTTTCTTAAATTGTCATACTTTCAGAGTTTTAACTGGGTCAGCTGTGTGCTGAGGAAAGATAATGTGGTTCCTTTTCATCCCTGACAGAGAGAGATGGAGAAGAAATGGAAGAGAGAAAGAGAGAGAGCGTCTGTATGGCTACATCTGAGCTGGGTAAAAATGGGGTCATTCAGTCAGCCCGCACACACACACACATAACTAGCACCGAACTAAAGAAGACCAGTCAAAGTGATTCCCTGTGGCATATTAGAGTATGTTATAGAGTTGTGGAAGTCTGTGGGTGTTTGTGCGTGTGTGTGTGTGTGTGGGTGTGTATGATCATCAAATTCTCCCAAGACTATCTCTGATTATGGTCCATGTCACCCCATAACTCAGATAAATAAAAGCTTCTCTAAAAGGCAAAACTGAAAACATGTCTGTTCCAAACCCTAGTAAACCACATCAATGTCTACTGTCTACATAGGAAGCTTAAAATGTAACCTAATAAACAATTGATTTAAAAAGCTCTTTTTAGGAAACAATGTTAACAGTTATTCTCTAGGTTTTAGCCGCCTCGGACTTCCCTCGGCCGACAAAAGGTTGGATCGAGGGATGACTTTCAATGGATCTGCACATGATTGGCTAGCATTCACAACTGATTTAAGAAGAATCAAATTTTAGCTTGCTGTGAAGCTAAAAGTTTCACAATTTTCGTCAAATCTCATGTTAGCATGTTGCTAAGCTAAGTTCAATACTCTAACATTAAGTAAACTTAATGACCATTCTCATGCATAAATAATTGTCACATGGACTATTTTAACAATGTCCTTACCTTTCTGGGCCTTGAACGTGGTAGTTCTTTTGCTGTCTATGCAGGGTCAGAAACCTCTTGGATTTCATCAAAAATAACTTAATTTGTTCCGAAGATGAATGAAGTTCTTACGGGTTTGGAAGGACATGAGAGTGAGTAATTAATGACAGAATTTTCGTTTTTTTTTGGGTGAACTATACCTTTAACCGTCATTGTCATGCACACATAAATGGGGTCCCTTATGCAACCACGTGATTGAATGTTTGCAACTCTAATGTTTGTAGTCATTTTCATGCATGCATAAATTGTGCTTTAAAAACCAACCACACAATCAACTCACATGTACAATAGAATCTAATGTTAGCCTATTGCTATGCGAATAGCTGGCTATGCAAATAGCACCAAAAAAACATAAATATTGCATGAAATAATTAACTTTTAATTACATCAAATTTGTTTTATTCATACCTTTCAATCTGTCCATCATCTTGGACTGTTCAATGAACTTGTTGCAATGCATTCTGGTATTGCCTTTTCCACAAAGAATACATGCAGTTATGCCTTTGATTTTGTGTAAAACGTGGCAATATAATTGGGCTCTTTGTTGTTTGGATCAGCCTTTGTGATGGAGAACACTACGCCCATGGTGCCTAAAATGTTGACTAGGTGGAAAATTCTCTAGGTGAAAAACTTTTTCATCATGAACTTCTTCTATCATGATTCAGATAACTCCACATCAGCTTGTAACTTGTAATAAAAAGTACAACTTGAGGTATATATGTCTTTCTCAGAGTTTCTTAATCTTTGAGTAAACCTGACATTGATTTTGGTACAGAATCAACAATGATATATAGGCTCCGTTCCAAACCAATTTCAAGGCATGATAGACGTGCTCAAGGCTCAAAGGCTTTTCCAAAGGATAGGTAATGCTATTGTTCAAATCAGGTTTGATGTTTGATTTAGGCTTAAAGATAGACAGATATATCTGTAGCTGTGCTTTAGTAACATTTAGGAAACTACTCAGTCAATATTATCATGCTTAAAAGTTTCAATTTATAGGAAAAGATTGATTTACAAACTTAATATTAGCTGTCGCCAATTTACATTATTAGCTTAGCAACATGCTATCATCAAACTCTATGCTAATCAAGTGTGGAAAAGAGTTGTATCCTCAAGTTCATTTCTGAAACTGCTTTGATTTAAAAAAAAAAAAAGCAATAACTTAACGTATGTTCAGGAAAATGTAACTGCTCCTCTCTGAGTTTTGAAATCTGGAGTCATTGTTCTAGCGGAGATGTTTCCAGTCTCTGCATTTTAGATGAAGGCAACATCATTAATCAGAAAATAATGCTCGTAGGGTTTTATCTGTGGAGAAAAATTCATGGAAATAAAATGCTACATAAAATCACCACAGTGCTTCTATGCAATTCAAATTAAGGTTAATTTTTAATATCAAATGTGTTTCTTGTTGCCACCAGCTCTGTAAACTTGCTGACTTGTTATTCAGTGCTGAAGTCGCACTAATCCACTAGAAGTCATTCACCGTGGCAAAGAGCATTTTCCCCTATGCTTCATTTCTTTGCTTCCTGCACTGCACAGCAGGAATTAGGGCAAAGTTCCCACGAGGATCTCGTGCAGTGTCTTCTTCCTTTATAACCTGATGTTAAAGGCCATTTACATGACTAGCTAGTGTACTAGATTACATTTTAGCATCAGGGCTTCAAATCAACCGCTTTTAATATGAGTGTTGTGTCCTGCTTTGATCTCTCTATGATGTGATGCAGATAATGTCACAGAAGGACGATTTAATGAGGCTGCTTGGTAGCAAGAAAGCAGGACCCATGCATAATAAACAATTAAACAGGCTATCAAATAAATAGAGACGAATGTATGAAAAGTAGTCCCACCCACAGTCAATTTACTGACCGTTTGATGCATATTGCACACAAAAAATAGCAAACGAGGCACACAGAGTCAAAAGTTTTGAATTGCTTACATTGTGTTAAAGTGTAGTTAGCAAATTTCTGAGGTAAAAAGGTTGATTGTCTATTGTCAACTGTAGCAATGCATGAAGCACCACTCACAGAGAAATCAAACAGAAGCTTTCTGTTTGTAAATGCGGCAACATTGACCTGATGTGAAATCTGGATGTGGAAATCTTTTGTCCTCATGAGAAATTGCACTTTGCATGGATTCTTTTTGAAATGACTGGATTTTTAATTCAAAAATTAGCAAACGACAGAAAATGGGACAGAAACTCTAGTTACGTAAACTCAAACTCTTCGCTTAGAGACTGCATGTATTGAGTAGCCAGATCTTCAGACTGAGGTCAGAAGGTCTGGACTCTATCACAGCTTTCACTGGCCAAGAACCGCCCAAGAGGCCATCTGATTGACATGTAAAGAAACCAATCACAGCTTGTTTAATAAGGTGTCTTGTTTAGGAGGCGTTATCTTCACATACTTTAGAAAATCCAGCATTTATTTGATCCTGGTAAGTTTTTATGTTCAGGGTTGTAAACATGAAGGCTTTCTTCTTCCTTGAGGGATTTGGCGCAACACATGCATCTCCTGGAAATCCTGTAGAATTCATGAAATCAGATGACGATTCGAAACTGCATGTGGCCCCCATTGTACATATTGAATATGCTGTGTTCGTAAACAACCTCCAATGCTCAAGGGGGTGATAGAGTTCAAATTCCTGTGCCACTCATCTGCATGCGTTATTCAGTGTGTTATATCATGCTATATAAGATTACTTCAAAATGTTGCTTCTGCATGACAGCTGATAGTGGCATGATAGTTGACTTGAAACCAAAAAATTACTCTAAAAGAAAACAGTTTACATAAAAGCAAGTGCTATAGAAGCAGCAACGGTAAGATTGCAACTCATACTTTCATTGCTTATGAACTGTGGTCTGAAACACTTTGGAACGCAACAACACATGAAAAAAACGCTTGCGTAGCTAGAATCGTTTGGGATAGAGCACGTTTTGGGCCTTAAACTGTTTCACTTTCACACAACACAGTAGCTTTGCAGTCTGTAATTTGTATTGGTTAAAAATTATCCAAAATCAATTATTGAGCAAGTACATATCCAGCCAGTGATCAAAACTATCTTCTTACCTTAGCCTGATTCACAGTGTGAATAGAAATACAACAAAGAAAGAGTAGTAGGCTAGTAGGCTATATCGCACATGAGGATGCTGCAGGTGGCGGATTAGCCTTTTCTAACAGCAGCTGGAATAATTAAACTCATCATTTTGATGGCAGATTGTAATCCAGAAAAATCAATACAGCAATCATCAGTGACAACTGGAGATTCACCCGTAGTTACCAGTAGTCTACATGTCAGACTAATTGACACTAAATACACAGTCACGCTATGCTGATGTTGTTAACATTTACATTTTGAGAACAATGTATAAAAGCAATAATAATTTGCAAGGTTTGATGTGATATGAGCTAAGCGATTGTTAAATTTAATCACCATTGGTGGCGCAATGTATTGTAATCTTTTTTTTCTCAGTTGGTCAGAATAAAAGTGGCAAGCATGTTACATACCTACTCGTTCAGATGACATTTTCTGGTGAAAAATTCTTATTTGGGTCATACTTCCAAATACAGTGACGATCCACAGTGGTGCGGTGACTGGCAGTCACACATACGCCTCCAAACATTAGATTCATCCACACTGAGAAGCCGTGCAGTTGCACAACCCACATGAAGATAATTCCATAAATAACTGCAATTGCAGGTTTCAAACAGAGAGGCTCCACAGGGCAAATCAACTTATTTTAGTAGTTCATGTAGCTATATTAAGTCACAGACAGTTAAATTTAAGAGATTAAGATAGTATAAAACACTTTCAAAAAAAAGGTTTGGCATGTACAAATAGCCTTTAATCTGTGGTCCTGAAGCCATCCGGCACTTGAGGCCTGTTTTCGTTCCTTCATTGTGTGAGTTGTTTATTATGCTATTAAGTCTGTGCCTGTGCATAATGTCAAGCCACATTTACTTTTGCATATTCCATTTATATGTAAATACTGACCTCTGATTAAGGCAGGCAAGTTACATTTCCATACAGATCTCCAGTGTCACAGTGCCGATTAAAAATAATGCACTACTTTACATGTACTCCCCTCCTGGAACACCAAAATATGCCTGTTGAGCAACCAAGAAAGAGCTCAGATTACAATAAATATGACTGTAAATCTGTTTATGCATTTATGAAAACATGTATGGTCACCTGTCGAGTGGTTGGTCACATTGGGGCAAATATCACTGTTGCTTTTCCTTACAGGGAAAGGAGTTGAACAAGCACCAAGTTTTAAACCTCTGGATATAACTGGGTGGTGAAATCAAAATCATGGTTTTTAGGAGCAGTAGAAAATTCAGCCCGGTCTGTCAACTTACACTTGAAGGTTTGTTGAATTTTTGTGCGAGAGGAGATGTTGTTTGAAGTCTGTTGTGAATGATTCATATGGTTTAGTACGCTTAGTATGTATAAACTCTCTCTTCCCACGTCAGAACTCCCAAAAATAAAACAACACTTCTTTTTAAAGTCAGAAAAAAAATATATACAAAAAAGGCGCATTACTGGCTACGAATCACTCCCAATACTCTTGTACAGCTGCAAGTAATAATACCGGTGGTTTAATAATTAATCCACATAGACGAGGAAGCTTTAATTTGCTGTGCCTCCTGGGTAGGATGTCAAAGAATTATAGGACTGCGTCGCATTTTATGTCTGGATAATTGATGACTCGTGTCGACATCACATTTTGAATGCTATATCGGCAATACTCAAAATGTCACTTGAGTACGTCACTTACATCCATAAGTGCTTATGTATCCAAATACAGATGGAGATGTGAACGAGATAATGAGGTAATTACTGCAAACATTTGATTATGAAAACGATTTAAGTTCAGTAATACCTCTACAATGAAGGCACTGGCTTAATAATGAATGCAACAATTAAATATCAGGTGGCTGATGAAAACCCCAACTGGCCAAGCATGGTCTCCTAATGGTGTTTTATCTCAAGTTGTTGTTCTTTTAAGCTAATAAATATGACTTTTTATGTCATAAATATGATTTACCAAAGCCATTTTCTTTGTGTGTGTCATTCCAAACCTGTATGACTTTTTCTCTTCTGTGGAACAAAAAAAGGAGAGCTTTTGAAAAATGTTCAGGATGCTGTTTTCCATAGTTACAGCTGGCAAGGAGGCTCCGCCCACTTAATAATACATGATATTTTAGCACTGTCAATAAATAAAATTTAAAAAAAAACTAATCACACATTTTTCTTTAATAATCACAATTAATCGCACCTAACATGTCACACTGAATCTCTGAATTAATCTAGAAAGAACATAAAAATGGTATTGTACATATTTGTTTAATGGCATCTTTTTTTTAATAATGAAGGTAAGTATCTTTAATATCAATACTGACACTGATTCCTCTGTGACAAAGTTTAGAATAAGTAGATTTTATAAATATATTTTTTTTTATTAATTTCTGGAATAAAATTAGTAATCATTCAACATTATAGTAAAATTGAAAGGCAGCATTTTTACATTAACTGTTGCAGAACATTAAAAAATACAACTTTCATAGTGATATCTATTTGATATACAGTGATTCTGTCTCAGTATCAGCTTTCTCAGTTTCAATAAGAGCATGCTTTGCATGTTCATTTTCACAATAAGTGCAAAATCCTCAGAACCAGAGTGATCTTCATACATAAACCTACGAATGCATGTCTTATTTATAGTTGTCTCAGTACATTAGCCTAGCCTAGGAGAAAGTGTTTTAACATCTAAAAAAAATTACACACATCAGCACTAACAAAAAAAAAAAAAAAGCGTTCATTAGCATCATGTTCCTGCTATGCTAACATAAACTAAGCCAGAGGCTACAATGACTCCACTGACATCGAGACTAAAATATTCCTGTTTGAAACCATCGCACCCTCAGCACTCACTTTCCTGTCCTCTCAAATCTGTCATATCCTACAGTGAGCGAATGAGTGCGCACTTTGATTTAGTGCAATTGGGAGAGGGGGACTAGATATTTGAGGCCATGAGTACTTGCTCCATTCGTGTTTGCGCAGTGTGAAGGCTGCTGAGAGCCTCTGTACCTCGACGCGGCTCACTTTTTCAGATCAAGCGTTCTTTGATGTTCCTCCAGCTGGCTCCCGTTAGCCTCCTTTGGTAATTGCAGAAAGGGCCGCTCATCTGTGCCCGTGTCCTTGCTGTGGAGCTGGGCGTCACTTTAAACAGCTTCACTGCAGAGAAGACAGGGGCGACTCGTGCTGGCATGGGACATGGGTAGAGTTAAAAGTGAAGCTGTAATCAGAGAAGCGTGAAGGTTCTGCGATCGGAGGTAGACGATTGCCATTGTGGGGGAAAAACTGTTGAAATACAAATGTTGCTGATGGGCTTTAAGAAATATTCCAGGTTCAGTTCAATTGAGAGCATTTGTTATATAAGGTTGAGTACAAAAATACAAAAATTAATTCATTATTATTTTCCGAGTGACAGGCTTATATTGGAAGTGAATGGGGCTAATTTTTGGAGAATTTAAAAGCAGAAATGTAAAAACTATAAACTTATTTTTAAAAGCATTTAGATTAATTATTCTGTTAAAACTGGTGTATTTGAGCTGTAAGGCTGTTAAAATAATCATTTTAATTAGTTTATGGTGTTCTGTTTTCATGATGAGAAAGTTGAAAAATTGGATATGACTTAAAACAGAATCCATTTTCATGGTAAAATCTTAGTAAAATATACAAAACTTAACTGAAAGTTGAAGTTTTTAAATTTTGAACTTTGTACAAAACAGTAACTTCATTTTAAGAGAAATTGTTAGCATTTTCTCAACCTTGTATGGAAACCCATTTCCGACACGTACGAAAAAGCATGCTTTGAAATCATAATTATGAGATGGAAAGTCGAAACTATGACACATTAAGTAATTTTAAGAAATAATTAACAAATAAGTTGACGAAACAGAAAGCCGCAATTATGAAAATAAAATTAGAAATTATGAGATACCAAGTCTTAATGTATGAGTTTAAAAAGTCGTATGACATTACAATTACAGCTTTGTCATAACAGACTTTTTATCTCATAATTTTGTCTTTGTATGCAATAAAAAGTATTTTTTTAGATTAAAAGGCATAATTGTTACATAAAAAGTCAAAATGTGTCAATTCCAAATTTCATAATTATGACTTTTTTATCTTATAATTTTGACTTTGTGATAATTTGGACTGTTTAAAAAGAGTATTTTTTATTTAAAATTCATAATTACACAATCAACATTTCTGTCACCATTTTGACTTATGTCACGTCTATGAATTATCTCAATTTCAAGTTATCTCATCATTTCAGGTTTTTAACTGGGGGGTTTATCTCAATTATTTATTTGGGGTTTTATCTCATACAGTAAGTCCTTTTTTTCTCTCTTATAATTTCAAATTTGTATCTCATAATTTTGGGATTTTATCTCATAATTTTGAGGTTTTATCTCATGATTTTGGGGTTTATGTCATAATTATGATTTACCAAAGCCATGTTTTCTTATGCAGCAAAAATGGGCTTTCCATACACTTGTGTCTTTCCAAGCCCATATGACTTACTTTCTTCTATTGAACACAAAAGGAATTTTTGAAATTTTTTTAAGTTGCTCTTTTCTATAGATAGGCTATAGCTGGCAGGGATTTCCTGCCCACTAATGAGGGGAATACAAATTCTAGTTGCAATAGTTACCCAACCATCCTGTAAAAAGTTATGCTGACTTAACTTTAAAAAAATTTAGGAAACCCGTTGCTTTAAAGTTATTAAGTAATAATAAAAAATAAAAAAACCGTTAAGTGACAATTAACAATTCACTTAACATACTTTTTTATTATTATTAATTACTTGATCATTTTAAGGCAATGGGTTTCCTAAATTTTTTTTTTAAGTAAAGTCAACTTATGTGGGCAGTCATGGCCTAATGTTAGAGAGTCGGACTCGTAACCCATAGGTTGCGAGTTCAAGTCTCAGGTCTGGCAGGAATTGTAGGTGGGGGGAGTGAATAACCAGCGCTTTCTTCACCCTCAATACCACGACTGAGGTGCCCTTGAGCAAGGCACCGAACCCACTACTGCTCCCTGGGCGCCGCAACATAAATGGTGTGTGTTCACGGTGTGTGTGTGTTCACTGCTGTGTGTGTGCACTTTGGATGGGTAAATGCAGAGCACTAATTCTTAGTATGGATCACCATATTTAGCCACGTCACTTTATCACTTTTTACGAAATATTGTGTGTCATCAAGCAGCATAAAAATCAACCAGAGTAAAACAAGCAAGGTTTCACAAAGTAAAATATTTAATTGTGTTTGGGGCAAATATCTGCATTCCTTGAATGACGAATTTGGGAGCTGTAGCTAACTGCTGTAATCACTGTAAAAAAACAACAACAAAAAAAATTATGTAGCTATGACAATCTGCTAAATATCTCCTTTTGTCTTCAACAGAATAACTAAGTCATACAGATTTGTAACAACATAAAAGTAAGTAAATGATGATAAAGGTTTAATTTCTGAGTCAGCTAGATTGTATACACCACATTCACCTCCCAAATATTCCGCAAGGAACGCTGTTGCCGAGATAAGGCTGAGAGCACCAAAAAATGCCACATGCTTCGAGAGCCAGCATTGTTACTCCCTCCTGAAAAATCAGACAAGTGGGAGGTTTACATGAGGTTTACTTTTTTTGTCTAAAAATTGTTCTGCCAGGAAGCCGATTTAATTAACTGTAATTTTCAAGACAAAGATTAAGCCTAGACCTAGACTAAACTAATGACAGTCCTCCAGTGGAAACATTTTAATCTGCTCTGGGAAACAGGCCCAGTGTTTCTGTTCTTTAAAATGTCTTGCTGCTTAACACCAAAATAAAATAAAAAAACATATTACTCCAGACTACTGCAACTGCAGCAGTTTAATTCATATTTTCTTTCCATTCCCTCACGAAACCTGCAAACAACCAAGTCATATCTCAAACAAACAGTGCAGAGCATCTAAGATTTCATAAATATATGACAAAATCGATTTTACATCATGTTAATTTAAGTCTTTTTGTGATTTACGTGCCATGTGAGGAACTATCGTGTCAGATCCTGAACCCTGTGGAGAGCTAAATCGACCTGACAAAAAAACGCTGTCTCACAGCATATGAATGATAGCGTTTAACAGATTACCCACTTGGGCGCAAAACACATTGATTTGAGGCAGTGAGGACAGTTAATCTTCTGTAAGCCACACACAGCTGAACAATCTGTCAGGAATCACTCTGCCTGCAGCACTGCGAGATCAGGATCACAGATATTTAGCTTGAACCTTTGTGAAGGCCAAAAATTTATAGTGATACTAATATTAAAGAAATGTAGTAAGCTAGTTTTAAATGCATTTGCCAAGATCTTGGGAATGCAGCATTAGCTTTTAATGTGTAATATTTGCTTAAAATGCAATGTTTACTTCAAAAATCTTGGAAATGCTATATTAGCTTTATATTTGTAATATTTTATTAAAAATGTAATTTTTACTTTTGTGTTGATAACCACCAAAATATTTCAACTTATTTCAATACAACTCTAAGTGTTGTCACTATTTTTTTATTAATTAATTAATTTATTTATTTATGTTTGTTTGTTTTTATCAGTTGTATTATTTAT